>NW_022437058.1:4352850-4450442 GCF_009761245.1 Sapajus apella | reverse complement strand
GATTTAATGACTGCCCTGCTGGAATTCAAACTTGCATGAGGTCTGTAGCTCCTTGGTTTTGGCCAATTTCTCCCATTTGAAATGGGAGAATTTATCTAATGACTATATTCCCATTGTATCTAAAAGGAAGTAATTAACTTGCTTTTGATATACAGGCTTATAGGTAGCAGGGACTTGCCTTGTCACAGATGAGAGTTTGGACTTATGTTAATGCTAAAATGAGTTAAGACTTTGGGGTACTGTTGAGAAAGCATGTTTGGTTTTGAAATATAAAAAGGGCCTGAGATTTGGAAGGGGCCAGGAGCAGAATGATACCCAGGGTGTTCTCATGATAGTGAGTGAGTTCTTATGAGATCGGATGTTTTTATAAGTATTAATTTTTTCTGCTCTCCCTCTCTCCTGCCACCTCGAGAAGGAGATACCTGCTTTTCCTTTACCATCTGCCATTATTGTAAGGTTCTTGAGGCCTCCCCAGCCTTGTGGAACTGTGACTCAATTAAACTTCTTTTCGTCATAAATTATCCAGTCTTGGGTAGTATCTTTATGGCAGTGTAAAAAAAGACTAATGCACAAATATAAGATAGGGTTATCTGTGTACTAGATGCTTCATAATTAGCCATAATTATTCCTGCTTGAGTTTCTTTGTAACTCTCAGTCACAAATGGAAAATATTTATGGTGAAAAAATAACATTGATTCAGCATGTGAAGAGGACATCTATTCCCAAGCTGCAAAATGGCCTCTCTGAATTTAAATAAAAATTCTGCTTTTTAAATTTTCTGATTATCTTTTGTGTCTTTGTATGTTTATCTCATTGAAGTATCCATCACAGCCCTTCCCCCTTTTTCTGTGTTACGGCTACAATTTTCTCACTGTTCTCTCTGTGCCACACCATTTCACACAGTGCTTTGTAGGATCTGATGAGAAGTTTAGAATTTTTTAATATGGTGAAAAACTGTGTTAAACTTGGGAGTTCGAACTTATTTATAGCTTCTCAATGTAACTTCCAGATCACTTAATTGAGGTAAGAGGCATACCTCTTACCTTAGGTCTACAGGTGAGAAGATTAAATCAGACAGCACTGTTTCTCTTTGTAAAAAAATGTTTTATTTGATTCTAAGACAAAGTGTAGCATATACAAAATTAGTTAGAAAATGCATCTTCAAAATTAATTTGAGAGTTACTATTGAGGGATGATTATTAAATGTAATTTTAATAATGTATTTATAGCACATTTTCATGCATAATTTTGTATTTTTGAGTGTGAATGTTAAAGGTTTAAAATAAAATTAGCTCTGTGGATTTAAAATTTACAATAATACTTTTTTCATATTAATGGTACAATCTCGAGAGATTTTTCTACTATTTTATGATTTTTTTTTAGTGGGTGAGGTTCACAGTCTAAATTTTTCACTCTTACTCATCTAACTGTAGCCAACATTTTGGTCATTTTCTCTGGGAAAATTTTGGAGATTATGGTAGCTTTTGGATTAAAACATTTACTCAGTTATCTGTGATGCAAATATGTTTACTGTGTTCACAGAGTGACCAATCATGTGACAGGTAGCAACACCTGATTTTTAGTGTCTTCCATTACATCACCATCAGCACCAGAAACATAAGGTACCCAGGCTGAAAGTAAAATCCCTAAAGTATATTGGCTCCTCACATGCTCTGCTGGACCCAGAATATGCTGGTAAATATCAGAGTTTCTATTGCTATTACTGACAAGTTAAACAATAAAAACAGCACAGGATAATTGGGGAAAACGCATTGATACATTTTTAGTTATTTATAGTTTATAGGACTTTACAGTTTCTAAATTATTATGAAACAAATTGAATATGCAGATATCTGTAAGTTCTATCTAGATGATGGTATTAATATTGTAATTGCTTATAATTCTGAGCAACGATTATTCCATTTGGTTTACTGCAAAGCAGTTACTTCTCTTCTAACTAGTTAATAGGGTTTTCTATGATAATAAGAATACAAGGTCTTTTAAGATGATCACTAAGATTAGTTTAAAATTCGTAGGCTTTTAGTAACATAAATTTTAATTTTTTTCTAACAGAAGTGAAGAAGCAATAGAAATAAGCTGTTAAAATGACTTCAAAGAAACTATACATGTGGTCATTAAATAATATTTAAAACCACATTGTAAGTGACTGGTTAGTAATTCTAATTTGTTTTATTTTAGTCACTGAGAAAACAATAGTTTATTCATTCTGTATGGAAAAAGCCTTCTTTTCTTTTTCTTTTTTTTCTAAGATGGAGTATCACTCTGGCACTCAGGCTGCAGGGCAGTGGCACCATCTTGACTCACTGTAACCTCCGCCTCCTGGGTTCAAGCGATTCTCCTGCCTCAGCCTCCTGAGTAGCTGGGATTACAGGTGCACACCACCAAACCTGGCTTATTTTTGTACGTTCAGTAGAGATGAGGTTTCACCATGTTGGACAGGCTGGTCTTGAACTCCTGACCTCGTGGTCCACCCACCTTGGCTTCCCAAAATGCTGGGATTACAGGTGTGAGCCACTGTGCCTGGCTGAAAAAGTATTTTCATATTAGTGTTTTCAAAACTTTCAGAAACTTTAGACCACTCAATGAATAATGTTGTACATTTAGATCACAAATTAATAAAATAATTGGCTTATTCTAGCTTTTTTTTCAGACAAAGCTTTGCTCTGCTGCCCAGGGTGAAGTGGACAACACCTGGTGGGAGGTGGGCAATTACCCTCATTCTGTTCTCCTGATAGTGAGTTCACATAAGATCTGATGGTTATTTTATTTTGACAGAGTATCTCCCCGTCACCCAGGCTGGAGTGCAATGGCATGATTTCAGCTTAATGCAATCTCTGCCTCCCAGGCTCAAGCAATTCTCCTGCCTCAGCCTCCTGGGTAGCTGGGATTTACAGGCATGCCACCAAACCTGGCTAGATTATTGTATCTTTAGCAGAGACAGGTTTCACCATGTTGGCCAGGCTGGTCTTGAACTCCTTATCTCATGATCCACCCACCTCAGCCTCCAAAAGTGCTGGGATTACAGGTGTGGGCCAACGTGCTTAGAGGAGTTGATGGTTTTATAAGGAGCTTTTCTCCCTTTTGCTTACCACATTTTCTCTTCCTGCCACCATATGAAAAAGGACATGTTTGTTTCCTCTTTCATTATTACTGTAAGTCTTCTGAGGCCTCCCCCAGCCATGCTAAATTGTCAGTCAAATTAACCTCTTTAATAATTTACCTAGTCTTGGGTATGTCCTTATGGTAGTGTGAGAATGGACTAATACACACAGTTAACTTAATAACAAAGGTGTGGTGGTGGGTGCCTGCAATCCCAGCTACTTGGGAGGCTGAGGCAGAAGAATTGCTTGAACCAGGGAGGGGGAGGTTGCTTTGAACTGAGATCGTGCCACTGCACTCCAGTCTAGGTGACTCTCAAAAAAACATGAAACAGAAAACAAAACAAATAAAAAAAGATTTATAATTTTATTGTGTCATTTTTGCTGAGAAGTGGCTGTCCTGACAGAAAACTGCTATTCTCAGCTCTGCTCACATTGACTTTGCTCAGCATAGTGACTGGAAGTGATATGTGGATAAAAAGCAAATGTGTCTTCTTTGCATCTTTTTTCATCTATTGGCTGAAGTAAGAGGAGAACTGACATCTTAAAATTTTCAAACGTCTAATCCATTAACATGGCATAGCCCTCCATTTATTTTTGGTCTTCTTTCATCTCTCTTAGCAGTGTTTTGAGGTTTTTAGTGTACAGAACTCAGACTTATTTTGTTATGCTTATCCCTAATATTTCATTTTTTTTGATATTATTGTGAATGGGACTCTTTTTTTTGAGATAAAGTCTTGCTCTGTTGCCCAGGCTGGAGTGCAGTAGCATGATCTCGGTTTATTGCAAGCTCTGCCTCTTGGGTTCAAGCATTCTCCTGCCTGAGCCTCCTGAGTAGCTGGGTTCACAAGGGCCCACCACCATTCCTGGCTAATTTTTGTATTTTTAGTAGAGATAGGGTTTCACCATGTTGGCCAGGCTGATTTCGAACTCCTGACCTCATGATCCACCCACCTCAGCCTCACAAAGTGCTGGAATTACGGGCATGAGCTACCACTCCCAGCCTGAATGAGACTTTTTAAAATTGCATTTTTCAGTTTATTGTTGGCATTGATATTGTATTCTGTGACCTTGTTAAGGTCACTTGTTCATTCAAATACCTTATTTTTTTTAAATGTACACAATCATGTTGCTTTTCAATAAAAAAATTTTTACTTCTTACCAATCTATATGCATGACTTATTTCACTTGCTGGAGCCTCCAATAAATGTTCAATAGAAGCCCTTTTGCTGATTTTAAAGAAAAAGCATTCAATTTTTAACCATTTTGTGTGATGTTAGCTGTAAGTTTTTTGTGCTATCCCTTAGCAGGATGAAGAAGTTCCCTTTTATTCCTAGTTTTCTGAGTTTTCATGGAGAATAGGAGTTGAATTTTGTCAAATACTCTTCATGAATGCATTAGGATGATTATAATGTTTTTCTTCTGTAAAGAAAATACATTGATTTCATCTGCTAGAATTTAAGATTTTAAACTAACTTTGCATGACTTTAATTTGTCAAGATGTCTTATCCTTTTTATATATTGCTGGGTTTTGTTTGCTAATATATGTTAAGGCTTTTTTGCACTTATTTTCATTTTCTGTTTTGGTATTGTCTGTATTTGATTTTGGTAACAGAGAGACAGTAGCTTCATAAAATGAGTTGACCTGTGTTCCCACTCTCTATTTTATGAAAGCGTTTTATGAGATTGGTATTAGTTCTTTATTAAATGTTAGAATTCACCAGAGAAGCCATCTGGGCACAGAGGAATTTGCTTCTGTTTTGAGGACATAAGAGGTTAATTATGGATTCAATTTATTTAAAAGATAAAGGAATATTAAGATTTTTAATATCTCCTTGGATCTATTTTGGCAATTTGT
Source organism: Sapajus apella (assembly GCF_009761245.1). Classification (NCBI taxonomy): domain Eukaryota; kingdom Metazoa; phylum Chordata; class Mammalia; order Primates; family Cebidae; genus Sapajus; species Sapajus apella. The sequence goes on along the minus strand of NW_022437058.1, from coordinate 4,445,465 downwards.
ATATTTTGTTTTGTGTTGTGTTTTTGAGACGGAATCTCACCCTGTTGCCAAGGCTGGAGTGCATTGGCAGGATCTGAGCTCACTGCAACCTTTGCCTCCCAGGTTGAAGCAATTATCCTCCTCAGCCTCCCAAGTAGCTGGGATTACAGCCGAATTTCATCTGGTGCGATAATTAAGCCAGCCTTTCTCACTGAATGTTGTAATAATTTATAACATTGTAACAGTTCTTCTTGCGTTTCTGTGGCATACAAAATGTTGTCCATATAATGTATGATATAGCAATTTTTAAAATGGTCCCTAACTGGTTGGATTGCTTTTTTGACAAAGGTCTGACAAATTGTAGGGCTGTTTAACATGACCTGCAGTAAGACCTTTCAATGATATCTCTTAGCTGGTTCTATGTTATTAATTGCTAGGACAGCAAAAGGAAATTTTTCATAATCCTGGGTGGCCAGAAGAATAGTAAAAAAACAGTCTTTAAGATCTACTGCTATGAGAGGCCAGTTTCTTGGAATCATGGTAGGAAAAGGGAGTCCAGGCTGTAAAGCTCCCATAGGCTGAGTGACTACCTTTACTGCTCTTAAGTCTGTTAACATCCTCCATTTTCCTGATTTATTTTTAATGACATACACAGGTAAATTCCAGGGAGAAAAGGTAGGTTCTATATGCCCCTTTTGCAGTTGCTCTTGAGCAAGTTTCTTTAATGCCTCCAGCTTATCTTGTTTCAGCAGCCACTGTTCTACCCAAACCAGTTTGGTTGTTAACCAGTAAACGGTTTTTCCCTGCTTATTGGTGCTTCCGAAACCTCCCTTCCTTTTTCCTTGCTGTTTCCTATTTTAACATAAGGCAACAGTAACATCTGAGCAATTCTCTCTTCCGGTTCAGCGGACCAAGGGATAGACGAACTAATGACTAATTTAATTAACCTATGTAATATATTTCTGAAAGATAATAAGTATAATTAATGACTTGGCTCTCTTTTCAAAGACTGTGAAGTTTTAAGGTACCATTTTTCTCTGACAATTATTACCTTTTCTCCTGGTCTAGAGAGGATCTCCCTTAAAAGGTTATATGTAAAACATTATCAGTTTTGGCTTCATTTTTACTTAATTTCTCCCTACACCCATAAAGCAGTCTTTGAGATTTCTTGTCTTCGGTTTTTATAAGCACTTACTAATTTCTTGTATTTAAACAAGATAGAAGCTGTTTAACTTGCATATCTTACAACCTTTATTTTCTAACACCTCTGATTCAAAGATACTCTCTGAAGGAAATTATTCTCCTTTATCATCCACAGAGTTTATTTACATAGTACTAATCCTTGGGGGAATTAACAACTTTGGGAAGCATAATATTCATTACTAGAAAGGCTGGAGTCTCTAGGGTCTTTGAATTCTCTTGGAATTTCAGTTCTTAACTGATATGGGTTTGGACTTTAAAAATATCTCATTCAAACAATGAAAAAAATATTAAATTTGGTGGCAAGTTGGGGACACTGTGGAATCTCTTCTTTCATGGAAAGGAGTAACAGAAACTGCTATCTATTCTTCACTATCCATTCTATCCTTATCCCATACAAATAAAAGTATAGCCTGTCACATGACTAGCCAACTACACTATTTCCCAGCATCCTTTGCAGTTAGATATGGCTATATGACTTGGTCTTCTGCAGTGAAATGCAAGCAGTTGTGATGTCTGCCACTTGTATTTAACACCCTAAAACAAACCACTTGTATTTAAAACCCTATTTTCTCTTCCTCATTCCTGCTGGTTACAACCCAGTTTCCATCCAAAAGAAGAATATAATACACTCTGGAAGGGAAGAAAGCCAAGATGAAAAGAACCTGGGCTCTTGCATTGTGGAGCAGCGTTCCTCACTGACTCCTGTTCTAGCTACTTCATGTTTGGGATCTCTCCATCATGGCAGTTTAACCTCCTCTAAGCCCTAATGGCAGATTTTTCTCAGCAAGGTCGAGTTTTAACAGTGTTCCCTGCTGGTCAGAAACACGTGGCAGCGGCAGGTGAGGCTCCTCAATGGTGGTAAAACTTTCCTTTCATTGCCTCATACATTGGCTTATACTATCCTTACTGCACTACTTTCAGCTCAGTTTATCCAAATCACATCACAGCCTCAGTTGTTCATTTCAATGAGGCAAGACTGTAAATCTTTGATTGAGAAATCTAGAGTAATTTTTTATTCTTACTTCACATATGGAAGAGAAGGAAGAAGGGTCCATGACCCTTTTTGTATTCTGGTATTTATACTTTTTGAAAAACACAAATATCCATTTAAATATTTTTTCCAGAACAATATGCTATTAATTAAATCAACCAATCAGAAATTACCAACTTCCTAGAGGTTAAGGAACACTTTCACAGGATATAGCAACAGCATCTAAGTTCTAGTGGCTTTTCAGATTACCTAGTTAAACAGAACATATACAGGAACAGTTTTATCATGCAGGATACAATCTGCTTTTCTCTACAGCTACAAGGGAAGAAGGAATATTTTCTCTTAAATTATGGAGACTTTTTGTACCAGCAGTTAGGAAAGCCTAGAGTTTCAAAGCCATGCAGTAAAATTCCATTAGTAAACCTGGCCCGGGGAGCCCAAAATTTATAATAGGGAAAGGAAGGCAGAATAGGATTATGAGCAAATGGAATACATGACATGTAATATTTTATATCTATACATCAATAATTGTTATAGGGTTGCTACTATAGGATGTATTTGAAAGGAAACTGTTTATAAGGATTACAAAAAAGAGAAGACACACAGGAATATTCAGGGAAATTATAAAAAATTGATATAAAAATATAGATAAAACAAATGCAGAGTGATATTGACATAAGAGGCAAACATCAGTAAAGCAATAGAATATAGGAAAAAAGAGAAAGAAATTTAGACTATGATAAAGGAAATTTCAAATCTGTGGAGAATGTGTTAACCATAAAATAAGAGAACTTAGGACATTTGACAATCCGCTATTTTTATAAGGTTAATTTCTACCTAATGCCATACCCCAAAGGAAATTCCATGTGTATTTTAAAAACATCAAAACAGACTAAATTATTAGAAGAAAATACAGAGGTACCACTTTTATACTTCCAGCAGTACAACAAACTAGGTACTCTGAAGTACTCTCCGCTGCAATAAACAAATGTATTTTGTAAATATTTCTTGGCTCAAAAAGTAAGGGAAGTCAGTAAGTATTGGTAGCAAAGTAAGTAAGGAACTAAGTACAAGAAACTAAGTGTGAATGGTCCCAGTAAACCAATGATCAAGCAGACATTTCATGGACCAATGCCTGTTCTAGAGCTAGAACATAGAGACTAAGCCCAGGGCCATCTGCTAGACTGGTACATTGAACCCCAAACTTGGCATTAAGTTAGGATTCCTTTAGCTAAAACTAAGGTCATCTTCGGTGAGAAGCACCCACCTTGACTCCTGGAATAAGCAAACTACAAGTGATCTATGGGGAATAGCTATCCCAATTTAGGCCCTGAGTTCCCACAGATTAACTTCCATCAGGTAAAAGTTCACAATCAGAAACCATCTCACTCGGAAAGAAAACAAACACACAATGAGTGAGAACCAGCAGAAAGAATGACTGCAGATTTAGTTACCTGGGGATTTCATATACTGGACTTAGATACAGAATATAAATAACTGTCAATGCTTAAATAAATGAAAGATGGAATCCAAAAAGTCAATAAATAACAAGAGATTTAATTCCCAAGAAGTTTCAAAAAGAACTCAACAGAACTTTTAGATATAAAAAATGAATAGAATTCCACTTCTGGCCATGACAAAGTAACTATTATTAGACGAGCCCTCCTGCTATAAACAACTTTAAAAATGAAACGAAATATGGAAGGACTGTGTTCAGACATTGTATCATAGCCATAAGAGGACTGTGGTCTCTGAAAAGGGGGAAGTGAGTGAAACAAGCCCTACATCGACCCCAGCCTTCTGCCCAGAGGCAGAGGCACTTTCTAAACTGCAGGACAGAAGAGGGCACACAAGCAGAGCACAGTGACCTCATTGTGCTTGGGAGAAAGAAAACCAAGGCCAGGAAAGCAGAGGGGACTGAAATAGACAGGGAGGAGTGTGGGAGAGAAGGCAGCATGCAGAGAAAAGGCTCCAGAAATGTGCATAGGGAATTTGTACTTGTTTCCTATTGCTGCTGTGTCACATCACCACACACCCAATGACAACATAAGTTTATTATGTCATAGTTCTGGAAGTCAGAAGTCCAACCTCCGTGGACTAAAGTAAAAGTGTCAGCAGGACTGGTTCCCTCTGGAGGCTTTGGGAATTCATTTATTCCTTGCCTCTTCAGCTTCTAGTGGCTGCTGGCATTACTTGGCTCATTTCTGCATCACTAAAACCTCTATTTCTGTCATCACATTGCTTTCTATAGCATTGACCTTCTTGCCTCGTCTCATAAGGATGCTTGTGATTACATTGAGCCCACCCAGATAATCTAAGATCATCTCTCTAAGATTCTTTTTTTTTTTTTGGGGGGGGGGGGGCATGGAGTCTTGCTCTGTCATCCAGGCTGGAGTGCAGTGGCATGATCTCAGCTTACTGCAACCTCCACTTCCCAGGTTCAAGCAATTCTCCTGCCTCAGCCTCCCAAGTAGCTGGGATTACATGCACGTGCCATCATACCTGGCTAATTTTTGTGTTTTTAGTACAGACGGGTTCACCATGTTGGTTCACCATTTTGGTCAGGCTGGCCTTGAAATCCCGACCTCAAATGATCCACTCACCTTGGCCTCCCAAATAGCTGGGATTACAGGTGTGAGCCACCACACCTGGCCATTTTAAGATTCTCAATCACTTCTGCAAAGTTTCTTTTGCCATGTAAAGCAATATATTCACAAGTTCTTGGGATTAAGATGAAAACATCTTACAGAAATTATCATTCTGTCCTCCACAGGGTCCCTTGAGTGTTTGTCTGAATACTAAGTTCCACAGCATAAGGTAAGACTCCAGGAATCCAAGAAAAGAGCAATTTATGGCAAACTATAAGCTTATAAAGTAAACCAAGCTCTCACAGGACTTAGAGACAATCCAGTTCCCATCAGCCAGAGTGAAGAAACCTTGTTGAATACCTAAGCAATTCAGCAGAAACCCCAGAAATGCAACACCTTAAGAATAAGATGAAGTAAGCCTTAAACAAACCTTGAAAATGATGACGCTGCATACCAGAACAATACCTGACATTCTTTAAAGACCAAAAAATCCTACTTAACAACGTAGCATCCATATCTAGTGTCCAGTTAAAAATTACTAGACATGACAGAGCAAAAAAATGTGACCCATAACCAAGAGAAAGAAATACCCAAAAAAACAGCCTCAGAAATGATAAAGATAATAGGATTTATATATAAGGACTTTAAAATAGTTACAAGTATATATACTTTTTGCTTATTTATTAAATAATAAATAGTTATTATGTTTGCATTCATAATAGAATGACTTATCCTCCCAATATAAACAACTAGAAAAACTGGACAAATATATGTGACAATTGTTTTAAGACATTTAATAGCAGGCAATCACAGAGAAAACGGAAAGAAATTAGGTGAGTTTATGATAAGGTTTTGGGCTGAAGGCAATTCCCCAACTGGGAGCCCAGGAACAGGCGACCCAAATAGCCCCCAGTGGACTCCCTGAATTTAGGAGACAGAAATCAGGATATAGGGAGGCTGAGACAGCTATAAGTTATAGGACAGAGTTCTAGAGAGGTGAGACCTGTGCAGAAAAAATATTTCAAGCAATCTGCTATGGGCTGGGCAAGGTAGCTTACACCTGTAATCCCATTGCTTTGGGAGGCTGAGGCAGGTGGATCACTTGACAAAGCCAGAGGTTTGAGACCAGCCTGGCCAACATGGTGAAACACCATCTTTTCTAAAAATACAAAAATTATCCAGGCATGGTGTCAGATGCCTGTAATCCCAGTTACTTGGGAGACTAAGGCAAGATAATCTCTTGAACCTAGGAGACAGAGGTTGCAGGCCAAAATTGTGCCACTGCCTTCCAGCCTGGGCGACAGAGCCAGACTCCATCTAAAAAGAAAAAATCTGCATATGGATGTCCTTGAGTCATTGATGAGTACTGGCTGGAGGCAAGGGAAACAGAGTGAAACTCCATGAGGACAGGAAGCAACTGGGGAGCTGAACAAGTCTCAGAGCTCCCAAAGCAGGAAGATGTTTGAGTTCTAATCACCCTAAGGAGAAAGTGCTCAGTGATCAGTCATTCAGTAGAGAGCTCAGCGGGGCCACACCTTGGCAGTAATGCTGACCTATCCTTTTATTCAAAGCATTTGAATGCCATTCTAACAACACTTAAAAACAGACTGAAAGATAAACTGTCTTACCAATAACTTAACTCCTTGCCACACTTGTAACAATTTAAAGAAAGACAAAATTCAGACAGTCCACAACATAATATTCACAATATTGGGCATCTAATCAAAATTTACTAGATACCGCATTATAAAAAGCAGGAAAATGTGACATATAACCCAGAAAATATTAGTCAGTAGAAACAGAATGAGAAACGACAGGCGCTGAACCCGCCACCGGGACATTAAAACAGACAATGATAACCATACTGAAGTATTGATAGGAAAACATAATGAAAGGAGAGTGGAAGATATTTTAAAAGGAGCCAAATGAAATGCCTAGAGGTTTTATTAAAACAATATTTATTTCATCTGCCATGGTTGCAAAAAAAAATCTGAAACAAAATTTCTATTGGATGTGATTAACAGCAGATTAGACATTGCAAAAATAGGATGAGAAAGCCTAAAGAAAACCTGCATGTTCTACACATGTATCCCAAAACTTAAAGTATAACAAAACCAAACATATTTTCTGACAGATTGGTACCCAATAAATGGAAATTACTGTAAGTTACTGAAAACCATAGCAAGCATAGCCTCAAGGTGATGGGTGACAGAACATGAAACATAACAAACTTCTGTCAGAATCGCTTAAGGGAAATTCTTGCAAACAAGCCTCCAGTACACAATTCCAGGACAATAAGCAACAGAACAAGTACACCCCTAGCAAGAAGGAATCTTCATCCCGACCTGGTTATTGTTTATATTCTAAATGTTTTCAAGGTAAAAGTTTGCAAATATTCTTTAGATATTATTTTTATCTAGCAAAGCAAAATTGCTGGTTGGTACATAGTTCACTCAAAGCCCTTTTGTTAAGCCCTTGCATTCTTTCCAAGATTCCTCTTTATCTGCCTCTTAAGAGTGGGCACCTCTGTCTTTGGTCACAATTTCCAAAGTGTTAGAATTACAGGCGTGAGTCCTTGCTCCTGGCCACAACTGGAACTCTCATACATTGCAACATGCCTGTAATCCTGGTACTTTGGAGGTTAAGGCAGGAGGACTGCTTGAGCCAGGAGTTCCCGGCTGCCGTGAACTATGACTGAGCCACTGCACTCCAGCCTGGGTGACTGAGACTTTGTTTCTTTCTAGAAAAAAAAAATCAGACCAAGCATCCCCAGTATGTCTTCTGTGGAATTAAATAGAATCAGAGGCAAGAAGCAACTTTATCCTATTATAAAGGAAACACTTTCGGTTTGTGTATAATCTTAGTTTGTTTTAAAATACCCACAGATTATCAGATTAAGAAATAAAACTTCCAAGTTTATTACCCAAAATTTTAATGAAATACAGAATTTGGAACTCACTGAATGCCTTGTTGTACTCATTTTTATAATAATGAAATTTTTAGTCTTTTTCCAGTTAATGTTAATAATTGGGAGCTTCCCAGCTGGTGAACTGCAGAGGGGTTAAGGTATGGATGTGTCAGGCTGAAGTTCTGAGGCTGAGTATCTCCAGACAGGGGCAGCTTCTTCAGTTCAACCAGCTGACTTTCCTTTAGAATGTTGTAAGTGAGTCATTAAATGAAAATCTTAGGAGTCAAAAATTATTGGGACTCACGGTGTTAATGGTTTGCTTTGTAGTGTGCCTGGCTTCAGGACACAAATTAAATCCTACACAGTTAGAAAGGGAAAATGTTTTTTAATTTTTAAAAACCTTTTTATTCTTTACCACATCAAGCATGTGAACCTAGAGAATTTTTTTGATGCTCTATATTCTTTTGCCAAAATAATTCAGTTCTAGTTCTTTTCTATCATTAGTCTAAACTTTTTTTTTGTTATTCTTAAACTCAATTTGGGTTCAAAATCTTATTTCCGGCCCAGGTAACATAGTGAGACCTGTCTCTACAAAAAAAAAAAAAAAAAAAAAAAAAAAAAAAAATTAGCTGGGCATGGTGGCATGAGCCTGTAGTCCCAGCTACTCAGGAAGCTGAGGTGGGAGGATCACTTGAGCCCAAAAGGTGAGACTGTAGTGAGCTGTGGTGATGGCACCACTGCACTCTAGCCTGGACAACAGAGTGAGACCCTGTCTCAAAAAAAAATCATATTTGATTAATAAAAGTTGTGGAATAATATGTATTATCTCCCTATTCTATCCTTGAAATGGTTTATATAATTGTGGCTGTTATTGGCCCTATAGATCTGAATGAAGAAGGAGAAAGACAGGGAGGAAGCGACAAAGGAAAGGAGAGAGGGAGGAGGGAGGAATAAGGCCCCAGGTGATGCCTCTAGAGTAAAATGTGTTCACTGCATGCAGAGACCATGGAAAGGTGTCCCTTTAAGGGAGGATGGAACATAAAAAGAGTATGGGGCTTGGGAGGGCAGGACTGAAACCACCTAGGGGTAGGCTTGTAGCTTGGGTGGAGGGCAACTGAGATAATCAAAGGCTGGTGATGTGCAGATGGCCACACTATTTTCCACCAGGCTGGTCCGCAGGTATGTGTAGGGCATGTCCTGCTTTGCATTCCAGATCTCAGTTCCTTATCCAGGGCAGCCAGCTCCTCCCTGAAATTCTGTGGCACAGCCTTAGGCCCAGGGCCTGAAAAATACTCTCCTTATGTGGGATGGAGAGGAAAAGACCCGGAGTTTAGGGTGCCACATGGCCCTATGGCTGCCTCCTTCCTCAGAGCCCTGGGCACTCAGCTCTCACCATAATGGACTAGCATCTGCCCAGTTGCCAAGTGATGGACATCTTGAGAAAAGCCTGATGAAAGTTGGGCAGCGTCGCCATCACTGTCTCCAGCATTGCATCATTGGTGGTTGGCAGGGGTAGCCATATCATGCAGGGTGCATTAGGGACCCAAATGTACCAATCTAGCTAAGGAAAGTCGGGATCTAGAGTCAATATCTGCTAAGCATGAAAACCTTGTGAACCCTGTGCACACAAACTCCTCCCTCACCCCAGGCCCCAAATTCCCAGCTGTTCATCTCTGCTAAGTAGCTGACCCCGGTGGACAGAGGAGTGTTGGCCAGTGCAGGTAAAGATACACATGGTGACAAAGTGGCATACCTGGTCCCAAGACTGTAAAGACACAGGTAACCCTTCAAGGGGTGGGGAGAGTTAGAAGCTATGAAGCCAGGAATAGAGCCAAGCTCAGAGAATGAGGCAGAGAGAGGAGAACAAGAGGGGTGAGAAAGAGTGGCAGGAACACTCAGTAACTCTTGTGGGAATTACGGTAACAGCAGGGTGGGGTGTGGGGGTGGGAGCTCTGCTGGGCGGGTCCCACTTAGTAGGATGCTGGTACTCACTCATATTGGCTCACAAGAGGCAGTCAATGATGTTAAGGTTTTTAGTGAGCTGGTCAACATTACCTTAGTAGCCAGAGTAGGAATATTTATGCCATGGAAATGTACAAATGTTACCAACTGGGACTTTTTATTTCCTGAGAGTCAGTTGTTAAATATTTATGAACAACCACTGGTCCCGCTGCATCAGGCACCTAAGGGGTTCTCAGTGTATAGGATGGAGACCTGTCTCCAGCTGAGAGGGAATGAAATCTGAGAAGGCCTTTGGAGTTTTCATAGGTGTTGGAAATGCTTCTGGAAGATTTCACAGAAGCGCAGATGATTCCGGGGAGGTCTCTTTGTGTTTTGTGTCTGAGATTTCCAGGCAGGGGCTCCTCCTACCTTGGACCTGGGCAGCCCGATTTCAGTGATCTCTCAACACCAGGTCTGCAGCTCTGGGTCATCATGCACAGCCATATCTGTCTTACAGTAGAGACTCACAATTCCTTCCATATACCTGTCAGCCAACAGGGCAGGGCCAGGGTGCTGAAGCCAGCTCTGCTCCTGCTCACATGGCCATGTCAGGGTCCCATGCCCCCAACGAGACACAGACCTTCTGCTCTCCTAGACATCTTCTCCACCCCTAATGGCCTTCGTGCTTGTGAAAGATGATTTCCCAGAGCCACAGTGCATCTTGGCAAAGAAGGAGGACTTGACTCCCAGGAAGCCCTGGTCAGCCAAGTCATCAGGGGGACAGGAGATAGTTTAGCAGGGCTCTGGCTCACTTGAGCAGCTTCAAAGGCAGCTCCTTCCTCACCAGTCACCATCTGAGGAGCAAGGATGGGCAGGGTCAGGCGAATCAACCAGCCCTGGGTCCAGAGTCAGAAAGAAGAGTGACCTAGAATCTCCCTTTCTCTCCCCATACCTGGTCAAAAATTTCCATGTTGGAGACCAGCCCAGTCCTGGCCTGGATGTTAATTTCCAAGGTGTATTGCAGGTGGGGAATTATAAACTAGAGGGAAAAAAGCAGGGAAGGGCAAGGTCAGAAGAAAGCTGCACAGGTTCCTGCAGGAAATAAAGGCGACAAACAGGAAGGGTACCAGGTCTTCAGAAAATTCACAGAAGTAAAGTTCAGTACCTCTCAACAGTGAGTTTTCAGAAGTATCATTCGACCCAGCAATCCCACTACTGGATATATAACCAAAGAAATAGAAATTGTTCTGCCATAAAGACGCATGCATGTTTATGTTCATCACAGCACTATTCACAATAGCAAAGACATGGAATCAACCTAAATGCCCATCTACATGCCCATCTACAATAGACTGGATAAAGAAAATGTGGTGCATATACACCATGGCAGCCATAGAAAAGAACAAGATTATGTCTAGGCAGCCATAGAAAAGAACAAGATTATGTCTTCTGTAGCAACATGGATGGAGCTGGAGGCCATAATCCTAAATGGACTAACACAGGAACAGAAAGCCAAATAAGGCATGTTCTCACTTGTAAGTGGGAGCTAAGGGGACACTGAATACACATGGATACACAGAAGGGAACAAAAGACACCAACATCTACCTGAAGGTGGAGGGTGGGAGGAGGGAAGGATCCCAAAACTACTTATCGGATAACATGTTTATTACCTGGGTGACAAAATCATCTGTATACCGAACCCCTGTGACACACAATTTACTTATATAACAAACGTGCACATATACTTCTGAAACTAAAAGTTAAAAATAAATAAAAATACGAATAAACCACCAAGTTTTTAGTTGATTTGCATTGACTAACATGTTCTACAAACCACTGACTTAGTGCTTTATGATAACTGAAAGACATCATTCTCCTTTCTTTCTTTCTTTCTTTCTTTTTTTTTTTTTTTTTTTTTGAAACGGAGTTTCACTCTTGTTACCCAGGCTGGAGTGCAATGGCGCGATCTCGGCTCACCGCAACCTCCGCCTCCTGGGTTCAGGCAATTCTCCTGCCTCAGCCTCCTGAGTAGCTGGGATTACAGGCACACGCCACAATGCCCAGCTGATTTTTTGTAGTTTTAGTAGAGACGGGGTTTCACCGTGTTGACCAGGATGGTCTTGATCTCTTGATCTCGTGATCCACCCACCTCGGCCTCCCAAAGTGCTGGGATTACAAGCGTGAGCCACCGCTCCTGGCTCTCCTTTCTTTTCATATTTTTTTCACAGGTCTAGACTAAAGTTTCTCAACTTTTTTTTCCATTATCGTTCAATAAGTCGTCTTTTTTTTTTTTTCTTTTTAGAGATGGAGTCTCGCTCTTGTCGCCCAGGCTGGAGTGCAGTGGCGTGATCTCGGCTCACTGCAACCTCTGCCTCCTGGGTTCAAACAATTCTCCTGTCTTAGCCTCCCAAGTAGCTGGGATTACAGGTGCCCACCACCACGCCCAGCTAATTTTTGCATTTTTAGTAGAGATGAGGTTTTACCATGTTGGTCAGACTGGTCTCAAACTCCTGACCTCAAGTGATCCGCCTGCCTCAGCCTCCCAAAGTGCTGGAATTATAGACATGAGCCACTGCACTCGGCCTAAGTACCCTTTTGAGACCTTTTTTTCTAATCTGAGCCCACCTCATAAAATTGTAATGCTACATATATACTGTATATCCATTTATGTATTGCATTACATTTGTGATTTGTACATAAAAATAGTAAGATTTTTCACACACATTTTCCAACCACCTTCATCCCTTGGGGGACATTGTTGCCCCATTGAGAATGGATGGTCAACCACTGCCTCCCTCCACAGCCTTGGCTTCTTCCTCTCCCCTTCATCCATTATGCTTACCTTCTTCAGCCACTGGTCTCCAACATGAGAGTTTTCAACCAGGTATGGGGAGAGAAAGGGAGATTCTAGGTTACTCTTCTTTCTGACTCTGGAGGAAGGGCAGGTCGATTTACCTGACCTTGCCCATCCTTCAAAGACCGAAAGAAGCCGAGCTCATTCCACCTCAATCCCGCATAAGCTGTTCCCTCTGCCTGGAACACTGTGCCCCACCTTGGTCATTTCAAGGTTAGCTTCTGACAGTCACATTCTCTATGTCATCTTTTTCAAGGGAGCCTCTTCTGACCGCCCAATCTAACCTTGCCATCACATCACCCTGCTTTGATTCTACCTACCACAGCTGCTATGTTACAATACAATCTCTATTGTCTGTTTGCCTTTGCTGAAAATGAAAATCTTAAAAGATCAGGACCTCAACTATCTTGCTTACTGCTAGCATCTAGAATGGTTCTTGTCACACAGGAGGCACCCCATACATGTTTTTAATAAGTAAATACTTTGCTCTAATGCTCTGTAATAAACCAGGCAACTGTTGTTGGTCTGAGCCCCTCTAACTGGCTAGTATCACTATTTTAGAACTGATAAATGATTGGCTGGATAAAAATCTTTGTATATTTTTTGCACTGTTTCCTCTTATTGGATGGAATCCTTGGTCATTTGCATGTACTGTTTATGTGCTGTACCAGTATCTGTGCTTTGCATATAAAGCGTAAGATTTTTTTTGCTACTTTCCCCAAGAATGATTCCCACCCCCATGGAAGGTGATATCCCCTTTGAAAAATGCATGGTCAGCCATGCTTGCACTCTTTTGCTCTCACATCTTCCATTCTTTGATTCTTTCCATATCCTGAGACTCCTCAGAGAGAGGGCCTGCTGAGGTGAGAACATGCCCTGGGGGCAGAGATAGAGGCCTGACAGAGAGAAGGGAATAAAGTGTTACCTTGAAGACAGGATGTATCGAAGGCACCTCATGGTGTTCACAGCAATGACCTCTGCCATCAAGTGTCCCCTCATAGGATGAGACTGTAGCTCATGGAGCTGGAAGTCAGAGCTATGGGCCCAGCGTTTGACCAGAAGCCAGACCATTGCAGGATCCATGGGCAAGAGAAGCAGAGGTGGCTGGGATCCTATGTTGGAGCTGGAACAGGAACAAGGTGTGAGGAGAGAAGGGGTGAGTGCCAGGCGCTCAGCAACCCCCCTCCCTTGCATGTTTAACCTCTCCCTTAGTCCTCCAAATGTGCTTCCCTTTCTCCATCTCACGGCTGCCACTCCCTACAGCTACCATTTCTTCCCCTCTCTTTCCTACCCACTCAGTACATTAGCACCCTGCAAGCTGCTCTGCCTCCTACGTTCTGCAGAAACTGCTCTTCTAGTGCCTTCTCCAGCCTCCACTTCCCCTTTAGTCCCCACAGTGTGGACAAGATTCAAATTGCCTGCTTCCTTCATCCCACACACTTTTTTCAAAATCTCATCTTTTAGCCCCACCTTCACACAAATGACTGAATGAATCTCTAGTTCTCAGCTGCCTGCCAGACAATTTAAATGCCTTCCTGTTATCTCAACATTGGCTAGGCGGAAGCCTACACAAGCACCCTGTCCTCTTTATTTATGTTATTTCTGCAGACACCTGGCCTGGCTTACCTTTCCTCCCTCCTTGATTTCCCTCTGCACTCACATCCACCTGTCCTCTCCATCCTGACGGTCACTACCCACATCTGAGCCCACCTCCTCTAGGGGCAAGTGCTAAAGCATGTCGCCCTAATTCCTGTTTCTAGCAGCTCCCCTCTCCAACCCAACCTAAACACAACTGCCTATATGGTGTGCCCACAGCACATTTCTTTTTTTTTTTTTTTTTTTTATGACATAGAGTTTTGTTCTGTTGCCTAGGCTGGAGTGCAGTAGCGTAATCTCAGCTCACTTCAACTTCTGCCTCCTGGGTTCAAGTGATTCTCCTGCCTCAGCCTCCAGAGAAGCTGGGATTACAGGCATGCGCCACTACACCCAGCTAATTTTGTAGTTTGGGTAGAGGTGGGTTTTACCATGTTGACCAGGCTCAACTCAAACTCCTGATCTCAGGTGATCCGTCTGCGTTGGCCTCCCAAAGTCCACAGCACATTTCATCACAGCCTTCTCCAGCTTCCCACATCACACTCCTTAGCCTGGCATAGTCTGGCCCCTAGTCCAACTGCCCCCTAGAAATCTTCTAACTCCTCTGCCTCAGCCTCTCTGCCCAATCCATCTTGCCCCTGAGGACAAATCCTTCTCCTCCATCCTGTTTGAGTCCTGGCCCTCCTTCAAGGCTCATGACACCCCACCTCCCCTGATCCCTCCTGGGCTGTCTCTGTCCTCAGGGACTTCCTCAGTACCGGAGCTTCTTCAGACTGCCCCAGTCTTTCTCTCCAGCTATACTGCAGGGCCTTCAAATCACAGACTTTGCCTATTTCCTCCTTTAATGTCTACCCCAGTGCCTTAGCACAGTGCCTTTGCAGATAGTGGGTGCCTAGTGAATTTCTATAAGGGCTGAGCTGAGAAGGCCGGATACTGGGAGCAGAAATCTCGAGTCCTCTCACCTGGATGACCACGGGCAAGAACTTTCCATCAGGATGCAGTTTCAGCACAACCAGAGGGGCAGCCAGATGCTGCTGGCTATACAGAATGACTTTGGCCTTGATCCCATTCAGCAAGAAGTCAGCTTCAAACAGTGTGCCTCCCTAGATGGGGGAAGAGGGCAAGGGCTGCTATCAGTACAGGCATATTCATTCTACTCTGATTCTTCCAGGAGAGAAGAGAGAGAAGGAAACTAACTTATTTCCATCACCTACTTTGTACCAAGTAGGGAAGCATGTGCTTACTGTCTTATATAATTTTTTTTTTTGAGACAGGGTCTTACTCTGTTGCCCAGGCTGGAGTGCAGCAGCAGGATCACCACAGCTCACTGTAGCCTTGACTTCCTTGGACCCAAATGATCCTCCCACTTCAGCCTCCTGAGTAGCTGGGACTATAGGTATAGGCAGCCACACAAAAAATTACAGGGACTAATTTTTGTATTTTTTACGGAGATAGGGTTTCACCATCGTGACCAGGCTGAGCTGGAATTCCTGACCATCATCCTGCCTCAGCCCCCCCAAAGTCTTGGGATTATAGGCATGAGCCACTGTGCCTGACCTTGTAATTTTTATACATAGTTGAATGAACCTCAATTTTACAGAAGAAGAAACAGATAATCAGAGAGGTTGGCCGTTTTGCCTGAGATCACAAAGCTTACACAAATAGTAGAACCAGGGTTCACATCCAAGCCTATCTGCTCTGTAATTCCATGCACTTTCTCTCTGTTGTTCTGTGTTGATTCCTTATTAACAGCCACAGCACTCTGACCCCAATTCCCTAACTCTGCACACTGCCTGAATCCCCAGTACTAAGGCCCACTCACGTTTCATTTGACCCTGTTTCTATCAACCATTCCACCTTGCACACCCTGCCTCCACAGCATTTGGGGAGGAAGCCGTGCAACTGAGCTTCTCCAGGATCCTCCAGGACTTCTGCTGAATCCCTCCCTGCTGACTGGCAGCAAGCCAGGCCCAGAGTGGGTCCTGCAGCAGTATCGTTGATGCTAGCCCACCCCATTTCACTGTTGGGCCTCCTTAGGACTCTGATGTCCATACATCCAGCTCCTCCAGCTGGGCCTGCAGTTCCTCCATCCCTGGAGGGAACATGAGGTGGGCAGGAAGGTGAATAGAGACCCTCAGCACCATGGGGCTGGCACCATTAAGAAACTGGTATCTTTTTTTTTTTTCTTCCTTCCTTCCCTCCTCCCCTCTCTCCTCCTTCAACCCTCGTTCCGCCGGAGCCCTGCTGGGGCGAGCGGTTGGCATTGCAGGCGCTTAGTCTCCAGGGCCGCCCGGAGGGTAGCTGGTGGGGGGTGGGGGTGGGGAGGCAGGAACCATGATGGCGCCTCAGAAGCACAGCGGTTGGGGAGGGGGCCGCTCGGGGCCCAGCACGGGGTCCAGGGGAGGCGGTTTCGGGGGGTTCGGTGGCGGTGGTGGCTGCGACCGCTTCGGGGGGCAAATTCGGCGGAGGGGTCTGTGGAGGCGGTGACAATTATTCGGCCTCCTCTTCCTCCGCAGTGTTACAAGTGAAGAAGCCGAAAATGGAGCACGTCCAGGCTGACCACGAGCTTTTCCTCCAGGCCTTTGAGAAGCCAACACAGATCTATATGTTTCTTCGAACTCGGAATCTCATAGCACCAATATTTTTGCACAGAACTCTTACATGTTTCATTGAAACTCCAGAACAAACATCAAAAGGAAAACATTTAAAGTTGATGATATGTTATCAAAAGTAGAGAAAATGAAAGGAGAGCAAGAATCTCATAGCTTGTCAGCTCATTTGCAGCTTACATTTTACTGGCTTCTTCCACAAAAATGATAAGCCATCACAAAACTCAGAAAATGAACAAAATTCTGTTACCCTGGAAGTCCTGCTTGTGAAAGTTTGCCACAAAAAAAGAAAGGATGTAAGTTGTCCAATAAGGCAAGTTCCCACAGGTAAAAAGCAGGTGCCTTTGAATCCTGACCTCAATCAAACAAAACCTGGAAATTTCCCGTCCCTTGCAGTTTCCAGTAATGAATTTGAACCTAGTAACAGCCATATGGTGAAGTCTTACTCATTGCTATTTAGAGTGACTAGTCCAGGAAGAAGAGAATTTAATGGAATGATTAATGGAGAAACCAATGAAAATACTGATGTCAATGAAGAGCTTCCGGCCAGAAGAAAACGAAATCGTGAGGATGGGGAAAAGACATTTGTTGCACAAATGCCAGTATTCGATAAAAACAGACGCTTATGGCTTTTAAATGGGGAATATGAAGTAGCCATGCAGGAAATGGAAGAATGTCCAATAAGCAAGAAAAGAGCAACATGGGAGACTATTCTTGATGGGAAGACGCTGCCTCCATTTGAAACATTTTCTCAGGGACCTACCTTGCAGTTTACTCTTCATTGGACAGGAGAGACAAATGATAAATCTACAGCTCCTATTGCCAAACCTCTTGCCACTAGAAATTCAGAGTCTCCATCAGGAAAACAAGCCTGGTTCAGTTAAACCTACTTAACCTATTGCTATTAAAGAATCATTGACTACAGATCTACGAATAAGAAAAGGATACTCCAAATGAAAACCGACAAAAATTAAGAATATTTTATCAGTTTCTTTCTAACAACAATACTAGACAACAAACTGAAGCAAGAGATGACCTACATTGCCCTTGGTGCACTCTGAACTGCCACAAACATTATAGTTTACTCAAGCATCTTAAACTCTGCCATAGCAGATTTATCTTCAATTATGTTTATCATCCAAAAGGTGCTAGGATAGGTGTTTCTATCAATGAGTGTTATGATGGCTCCTATGCAGAAAATCCTCAGGACATTCATTGCCAACCTGGATTTGCTTTTAGTTGCAATGGACCAGTTAAGAGAACACCTATCACACACATTCTTGTGTGCAGGCCAAAACGAACAAAAGCAAGCATGTCTGAATTTCTTGAATCTGAAGATGGAGAAGTAGAACAGCAAAGAACACACAGTAGTGGCCACAATCGTCTGTATTTCCATAGTGATACCTGCTTACCTCTCCGTCCACAAGAAATGGAAGTAGATAGTGAAGATGAAAAAGATCCTGAATGGCTAAGAGAAAAAAACATTACAGAAATTGAAGAATTTTCTGATGTTAACGAAGGAGAGAAAGAAGTGATGAAACTCTGGACTCTCCATGTCATGAAGCATGGGTTTACTGCTGACAATCAAACAAATCAGGCCTGTATACTGTTTGTAGAAAAGTATGGACAGAAAATAATTAAGAATAATTTATGTCGAAACTTCAAGCTTCATCTAGTCAGCATGCATGACTTTACTCTTATTAGCATAATGTCAATACATAAAGCTGTTACCAAGCTCCGTGAAATGCAGCAAAAATTAGAAAAGGGTGAGTCTGCTTCCCCTGCAAACGAAGAAATAACTGAAGAACAAAATGGGACAGCAAATGGATTTAGTGAAATTAATTCAAAAGAGAAAGCTTTGGAAACAGATAGTGTCTCAGGGGCTTCAAAACAGAGCAAAAAACAAAAACTCTGAAAAGATCTAACCCCAAATTAAGGACAGACACTGAAATTGCATTTTAGGGAATTAATCCTCCAAGAAGAATTATGTTTTTATTTTTAATCATAGGTTCCAAACAGGCACTGTTAGATGAAGTAAATGATTTCATCAAGGATATTTGTATCAAGGTTCTACTTCATTATGCAGCATTATATCAGTTTTTTTTGATGTCTTGAAACATTCTGTAAAAATATGAAAAGCAATATTTCAAATAAAGTGTTTTTACATTCAGTTATCAACTATGTTGCATTGGTACTATAGAAATTATTTCATATATTTAAATTAGAATGTTTTTTGCATTTATGACTGGCTGTTTTTCTACTTTGTAATTGTGAGACAGTTTCTTGGGGAGAGAAAATTGGAATGGTTCCCCTTTAGAAATTGAAGTCTTCAGGTATCAACTACAAAAAAGGAGAAAAATAGAAATTGAAGGATTTTTATGAAATTATATTGTGTTACTATTTGCAATCAAACTTTAATCCTTGTTTTTGAAATCACATCAATTTGGAATCAAAAATTATAATATAGGATATTTTATATTACATAAATTCATTTTACAATTGAAAAATAGCACTTCTTCATCTTATGCCTGTTTGAGAAGATATTAATTTTTCACATTGTTGACAGTGAAACGCTATGTTGGTTTATGAGATTACTGACCATTTGTTTTCATGTGGATAATTTTAGTGCATTGCTCACCCAGGATGTTTTTTTTTTTTTTTTAACTTGAACATTTTGCTTGTTTTTATTTTTTAATTTGATAATCACATAGAAAATAAAGCTGTTCATATCTTTAAATTAGGATTGCAAACCAAGGGAAGAACATGTTTGAGATTTTAAGATGTCATTTACAAGGGGAGAAGTGTTTTATAAGAGTGAACCAGAAAACTGTTGTACCTTTTACTTTTGTGCAAGGATGTCTTTGTAATGTGTTTCATGAATAGAACATCCAATGCAGATAAGCTGACTTGAATCATTTTGAGCAATTTTGCCCTGTGTTATATGTGTTTCACGCACGTATTTGCAGTTGGATTTTCTCCAACAGAAAGTGGTTTCACTACTGGCACATTAACAAGCACCAATAGGTTTTTATTCCAACTCCAAGCACTGTGGTTGAGTAACATCACCTCAATTTTTTATTATCCTTAAAGATATTGCATTTTCATATTCTTTGTTTATAAAGGATCAATGCTGCTGTAAATACAGGTATTTTTAATTTTAAAATTTCATTCCACCACCATCAGATGCAGTTCCCTATTTTGTTTAATGAAGGGATATATAAGCTTTCTAATGGTGTCCTCAGAAATTTATAAAATGTAAATACTGATTTGATTGGTCTTTAAGATGTGTTTAACTGTGAGGCTATTTAACAAATAGTGTGGATGTGATTTGTCATCCAGTATGAAGTTCTTAGTCACTGATTTTTGTGTTAAAAAAAAAAATAGGAAAGAGGGAAACTGCAGCTTTCATTACAGATTCCTTGATTTGTAAGCTCTCCAAATGATGAATTCTCTGATTTTGCCTCTGGATAGATCTTGAGCATTTATCTCGGGCTTTAATTTGCTAAAGCTGTGCACATATGAAAAAAAAAAAAAAAAAATAGGTTATTTTAGGGGAGATGTCGGTGTAGAATTATGGCTTATGTCATTTCTTAAGCAGTTACGCTCTTAATGCTTAAAAGAAGGCTAGGATTGTTTGCACAAAAAGTTGGTGATTCCCTCCCCCAAACAGTAATAAAATTACTTCTGTTGAGTAAACTTATGTCATCGAAAAGCTGAAAAAAATCCCTGTTTCTATTTATAAAAAAAAAAAAAAAAAAAAAAAAAGCTTTTCTATATGTACCCTTGGTAAGACTTTGAAGAAATCATGTAAGATGATAATGCATTTGAATGGTACAGTAGATGTAAAAAAAAATTCAGTTTAAAAGAACATTGTTTTTACATTAAATGTTTATTTGAAATCAAATGATTTGGTACATAAAGTTCAATAATATAAAAGCTATTAAAAAAAAAAGAAAAGAAAAGAAAAGAAAAAGAAACTGGTACCTAAATAAGGCATCCTCCTTCCAGGAGTCCCACATATTCTCTGGGGAAGGCAGCTGTTGAACAAGTTGTGGGATCTGAGCTCTTGGTCCTTCCAACCCCCACCAACCATGCCCACTTGACTCCAGCCCATCAGAGGGACCCAAGTCTCTGGTTGCCCCACCTGGTTCTTTTAATTCTGCTGGACTGGGTGGGAGCTGGGGTAAGGGTCCTGGGAGGAGTACTGGGGATCTGACCTGCCAGCAAATGGGATATGGGTTAAAAAGTAACCATATGCCGGGCGCAGTGGCTCACGCCTGTAATCCCAGCACTTTGGGAGGCTGATGCGGGTGGATCATGAGGTCAAGAGATCAAGACCATCCTGGTCAACATGGTGAAACTCCGTCTCTACTAAAAATACCAAAAATTAGCTGGGCATGGTGGCGCGTGCCTGTAGTCCCAGCTACTCAGGAGGCTGAGGCAGAATTGCCTGAACCCACGAGGCGGAGGTTAAGGTGAACCGAGACCGTGCTGCCATTGCACTCCAGCCTGGGTAATAAGAGCAAAACTCCGTCTCAAAAAAAAGTATCCATATGTACTATTATTAATATAAAACAGTTTGGGATATATAAGTGGAAAACAAGGTTTATAAAACTATGTATTGCATTCTCCCATCTATTTTATATTTTATATGTGTTTAGAAAATAATATTGAGGCTACTTATACATCATTGTGGGATTATTTTTGAATTTTATGTCGTTTTTATTTTAAAAATAAATACATTAAACCAATCAGACTTGAGAAAAAGTTGTAGTATTATTGACATATTGATATACAATCCCCAAAGCTGGAAGTATATATACATATATAAACATGTATACACACACACACACACACGTTAGGCCATTTTTTCGTTGCCGTAAAGGAATACTTGAAACAGAATAATTTATAAAGAAAAAAGGTTTTATAGAAAAAGAAGAAAAAAAAGAAAAAAGGTTATATTTTAGCTCCCGGTTCTGCAGGCTGTACAGAAAGCATAGTGCTGGCATCTGCTTCTGGTGAAGCCTCAGGAGGTTTACAATCATGGCAGAAGGCAAAGGGGAAGCAAATGAGAGAGGGGTGGGAGATGCCACACTCTTTTAAACAACCAGGTCTCAGGTGAACTCACAGAATGAGAACTCACTCATTACCACATGGATGGCACCAAACCATTCATTAGGGATCTGCGCCAATAACCCAAACACCTCCCACCAGGCCTCACTTCCAACACAGGGGATTACATTTCAGTAAGAAAATTGAAGGGGCCAAAACCTAAAATGCAATAAAATAAATAAATGGGAAAAAAAAAAAAAAAAAAAGAATGGGGAACTATTTAACAAGTAATTTACATATATTAATGATTATTTTGAAAACACTAAAAATTGGAATTACAAGTGATTTAATGTTTATCTCATGCAAAATGTATATTTTTAATGCCAATCCTAACTTATTATCCATGGTCAAAGTAATATTTCTATGAAATATCTCAGGAGAAAGCAAAATCTATGTAAAAGATGTAATTTATTTTAGAAACATTTTTAAAGTTCTTTATCATTCAGTGATTTCACCAAGATCACAGATTTTATGACAGTAAGTTGAAAAAATGTTTTGGTTTACAGAGGGGAATTTTTTACATTAATATTTATTGACCTGTATAATAAAAACTAATACTTGGTTAAAAAAAAAAAAAAAAAAAAAAGAAAATTGAAGGGGACAGACATCCAAACTCTATCATGTACCTATCTATCTATCTATCTATCAATCAATCAATCAGTCATCTGTCTATCCATCTTATCTATTGGGAGAGGTGGGTTGGGGGCAAACTTATTTTCATTTGAGAAAGCACAGACGCTGAAGTGACAAAGGAAACAGAACTATAGTACATAGAAGAGTTTAAGAGAATAATAAGATTTATGGTAAAAAAGTAGAAAACCTTTTATTCTTAAATTTGAAAATCTAGGAAATGATAATTTTTATTCAAATACAGAAATCTAAGCCAAAGGAAGCTGCAAAACAGGTAATTTATCGTCTTATATAACCGGGAAGTCCATGGCCGTAGTAGCCTCAGGCATGGCTAATCCAGCAGTTCAAACCACATTCCCAGGACTGAAAGTCTTGTTTGCTTATGCCTGGCTATGTTGCCAGACATGTACTGTTTAAATGACAGCAGTTTAACACAGGCAACTCCAGGTCTACAATGCTTTATAGCCAAAGGTCCTATATTATTTCCCATTCCAGTTATCTATGATGTGTAATAAAGCTTCTAAAATTTAATAGCTTAAAAATATATTTGTTTTACTTACAATTCTACAATGTGGATGGGGCTCAGTGGCGACAGTGTAGTTTTGCTCCTTTTAGCATGAACAAGGGCAGCTGAAGCCTGGGAGAGGGGATCACCTAGCTCATTTACATGTCTGGAGGCTAGCTCATTTGCATACCTGAAGCAGGGGAACACTCAACAGCAGAGCCCCTCTGGTTTCTCTATCTGCATGTGCTCTCTATGCGGTGTCTCCAGTATGGTGGCTTGGGAGTAAGGCTTCCTACATGTCATCTGAAGGCTTCCGAAGTGATTCTCCAGAGAAAGTGAGGTGGGAAAGCTGTATCAATGCTTATTTCCTCGCCTGAGAAGACATATAGCATCACTTTTGGCACATTCTATTAATTGAGGCTATCACAGGGGCCTGTTCAGGTTTAAGAGGAGGGGAAACAGGCCCATAGCCCTTTTTTTTTTTTTTTTTTTTTTTTTTGAGATATGGTTCTCACTCTGTTGCCTAGGCTGGAATGCAGTGGCATGATCATGGCTCATTGCATTCTTGATTTCCCAGGCTCAAGTGATCTTCCCGCCCTAGCGACTTGAGTAGCTGGGACCACAGGAGCTCACTTTCAGGCCTGGCTAATTTATTTTTATTTTTTGTAGCGACGGGGTCTTCTTATGTTTCCCAGGCTGGTCTTTAACTCCTGGGCTCAAGTGATCCTCCTGCCTTGGCCTCTCAAAGTATTGAGATTACAGTCATGAACTGTCACACCCCACCCAAGCCCATCTCTTAATAAGAGTGGCAAGATTTTGGAAAAGCATGTGGGACTTGAAATACTGCTATAGCCATTTTTGGGAACTATAGTCTCCCACACTCCCCTTAAAGGGCTATGGATTACCCAGTTTGAGTCACATGTCTACCCTGTGATGTGTAGTGAGGGTTTAAGACCCTCATAAAGTCACATGGAGTTTGGGATGGTCAGTTCTTTAGAGGAAGTGATGCTGTGCAGGCAAAAAAAAAAAGAAAATGAAAAAGAAGCATGTTCTTTTACAAATAAATTCATTTGTATCTGAGACTGGGTAATTCATAACAAACAAATTTATTTTCTCAACATTTTAGTGTCGGAAAAGTCCAAGATCAAGGTACTGGCATTTCTTCTACAATTTGTTTTTTAATGGCTTTTGCTAATTTCTATGGAATTATCTTTCATTATTTGTAGAAGGTTCTTATATATTTATAAACATTAATGCTTTGTGTTATATATTGCAAACACTTTCTATGAGTTGTCTTTTTATAAAGACAAATACAAAAACACAAAGAACTATTAAAACACATCCAAAAAATCATTAAATGTATAGTTTAGTGTATTATTATAAAGCAAACTTCCTTGTAACAACCACCCAGGTCAAGAACCAGAGCTTTCCTAGCCACCTAGAAGCCCCACCATGTTCCATCTCAGTCACAGTTCCCTCCTCCCCACGTTCCTTTCTCTTCAAAGTAACTACTGTCTTGACTTTTATAGTTATCATTTCCTCACATCTTTTTTTTTTTGGTTTTACCTGTTAAGTGTGCATCTATAGACATTATAGAATTGTCGATTATTTACATGTGATGTCTTTCATATCTCATTTAGCCTACTTTCTCCCTCTCATTCATTTTCCTTATAACTTATGTGTTGGAGAACCCAGGCTGTTTGATTAGTAGAGTTATGGATTTCGTTGACTGCCTATTTGCAGTGTGGTTCAACATGTTCTCCTGTCCTTTGTGTTGTCCATAGCTAAAGCAGCTGGATCAGGAGACTTGATCAAACTCATATTTGATCCCTTTGGCAAGATTTTGGTGATGTTGTCATCATGTATCAGAAGCAATTGGCCCACTGTGTTCCCAGGTTCCCTGTCTGTGGATTCATGCAACTGAGGATAGAACATTAAAAAATAACACAATTGAAAAAAAAAAAAAAAAAAAGCAATAGTGTAACAACCATTTACGTTGTATTAGGTATTATAAATAACCTAGAAATAATTTTAATTGCAGAAAGCTGTATGTAGGTTACAG
Organism: Sapajus apella; assembly: GCF_009761245.1. Lineage (NCBI taxonomy): Eukaryota > Metazoa > Chordata > Mammalia > Primates > Cebidae > Sapajus > Sapajus apella. The sequence goes on along the minus strand of NW_022437058.1, from coordinate 4,420,489 downwards.
GCAAATACCATACCATTTTATATGAGACTTGAGCAGTTCTTTTTTTAAAATTTTGATTTAATTTAAAGCTCCAGGATACATATGCAGGACATGCAGGTTTATTACACAGGTAAACGTGTACCATAGTAATTTGCTACACCTATCAACCTATCCTCTAGGTATTAAGTCCAGCATCTATTAGCTATTCTTCCTGATGGTCTTCTTCACTCTGCTCACTCAACAGGCCTCTAGCGTGTGCTCATTGTTCAGTGCCGACTTATAAATGAGAACATGTGGTGTTTGGTTTTCTGTTCCTGCATTAGTTTGCTGAGGATAATGGCTTTGAGGGCCATCCATGAACCTGCAAAGGACATGGTCTCATTCCTATTTATGGCTGCATAGTATTCCACAGTGTATATGAACCTTCTAGGGAAGGTTCAGCTTTTTTTTTTTTTTTTTTTTTTTTTTGCTAGGCAGATGGTTTCAAATTGTGTTTGAAAATATGTGTTAATTATGCAATTTGAGCTTTTTAAATAGCTCTTTAAGGGTATCTGTAAGAATTAACAGTGTAGGCGTAACTTTTTGAAAAGTCTCTGTATGATTTTTCATTGCCATTTTAGATTTAGTGAAGCTTCAAAATGAAAAACACATCACTACTGAATTAGAAGTCAAAGGAAAGAAAGTGTCGATGGAAATAAAAAAGATAGTAAGGCTGATCAAGAAGTCACCTCAAGTAAGATATATCTTTGTTGGAAAGAAATGTCATGACACACTGAAAAGCCTTATTATTTAATTTCACTAAATATGATACACTGAGGTTTTATATTATTTTATTTTGTTAAAGTTTAATTTAACAAAGTATTCTTTTACTTGGGGTATGATTCAGTCATGTCTTTGAGATGTAAAGAGAACTTACTAGTAATTTTACTTTCTCTCTCTTTAAATTCTAAAAGTAGAAAATATTAATTTATAAACTCAATATTAACTATTTGAGTTCACAAATATTAGGGTCGAATGGTAATTACACCTCATTTAACAATTAAGGTGACTGACAGCCAATAAGAACCTTGTCTAAGATTGATCATGACAGAGCTGGGACCATACATAGATCAGAGATCAGCAGAAGAAGTGCCAATGGTTACATTAATCATGCTTTTTTATCTTCTCTATTTCTGATCCCTATATATCATGGGGCCTTGCTAACAGTGGAGGGCAGCCTCTCCCAGGGTTAATTAGCTCCTAGAGATAGCAAATGACTCTTCCAGGGGCATACCTTTTATATGCAAACCAACCAAATGATAGCCTGCACCCCAACCTCCTTTATTAGACTCACACAGGGCCCTATCACTCTGGGCACTATCCCCTGCCCTAATTACCCCAGAACCAGGTGTCAGACAGTAGACATAGCCAAGATACCCGAGAGTCCCCCCAAGAAGAACATTATCTGAAGTCTCTACAACTTCCATACACATTATGTTATATTCAATAAAACATTACTTCTCAAGCCAAGAGACAGGAATATAGACAAAATACAGAGAAAAAAGTTAAAGAAAGAAAACTATAGGTGATAAAGATATTGGAGTTATTAAAACAAAGACTTGAAAATAGATAAACGTGTTCAAGAAAATAGAGGAACAGATGAAGAAAATTAATGAAATAATTTTTAAAATTCCACCATAGAACTATAATCAAATAAATCTAATTGCAGCTCTAAAACTAAACAATGCAATAGCTGAAATAGAGATTTTAATAAGTAGATTATAGCAGAATAAACTCAGAATAAATTAATAAAGTAGAAGTCAGGTTAATAGAAAATATTCATTTAGAAGTAGAGAAAGAAGAAATGATTTTAAAAATCAAAACTGGCCAGGCACAGTGGCTTACACCTGTAATTCCAGCACTTCAGGAGGCCGAGCCAGGTGGATCACGAGGTCAGGAGTTTGAGACCACCCTTGTCAATATGGTGAAACCCCACCTCTACTAAAAATACAAAAATTAGCTGGGCATGGTGGTGCATGCTTGTAGTCCCAGCTATTTGGGAGGCTGAGGCAGAAGAATTGCTTGAACCTGGGAGGTGGAGGTTACAGTAAGCCAAGATTGCGTCACTGCACTCTAGCCTAGGTGACAGAATGAGACTCCATCTCAAAAAACAAACAAACAAACAAACAAAAACGAACGTAGGTTGAACACAGTGTAAAAGTGTGAAATTTCATATGTAAAACATGAAATTCTAAAGGGAAAAAATAAAGAATAGCAATTTGAAGAGGTAATGGCCCATAGTTTCCCCAAGCTGATGAAAGATATTGACCCACAGATTTAAGAGTCTGTGAGCCCCAAGCAGTGTAAGTGCAAAGAAAACCACCCTAAAAGACATAGCAAAAATGCTGAAAAACATAGACAAAGAGAAAACTATAGAAGGAGGCAGAGAAAAAAAGACAAATTCACTAAAGGAACTAAAGTTGAACTTACTTCTGAACAGAAGTAGTGAAAGCCAGAAGATAACAGAATGATGTTTTTAAAGGGCTAAAAGAAAATAACTCCCAACCTCTAAGTCTATACCCAGTGAAAATATCTTTCAAAAATAAAGACAAAGTCAAGATATTTTGAGACAAAATATAGAATTCATCACTTTCATATCTGCTCAAAAACAAATATTAGAGTTTCTCAGGCAGAAAAAGAAGATTCCAAATAGAAACAGAGAAATAATAATAGGAATGAGGAACAGCTGAAAGGGTAACATGTTATTGAAGTATATCCAATTATCTAAGAATTACTACAGATGCAGTAGAGAAGGCTCGTTTATCTCTAAGAATTTGAGTATTATTTTAATAGCTTATTAGCCAAGCAGGAAATACAGGGAATCTGACTTTGGGTTCTTCCTACTACCAAAATGAGTTTAAGCTTTTTTTTTCTTAAAAAACCTATTTTTAGAACTATTTCTCTCCAACTGAGGCTACTGTGTATAAACAAAAGTATTATTTCAAATTGAAGTTTTTGAATGTAGAAGAAACTCAATGAGGATTTTTTACTCTCTTTTGACCTTTCTCCAAATACATAAACCTGAAGGTTTCCACAATTTTAAAGACCCATTTCCCTAAAGAATGTTTCATTAAAATCTAGTTAATTCATTTTCTACAATTTAAAAGACCCATTTCTTGAATGAATGTTTCTAGTTAATTCTTGTGTAAGCCAATGGATTCCCCATCCAGTTACTTAAGACTGTATGTGCACTGCTTGAGCCCTGAAGGTTAGGCCATAAGCCAAGGCCATAGTGCCCAAATGACAAGCAGGTGTCCCTGAGAACTCAAACATCCCAGAGTGTATCTGAGAATATATCAAGACAAACAAGTCTCATTGCCTGCAGTTGGCAAAGCATGAGAAAACTGGCTTAAAAGCAGCTTAGAGACAGGCGGCAGTGTGGTTTTCTGGAGTTATCCTCCTGCTGCCCAGGAGTGTCTTGTATGTAAGTCAAAAACAAATGTTAGTCTCATTATACTTGGCCTGATTATTTGCATAAAGTGTAGTAAGAATAGTGATTATCCACATGGACTCCTTTTAAGTTGGCTTTGCTAGAACTTTTATAAGGAATTCTAAAGTCAACTTTTTTTTTTTTTTTTTTTTTTTTTTTTGAGACGGAGTTTCACTCTTGTTACCCAGGCTGGAGTGCAATGGCGCGATCTCGGCTCACCGCAACCTCCGCCTCCTGGGTTCAGGCAATTCTCCTGCCTCAGCCTCCTGAGTAGCTGGCATTACAGGCACGCGCCACCATGCCCAGCTAATGTTTTTGTATTTTTAGTAGACACGGGGTTTCACCACGTTGACCAGGATGGTCTCGATCTCTTGACCTCGTGATCCACCCGCCTCGGCCTCCCAAAGTGCTGGGATTACAGGCTTGAGCCACCGCGCCCGGCTCTAAAGTCAACTTTTAAAAAACCTTGGGGCCAGAAGCCAAGCCAAAAATTTCTCATTAGACTGTGCTTTTTTTTTTTAACATGTGTCAAAAGATTTTATTAAACTAATTTAATTTGTTAGGGAAACAGTAAGACATTACAACTAGTTTAAGAGGAGCATTCAAAGCGTAGACATGTATACAGGCCATCAGGAATGAGGAAATAAATTTGCTAAATGATGCAACATCTATCAATAGCTGGGGCCTGTCATCCACACACAATCACTCCACCGCATGCACACATGCATCCCTATGGTTTGTCCACAACTTCCAGAGTTGAAGAGTAGCTCAAGAACATCCAAGGGCAGAGGCCACTGGGAAGGGCTGAGCTACAATGGAGTAGAGCTCCCTCACTCCTGATTTTCATGGCTACCACCATTTTTCTCTGGCAAATCACAGACATATTTTAAGATGAGTAAATCTATAAAAGTGATTAATCACAGAATTATTCCAAAAGTGTTGCCAGGCACTCTGACTCACCAAGCACACATTCTGAAATCAAATTCTAATTTCTGTCCACAAGGTGTAGGCCATCAGTGTTCTTAAAGGAGGCAAATGGTTGTTCTGAGGTAGAAAACATTTTCCAATATAGATAAGGATGTAGATACGAGGTAAATGTTACAGTTGTGTTCACACTAACAAAAAACTACGGATGATGTGGCTTAGAGTCAGTCAGTGAGGAAAGATCCAGAGACATTCTGAGGTCACAAAAAGAATTGAATGTTAGCTAACAAGGAGAAGGACTTCTTAGTGCTCATCAAAAACAGGGCTTTCCCACTCAGACTGGAAACCAGACAGAACTGCCATCTCGCTTTATCAGTTATCATTGTATGTTGACATTAACACTGAGGAGAGTGATGCAAATGATAGATATAAATATATGTACATACATATGCATACATAAAGTATATACTTATATGCATACACAGTTTACATTTCCCAGCCAGTGTTCAAAGAAAACTAGAATAAAAGAGAAATGATGTTCCATTTTGTCTTAGAAAAGTAAATATTTTACATACAAATGCATGTATATATCTACATGTATAAACATGTAATGCCTACATGAATATTAACATACTGACATACACATGTACACATGGAGGTATTTATGTGTATGTATATATATACATTTACTTCACCACCTACTCCATCAGTTTGATTTTTGAGACAGTAATTCAAGTTTCATCTTTGTTCTGGGCTTTGTTTCCATCTCTACTGTGTTTCTCTCAACTGTCAAGTCACGTTTTATCAAATTTTATCAACATGTTAGAGTGGGGCAAGCCAACACAAGATGGAAATGCCAATCTCAGGAGGTTAAAATTACTGTGCAGGTTGGGATTTGAGAGTTGCTGATTTCCTTTCCCTTTCCCCCAGCAGTGTGGATCATGAGAGTGAGCTGTGGGGAGGCATAGCGAGGCCCTCCCTCTTACTCATAGGGAGGCAAACCAAACAGCTCAGGCTGGAAGTCCTACATGGAATTCAGCACCAGGGTGGCCTTTGTCATCAGGTCTCGGCTAAAGTTTCCATCTGGAACCATGACCACCTGTATCCCAGCTGCCCAGGCCACCTCCATTCCACCCCATTGGGAGCACCTTCAAAGACAAGACACTTCTCCATAGGAGAAGGGGGAGAGAACATCTTGACACAAGCTAGGAAGATGTCGGGATCTGGCTTGCCATGCTGCACTTCAGGGTCCTCTCTGAGCGTGACATAAGAAAACAAGCTGAAGAACTCCTTGTGTCCACCCGTCCTCACCTCAAACAATGCAGAACTCCAAGCTGGTGGCCAGGGCAAAGGGAATGCCGTGTTTCCACAGATGGATGATGAGCTTCTCAGACCCTGGCATGAGTGCAGCCATGGGGGACACTTCCTTCAACATCGTTTGGTTTTCTTCCACCAGCTCCTCTTTGGACACTGAAAGCTGCAAGACGTCTATTGTACTCTGTGCTGTCTCTAAAGCCTTCTTACCCATAACCAGGGACTTTACATCCCGGTTGTTATTTCTTGTCATAGCGATCACATATTTATTGAAATACTACTGAATACAGCCGTTCAGTATCCAGAAGTCCATCCATGTCAAAGATGAGGTGGGTGACAGGCTGTGGCAGGGGTGCAGGTGGAGGCACCACTATGGTGCCACCTTCCGGGTCTGGGTCAGACTGTGCTCTTAATACCTGTACCAATTCTTTTCAAGTTCCCAAAATATCTTGACGTTCCTGAGCCTATTAGAAAGTGACATTCTTTACTTACCACAGGTGAGAAACCTTGCAAAGGAACATTTTAGTCAAGATACTAAGCCAGTCTTTCCAACAGGCTTTTTGTTGGCTCTAAAGTTGACCTCCATTCTTCAGTCTGGTCATGTCTGCAAATATGCTGGTCCAGTCAAAGCCATGGTAAAATAACTAGTGTCTCTGAGTGTGTCTTGTTACAAAACAAAACAGATCCTCACTGAACTTATGGAAATAACTGTTTCCATAAAATATGGATATCCACAAATAGTTGCCAAATTTTAGAGAACCCAGGTAGAGAGAAGGGTAAATTTTGGTCATAAAATACTTTACTCGGTCTTTGTAAGGACTGAGTTTTCCTCCAACAAAGAAGAGAAAAGGATGTCTGGTGACATAACTGGTGGCTATGGTTATGCTTGCTAAGATTTAGGTGCATGGGGCTTGGCTTTGGTTAGCTCCCTTGTTTTGCTTTCCCAAAAAGGAAACCTCCAGGTGATGAGCATCCTATTTATTCCTGTTAACTGCCAGGAGTTGCAGGATAATTGCCCAGAACTAGAATAGTGATCCAGATTTTTACAATACCCACCCCTTTTGTTCCTTCTTAGCTGTGGCTGGAGATTGCTGGTTGGTTCACAGGAATAAGCAGGGTTAGTCTAAAATGCAGGCAAAACTTAAAAACAACTAATGAGTCTAGAATGTAATTACAAATGTATGACAAGTTTTGAAACATAATTTCTCTTTCTCCAGTCCTCATTTCTGTTAAAAACAAATCATGATAGAACTGAGTTGTTTGTAAAATAGACTTTAGTCTTATAATTCACCCAATTATTTGCATAAAGTGCAGAAAGAATAATTATTTCTTTGATATTGGCTTTGATGGAACTGTCCCACAAGGAATATTAGGATAGGACTTTCTGAAGCCAGTCCCAGCCATGGTTTGTACCCTCACATACCTGTGAATTGGGTAAACTCCCCTCTTCCTGTGGTCCCAAGAGCATGTGCTTCCTGGGCCCATCAGAAAGTGACACTCTTGAGTTCATGTCCTTTGCAGGGACATGGATGAAACTTGAAATCAAAGCAAACTAACACAGGAACAGAAAACCAAACACCATATGCTCTGACTCTTAAGTGGGAGTTGAACAATGAGATCACATGGACACAGGGAAGGGAACATCACACACTGGGGCCTGTTGGAAAGTTGGGGGAAAGAGGAGGGAGAGCATTAGGACAAATACCTACCTAATGCATGTGAGGCTTAAAACCTAGATGATGGGTTAATGGGTGCAGCATGAGCAAAGACTTCATGACTAAAACACCAAAAGCAATAGCAATAAAAGCCAAAATAGACAAATGGGATCTAATTAAACTAAAGAGCTTCTGCACAGCAAAAGAAACTATCATTAGAGTCAACAGACAACCTACAGAATGGGAGAAAATTTTTGCATCTACTCATCTGACAAAGGATTAATATCCAGAATCTACAAGGAACTTAACGAATTTAAAAGAAAACAACCAACCCACCCCACCAAAAAGTAGGCAAAGGATATGAACAGACAATTCTCAAAAGGAGACATTTATGTAGCCAACAAACATATGAACAAAAGCTCATCATCACTGATCACTAGAGAAATGCAAATCAAAACCACAATGAGATACTGTCTCATGCCGGTTAGAATGGCGATCATTAAAAAGTCAGGAGACAGCAGATGATGGAAAAGATGTGGAGAAAGAGGAATGCTTTTACACTGTTGGTGGGAGTGTAAATTAGTTCAACCATTGTGCAAGACAGTGTGGTGATTCCTCAAGGATCTAGAAATAGAAATACCATTTGGCCCAGCAATCCCGTTACTGAGTATATACCTAAAGGACTATAAATCATTCTATTAAAAAGACACACACACACACATATGTTTATTACGGCACTGTTCACAATAGCAAAGACTTGGAGCCAACCGAAATGCCCATCAATGAGAGACTGGATAAAGAAAATTTATATTTTAAAATGGATGTTAAGGCAAAATAAAATTAGAAGCACTCACTACAATTCACCCCTTGATGTCTCAGCATCATATTTAAAAATAAGGCAAGGCAATCAGAGTTAAGTTGTGGAGATCTACTGACTGTAAGGGGAAAGGCTGTTGTGGTGGTGATGTTTGGAGAGGCAGGGTGGGAGACTGTGGTGTCTGGAGGGTGGTAGTAGAAAAAGACACTAAGGAGAGGATGGTTTTCTTCCCCAGAGAGGTCACCAGTTGACTAACATGGGGCTGATACCTCTTGGGGAAAGCAATAATCTTCACTAATTTTAATAACCCCTATCAGAGTTCCCTTTCATATGGAGGTATACCTTTGAGCAGAGAGCTAGAAATATACCAGGATTATGGGCTAAGGAGTCAGTGAGTTTAGGAAGAAGAATGAAAAAATTGTGTCAATTTTATGCCTTAGGAGAGGCAATCAGTTTATGACAATTTTTGGTAATGGCCTAATAGTTTATAGTAAATGAGAAGATGGTGCTGTTTGTTGATTAGGGCATGAGTGCTAAGATGACTACTGCCTGGTGTTTTGGCCAAGGGGGTTGTTCCTTGAGCCCCATCCTTTATTCAGGACACGTTGGCTAAGGGATGGAAAACAGAAACATTCTATTAAGCTCCATCATGCATGATGGTTGCAGTGCCATTCACATAGTCAAACTCCCATTATTGTTTACTCAGTTAATCCCGAGGGACTTCCCAGGTACTGAAGGTGTCTGGGAGGGAAGTGTCCTCCTCCAGCACCCTGACATCTGTCAATAAACTGAGGACCAGGGAGGCCAACCTCTCCTGCAGGTGACATATACCAGAGAGTCCAGGTTTGGTTTCATCCTGTCTTAGGTAGGCCTTGGTAGCTGTGTCAAGCTTGCGGGGTACTGTTTCCATGACCCAGGGCATAACGAGCAGCTGAGTGCGAGGGTCACAGGTTCGAGGTCTATGAAAGCCTCTTTCCAAGACAGCTCAGTAGATATCCAGTTATTTGTTGTTTATAACAAATATAAAAGGTAAAGCATGAGGCCAAAAGGGGAACTATCACTCATCAAAAGTCCTGGGGCAACTAATGGCCAAAATAAGTGTCCAGAGACTCCAGTAGGCATTACAAAATGTTGCCAATGTCGCTACAATGAAGGTTTTTTGTTTTTAAGGGCACATACAGAAGTGCTCATCGTTAATCAAGAAGCAAGATTTGTAACTGTTGCCACCAGAACCCCAAAATACAAAGAAATATTGGAGGACCCTGAAAGAAACCTGGCGGGATGGGGCCTCCCGGCATCCCATCATTGGGGGGAATGTTGCCAGGCACGGGGCTCGGGGCAGCTGCTGCACTATAATCATGAAAGGCTTTTGCTTCACTTGAATGTTCACAGGTGTCTCTCCTTTCAGGAGCTGCACAGTAAAGGTCCCAAAATACACACCAGCACGAGTGCAAAAACCCAGGCGGTTCTCCCAACGTGATGAAAAATTTTTTCCCCATCGAATCTCAGATAAGAAGGTCTGTGCAGATTTCTGTGCTGCTACGTGCAGTAAATATTCATAGACGTATAAAGTTAACTTTTCCTGAGCCTGCCCGTCCATCCAAGGGCATCGCCGAGCCTTTGCCTTTGGCAAACATGGTTTGCCGGGAAGAGGACCCCAGCCTCAACGCCGCTCCGGCTCTCCCGAGCTGCCCCTCGCTCCCGGCCCCCTCCCCGGCGCTCGCTCACTCGCTCTCTCGCTCGCTGGGGCTCTCCTTGCCGGGCTCCCCTCCCTCCGCACCAGGTGCTGGCTCAGCGCTCTTTCCAGCTGTCAAAGCGTCAGCCCCATCGCCCTGGGACTCCTCCCGCGCCGGCTCGGCCTGGCCTGTGGTGTCGCCGCCGCCTGCACAGCTGCCCGCTCTCCGCTTTCTCACGCCCTCCCCGCTCCGCCTGTGCCACGCTCTGTGCCTCCGGGGTGCCGGCTGGTCTCTGCTTTTTTTTTTTTTTTGCAGTTTTTTCTACCATTCCTTGAAGACATTAGCAATGAGTTCATGTTAAGTTAAAATTCATGCCCTGTAGTTTTTCAGACCTTGCAAATACTGCGTACTCAGTTTCTAAACCCATGTGAGGGCTTACCTGTGACCACCAATTCTCCAGGGAGACCTTTTCCCTCCACTTAGAACCAGTGTGAAAGCAAATATTGTTCACTTTTCTCTTACTCTGTGGGATGGGTTTCTTTTTCTGCTTCCTTCTTTCCCTAAGGATAACCATTTTTTAGCTTTTTAGTTTTTTATTTTTATCTACAAACTTGCTATAAGTAGACCTCAGACCTTTTCTCTTTTTCCTTGCAGATGTGTAGTTCTCATGACAAAAAACTTGAGGAAACCAAGCCCCTTGGGGCTTCCAACAGCTATAGTATGTTTTCATGTCAGTCCCTCCTTCAAAAGATTTTCTTTAATTCTTCCAAAGCCTTAATATGTTTTAAAGGGCTTTTTTAAATAGATGGTACATCTGTAGTAATCTTTTGCAAGGAGTTTTTCAGTCTACATAGTTCATCATATTGTCAAAAGCTACCTCCACACTTAATCTTACTTCTGTGCGTTTTTTCTTTTTTTTTTTTTTTTTGAGACAGAGTCTCATTTCGTCACCAGGCACTGCAACCTCCGCCTCCCAGGTTCAAGCAATTCTCCTGCCTCAGCCTCCTGAGTAGTTGGGACTACAGGCGTGCGCCACCACACCCAGCTAATTTTTTTGTATTTTTAGTAGAGACAGGGTTTCACCATGTTGGCCAGGATGGTCTCGATCTCTTCCTCGTGATCCGCCTGCCTCGGACTCCCAAAGTGCTTGGATTACAGGCGTGAGCCACCACGCCCGGCCGTGTTTTCTTTTAATAACACTTATCACTGGTGTGTGTACATGTGTGTCTCATGTTTCTTAGTTCTTATTAAGAATGTAAGCAGGGCGAGGTATGGTGACTCCTGCCTGTAATCCCAGCACTTTGGGAAGCTGATGTGGACAAATCACTTGAGACCAGGAGTTCAAGACCAGCCTGGTCAACATGGCGAAACACCATCTTTACTAAAAACAAAATTTAGTGGGGCATGGTGGTGCGCATCTCTTGTCTCAGCTACTCAGGAGGCTGAGGCTTGAGAATCACTTGAACCTGGGAGGCAAAGTGTGCAGTGAGTTAAGATTGTACCACTGCACTCCAGCCTGAGCAATGGAATGAGACTCTGTCTCAAAAGAAAAAAATGAATAAAGTAAGCAGAGGTCATTACCTTGACAGTCTTGTACCTATTTCCAAAAGTGTAGTAAAGCCCATGACCGATAGTACAATTCAGGTGTATCTAGATAAAGATAGAAAATGATGCAAAAACACAAACAAAAAACATTAGGATAAATCAGTGGGAGAAAGTAAGTCTACCTTACAAATCCAGGTGTAAATAGAGTGTTTGTTGCAGTACTCTGACAGCAGTAGTTCTGGTCATTGGGTTTGCTTGGAAGTAATGGAGGGAATAATCACTGATGTATCCTTAAAAATTTAGCAGATAAGGAAACACTAATAAATTAGGAAACATTGAAACATTTGTCGTGATGCTCTATTCGTTTGCTGAAAATGAGAAAATGAAAAACAAGCCAGACCCAACATTCTTAGATTGTCTTAACATCTACTGAGGTAGTAAAAGTTCCAATGGCCAGAGAGTGCAAGAAACTAAGGCGGTGTCATTTATTCCTCCATCAGTCTCTTTGGATTCATGTCCCCTATATACAGCTCAGGGTCTGACATAATAGTTGCTTAATTTAACAACTTAGTATGAATGAATATAATCAGAGAACTCCTAATTTCTTATTTCAAGCAAGACTTCCTATCCAAAGAATACAATTAACTTTTGGCTTCAGGGAAACTGCACCTTTCAAGCCCACACCAAAGCAGCACAGAAAGAAGGTAAGAAATCCTTAGAGAATAGAAAGAGCAAGGAGACCTCTCAGAGCTTGGTGACTACAAATCAGGTTCGAGAAAGTGGGGTACCCACTCTACCTAAGTGTCTGAGGGAAGAGCTTTATGAGGATGGTAGAGATGAGGCAACAAGGGAGAGTTAACTTTCCTCCTTCAGTGCCAATGGGAAATTTAAGCACAAGTCTGAAAAACAATCATTTTCAAAGACAAAAATCAACTTTGGAGATGGATACAATGGCTTTTATTGTCACCTTCTTTTCTGGGCAATTAAATGTATTTTCACTTCTGGGAAGGAAGATTTATTTCCTTGCTGGAGACCCAGCCTGGTCAGGAGGAGGAAGCAATCCAGGAACAAGAAGACAGTGTAATAATAGGTTAGCTCAATAATGTTATCATGGTCCATGCATCTCAATGTAGCATGATTACTGATGACTAATCCTTTCCCAATGTCCTTCTGCAACAATTGCTATGTAAATTGATGTTTGCATTTTTGATAGTCTACCTAGAGGCTTAATGAGTTCAGTGTAACTCACCCTTCTCAGTGATCATCCAGAAGTAAAAAGAAAGAGGTCTGCCTTTATTTCACCAGAACATCCTATATAGCTATATAGATATAGGATGTTCCTGGTGAAATATCAATCAAGGTAAACAATTTTAGTGATAAATTTCAAATGTTTAAGTTGGAAGTGTTTTATTCATGGAATATTGATCTAGTGGTATCAGCATCATGGCTCAGTACATCACTGTCAATGTGTAAAGATGATGTTAAAATCTAATATTACCTGTCACACGAATAAGAATCTTCTTTTTTCATAAAAAATGAAACTGATGAACTTTTATTAAGAAATGAGTTCATGGCCAGGCGCGGTGGCTCAAGCCTGTAATCCCAGCACTTTGGGAGGCCGAGGCGGGTGGATCACGAGGTCAAGAGATCGAGACCATCCTGGTCAACATGGTGAAACCCCCGTCTCTACTAAAAATACAAAAAATTAGCTGGGCATGGTGGTGCGTGCCTGTAATCCCAGCTACTCAGGAGGCTGAGGCAGGAGAATTGCTTGAACCCAGGAGGCGGAGGTTGCGGTGAGCCGAGATCACGCCATTGCACTCCAGCCTGGGTAAAATGAGCAAAACTCCGTCTCAAAAAAAAAAAGACAAAAAAAAAAGAAATGAGTTCATAACAGCAAATAGAACAAAATTACTTGAGTTTTTATATCTCCCAAAGAGGCTACATAATATTGAATCTCCATCTTTTTTTCTGTCTTCACTATTATTTATTTGCTACTTCTCTCTTCAACATTCTTAGCACTTTATTCAAGGACTCCCAAGGCCTATCCTTACATTACTTCTGCCAAATTAAAATACCAAAGCAAGTCACAAGGCCAGTGCAGATTCTAGAGTGGAATGTTAACCTCACCTCTTGAAAGAAGCTGCCCAGTTAAAGAAGGGCGAGTACAGAGAATAACAATGGATTGCAGCTGTTTCTGCAGTCATTTTGCCCCAATATATATATATATATATATATTTTTTTTTTTTTTTTTTTTTTAAAGACAGGGTTTCACCATGTTGACCAGGCTGGTCTTGAACTCCCGACCTCAGGTGATTGGCTCGCCTTGGCTTCCCAGAGTGCTGGGATTACAGGCGTGAGCCACCGCGCCCGGCCCCCAATATTCTTTTGTATGTTTTCAGGTTGGGACATGTTAGTATAGTTCATATTCAAAAAATGTTTTAATTATATTTAAAACTGAGTATAAGAGGTTTAATTAAATTGACCATAGTCCAGAAATGATTAGATTCAGTGCTGGAATTTTTTTTTTTGAGACAGGGTCTCACTCTGTCAGCTGGGGTGCAGTGGCACAATCATGGCTTACTGCAGCTCCAACTCTTGGGTTCAAGCAGTCCTTTCCACCTCAGTTTCCCAAGTAGCTAGAACTACACTTATGTACTACCACATTCAGCTAATTTTTTTTTTAGTTTCTCTAGGGACAGGGTCTCACTATGTTGTCCAATCTGGTCTCAGACTCCTGGGCTCAAATAATCCTGCCTTGGCCTCTCAAAGTGAGTCCTGGGATATTTAAGAGCACCATTTAGAAAAAGGAAAGCTCATCCATTGTCCCATCATCCAATAATAGTCACATTGGTCACACATCCAAATCAGTAGTTACATTTTCACTTGATCTCTTCCACCCTGCATTTTTGCCTCTGGATCATTTGGTGGTTTGGTTTGGTTTTGTTTTTTTTGAGACAGAGTTTTTACTCTTGTTGCCCAGGCTGGAGTGCAATGGTGCTCAGTGCATGCAACCTTCGTCTCCCAGGTTCAAATGATTCTCCTGCCTCAGCCTCCCAGGTAGCTGGGATTACAGGCACCTGCCACCATGCCCAGCTAATTTTTTGTATTTTGCTTTTTTTTAGTAGACATAGGGTTTCACCATGTTGGTCAAGCTGGTCTCCAACTCCTGACCTCAGGAGATCCACCCACCTTGACCTCCAAAAGTGCTGGGATTACAGCTGTGAGCCACTATGCTGGCCCATTTGTTTATTTTAAAAATTATGTTTAAATAAGTTTTGTGCTATAAATGTTTATGTTCTAACTGGTGAATCACGAAGAGAGAAAAGGTGGTTTTTATCCTGAATCATGTGGCAAAGGGTCATAAATATAGGCAATGCTTACTTAAATATATGATTTAATTTAATTCTTCATTTTATTTTTATTTCTTAACTCTTCATTTTAAAACAAAAGGTACATTTTGATAGGATTCTCCAAAAATGTTTTGGCTACAGAAGCACTGAGTCAAGGATCTAGGAGATGAATTCTGGCTCATCATTAATACACTTGGAAGGCTGGTATACTCAGAGATTTCTCTGACATTTTACAGTAACAGTTTCTAAGGTCACAACAATAAGAGCTACTTGACACCACCAGAAATTTGTCAGATAAACATCCAAAGAGAAACAAGAAAGAAAAATATACATTTTAGCCACCTAGAAATACAAGCCATTCCAATGATTTTACTTAAAGAAAAAGAAAAATTGACATTACCTTGTGGTGGGGCCATCTTAGAAAAAGCCTATTGCCTAAGGCACCACACCCCTTTCTTTCTCCCACTTTTCCTCTTATCAACCAAAAAGACAGAAACTCAGAACCTCGGGTTCAGGTGGCTAAAAGCCTGAAACAAAACAAAACCAAAAATTTTAACTTTAAGTATTGAAGAAGTGCCAGGTCTAGCAAATATAATGCAAGCCATAGATTACTTATTTGTGAACAAACTTCTAAATACAGTGGGAAAGTAAAAGGTCATTAAATATGTCTTATATTCAATATATATTTTTTAATGTTAATGTGCCAATATACCAAGGTTTGAGGGAGGCATATCTCACACGAGCGTGAAGACCCTGTCATTGTACTTATGAACTACAAAAAAATCTATATGTTCACATAAATATATGACAAATAAACTGTGCATATATTTTTCATAATTTGATCTAATTGGGAATTCAAATTTTATGTACTAATTTATGTTCTAAAGAATTTGTACGCAAAAAGATTTAAAGGGCACTAACTGGCTTCTGTGCCCCTTGATAATGTCAGTTTTAATTCAATTTTAACATCTGTTAAAATGCACTAATTTACAAAAATTTATGGACTTGATCAATATTGGGACTTAAGTTATACCCTAGGGTCTCACTAAATTTAAACAGTTTTTTCCTATAATCTTGAGAAGGCAACCAAACATAAATTTTGAAAAATGAGTATGCCTCACTTGTAGCCTTGCCTAAATTCCCTTTAGCAATATATCCATTGCTATAAAACAGCCTGTGTTGAACATAGATGCTCTGACACAATAAATAAATAAATACCTTCGGTGCTTACAATTTGGCTTGATAAAATGGCACCCTATGAGCCCCTAGCTGAACCAGGGCCTTCAATGATTAAAACTAATTATATAAAACCTAACTATTAAAAGGATGGTTATTGCTACTGCCTATCCATCTAACACCCCAATTTTTTCACTGTTCCCAAATCTGGAAAAAAAAAAAAAAAAAAAAAAGCATATGAAGGGTGTCTTATGACAAATTACTACAAGCCTAATGCTGTGTTCCCATCATGCATTAGGGCGCCCCCATACTCAACACCTAATATTAAAATTACTGGCTTATCCAATCAACAGTTGGAAAATCTTGTGTTCTTATAGAATTGGCTAAGCTGCTCTGTTTCGTGCCTATTTCTCTTTTTTTTTTCGAGATGGAGTCTCACTCTGTTGCCAGGCTGGAGTGCAGTGGCGTGATCTTGGCTCACTGCAACCTCCACCTCCTGGGTTCAAGAGATGTTCCTGCCTCAGCCTCCTGAGTAGCTGGGACTACAGGCATGCACCACCCATGCAAAGCTAATTTTTGTATTTTTAGTAGAGATGGGGTTTCACCATGTTGGCCAGGATAGTCTTGATCTCTTGCCCTCATGATTCGCCTGCCTCAGCCTCCCAAAGTGCTGGGATTACAGGCATGAGACATTGTGCCCAGGCTGTTTAGTGCCTCTTTTAACAGCTTCTCAGCTTCAGATTGCTTCCACCTCTAAAGGGACACAATATACCTTCCCAAGATACCCATGGGGGACCAAGACCTCTTTGTCATCACACACAATTTTACAGACAAGATCTTAATGACATTCACCTCCGGGAACACAGGAATAACACTATGACATTCTTCTCCAAGAATATTCACTTGATACATGCCTACTCATATTCATTACACTTTAGGATTTTCTTACAGGCAACAAGAAACAAAAAAGGATTCTTCACTCATCTTCAATGCCTAATACTACTACTAGTGATAGTGATATTTTTAACATTTATTGGGAATATGTGACAGACAACATATGGGATAAAGTGTTTAATTTCTTCCACTTCACAAACGAATAAATAGGAAAAGAGCAGGTAAGTTACCTACTCAATGTTCCGGTAATAACAGAGAGGTAAAACTAAGATACATAATATATGATGTTTAAGTTTTGAGCTAAGATGATGACATTTCCTACATTCACACATTTCCCAAAAGCATTTATTTTCTAATGTTGAGTAAGGTGTGAGTTCTGAATAAAGGCTTCTCTAAATTAAAGATGCTTTTTGACTTACAACTGGATTATGTCCTGATAAAACTCTGTAGGTTGAGGAGCACACTGAATGAGTATTGCTTTCACATACTGTAAGCTGGGAACCATCTGTATTTATATTCATAACTTTACTCAAAGTTTGAGTTATCAGCTTTAAAGTTGGGATTCACTAGTACCTGTTTACATTCATAGTTTTTTTCCCACTCCAATATGAATTCTCTGATGTAGAGTGAGCTTGGCACTCCAAATGAAGGACTTCCCTCATTCCTTATATACATAGGGTTTCTCATCAGCATGAATTATCTGATGTTGGGTAAGATGTGATTGTTGAAGAAAGGCTTCCCCCCATTCCTTATGTTTATAAGGTTTCTCAACACTATGAATTCTCTGATGGTGAACAAGGTGTGAACCGTGACTAAAGGTCTTCCCACAGTCCTTACTCTTAGAAGGTTTCTCACCAGTATGAGCTCTCTGATGCTGAGTAAATTCTGAGCCACAACTAAAGGCCTTCTCATAATTCTTACATTCATAAGGCTTCTCACCAGTATGAATTTTTAGATGATGAACAAGGTGTGAAAGCTAAATAAGAGCCTTCCCACATTCCCTGCATTTATAGGGTTTCTCACCAAAATGGATTTTCTGACGCCAAGCAAGCTGTGAATCATGTCTAAAAGTCTTCCCACATTGTTTACATTCATAAGACTTTTCTCCTGTATGAATTCTCTCATGTTGAACAAGATGAGAACCGTGACTACAGGTCTTCCCACAGTCCTTACACTCATAGGGTTTTTCAACAGTATGAGTTCTTTGATGCTGAGTAAGTTCTGAGCTACAACTAAAGGCCTTTTAACAATCCTTACATTCATATGGCCTTTCACCAGTATGAATTCTTAGATGTCGAGTAAGGTGTGATAGCTGAATAAAGGCCTTCCCACAGTCTCTACATTCATAGGGTTTCTCCCCAGTATGAATTTTCTGACGTCTAATAAGTTGTGAACCATGGCCAAAGGCCTTCCCACAGTCTCTACATTCAAAGGGTTTATCTCCAGTATGAATTCTCTGTCAGGTAAGCTGTGATCCACAGCTAAAAGCCTTCCTACATTCCTTACATTCATAATGTCTTTTGTTAGAATAAATTCTCTGATGCAGCTCTTGAGAATTCCTATGTAGAGGCTTATGAATGTGTGTTGTTGCTAGATGCTGATTAAAAGCAGGCACTTCTTAATAGGTAATTTTCTCTCTCCTGAAATATTCCTCTTCAGTTCTCTGTTGTCTTTCAAATAGGTTTCTGAATCTTGATTCATCAAAAACATGGTTTTTAAATCTTTGCATTATACACCACAGAAATGATCCTTTTTAAAAAATGCTGTTTAGAAATAATTCCTTAGTGTCACACATGCACTGCAAATCTGAAAAACAAAAACATTATTTCCTGTTCCATGAAATATAACTTTCAGCTCTTCCTATCAGAGAGTTATGCCTGTTTCCCACTATGGTCACGTCAGTCAATTCTGTCAAGCGGAGCACAAGTTCCTAGAGGCCTTATGTGCCCCGCCCTCTCCCAAAACTTGCCTCTGCCATAGTAAGAGCCCACAGCTCCCTTATGGAGGAGGAAAGACAAACAAATCAAAATTAACTCAACCCAGCCTGGCCCAGAACAGCAGAACTGCTCAGCTGATCCTACAATGGGGAAAGCAATAAATGTGGTTTATTTTTGAGATGAGGCCTGGTTATGCTGCCAAGACTATAGTGTAGTTGTGTGATCAGAGCTCACTGCAACCGCTACCTACTGGGCTGAAGCCATCCTTCTAACTCAGCCTCCCAAGTAGCTCAGACTACAAGAAACTTGTCACCATGCCCAGCTAACTTTGTATTTTTTGTTGAGGCGGGGTTTTGCCATGTTGCTGAGGCTGGTCTCAAAATCCTGACCTCAAGCCATTTACCTGCCTTGGCCTCCCAAAATGCTAGGATTACAGGTATGAGCCACCACACCTGGCCTGGTCATTATTTTAAACTACTAGGTTTTGAGTTAGTTTACTATGTGGTCATAAAAATTGGTAAAATAGTTACGTCATTTTTGTTTCTTAAAAAAAGAATAAATTTTCCTTTTTTCAAAAGATAATTTTAGTTTTTTTTTTAGAGATGGGGTCTTGCTCTGCCAAGGAAGCTACAGTACAGTGGTGTAATCATAGCTCACTACAGTCTCAAACTCCAGGACTCAAGCAATTCTGCTGCCTCAGCCTCCCAAGTGAGAGGGACTACAGGGTTGCACCATCATGCCTGGCTTTTAAAATTTTTTTGTAGAGATAGTAACTTGCTAAGCTGCTCAGGCCGGTCTCAAACTCCTGGCCTCAACCAATCCTCCTGCTTCAGCCTTCTTATTCACTGGGATTATACACACAAGCCACGGTGCCTGAAAATACTCCTTTAAATAGGCTGTCTCCAATGAGTAATACTGCAAGTTAGTTTCGATTTTTACTTTGCGATTCTTTCTATTTTTTGAAATCTGTAGTGTTGTTTTTAATTTGAGAATAGTGAAAAAATAAATATTACTATCACCACTCTGACCCCCTCAAGTAAAAAGGCAAAATTTTACTAAATATTAAATATCAAAATAAAACACAGATATTTATGAAGTGTAGCAGAGCAAGTGCAGACAGACAGATGAATGGAATTGCAAAACAGCTCTGAAAGAGAAGTGTAAAGATAATTTATAGCAAAGAAACAGTCTAAACCAATAAATCTTAGAATACATTATTTAATAAAAGTTGTGGTGTAGGGCTTAAAATCTGGGAGAGAGGTGGTCAACTCATACCCAAGATACATTTGGAATGATCTTTTAGAAGTTATATATAAAACCAACCAATGTACAGGCAAACTAGAAAACAAGAGGATAAGTCTTTGTGGATGTTTTGAAGGTCAGGTAACTTTTGTTATTTTTTTTTTCCTTTTTTTTCCCCCTTTTTTCTTCTTTTACTTTGCTCACCTTCAACTGTCTTGATTGAGTTATATAGGTTACTTTTCAAGTAACAGAAATAGGATAAATTCTAAGGAATCTGTTTATATAAAAATTGGTACTCACAAAAAACAAAACGATTTTAATAGAAACCGAAAGACAAACTTGGAACCACAATGACAATGCATATTTATGTTCTTTATATAAATGGTCATAAAAAGAAAAGTACAGAAACAAAAATGCATAAACATATGTAAAGAACAAAGGTAAAGCACAAGAGAACCATCCCCATACATTAAAGAAATATCTTCACTAGAAACAAAATTAAAGAAATGAGGGGTTTTTTTTGTTGTTGTTGTTTTGTTTTGTTTTTTTAAGACTGAGTCTCAATTTGCTGCCCAGGCTGGAGTGCGGTGGTGTGATCTTGGCTCACTGCAACCTCCAGGGTTCAAGCGATTCTCCTGCCTCGGCCTCCTGAGTAGCTTGGATTACAGGCCTGGGCCACCATGCCCAGCTAATTTTTGTATTTTTATTACAGAGTTTCACTGTGTTAGCCAGCCTTGTCTCGAAATCCTAACCTCAGGTGATCCACCCACCTCATCTTACCAAAGTGCTGGGAGATTACAGGCATGAGCCACCGTGCCCATCCTGATTTTTAAACCAGGAATTTAAACCCTATTAAATTTAGCAGACAGTTTTAACGAAAAAAAGTCCCTGTTGTTCTGCATATAACCAGTGCTCTCCATTCCTCTGTGGCCATCCTTACTTATCCTTTCTGCTCCAAATGACCTCAGCTGTCAGGTATCCATTAGCATGCAAGCCCTGTGGACTTGTATGCCTTTAAAGTTATCAAACTTAAAAAACTTTCAATACTTAAATTTATTTTATTGCTATGTAGTTCAGATATATATGAAATATGCAGCTGGGTGCAGTGGCTCACACTTGCAATCCCAGCACTTTAAGAGGCTGATAGGGGAGGATCACTTGAGGTCAGGAGTTTGAGACCAGCTTAGCCAACATAGTAAGATGCCACTATGGCTCACTTAGAAAAAAAGTAAGAAATATGAATCCAACAAGAAAGAGTTGTTTCTATGAAGACTAAATAGAATGGTTTAACTGGAAACAAACCAGTCCCTTTTAAACAGCTGTGAAATTATTTGAAAGGAAGACAATAGTAAAGAACTTCTACAGCAAAAACAACTGTAGAAGGTGTCCCTTCAGACAGCTGTAGATATGTCTAAGTTCTCAGTTCCTTTCAAAGAAACTGAAACTGAGATTTATAGATAATGCATTGTCATGATTTGTGCAAAAACAATGAGGCAGATGTAAGTCAACTTAAATCCATACTCAAGTCCTTAGCCTAACATCAAAAGCTTGATAAATCAAAGTACAATTATCAAGATAAATGAAAACATTTATCATTTAACTTGATAACTGTATGTGTGCAGTGTTGGAGGCCTGCCCTCTGTGGACTTTGGGAAGAAGAGTTTATCCTGACAGGGCTTCCCCAGCTCAGTGCACATCAGGCCATCAGGGAAAATGTGGGGAGTGAAGAGTCACTGGTGGGTTACGTGGGCAGCTCCCGTGACTCCTCTACTGTCAGGGCCATCCTCAGGAGATGAGATAGCACCTCCTCTTCGCAGGATTGATGAATGAATGGTAAGTGAGCCGTGTTTGAAGGGACCGTGGTCTGTACTCTGGTGTGTGTGGGTGCTCAGCCAACTTCCTCACCTAAGGGTAAAAGTAACACCTTGGCTTAGTGACACCTCGGGACTCCTGCTGGTCACCCCACTAGCTGTTGTCTGTCCCACGTCCCTGTCGTTGTTTTGGCTGAACCATTCCCAGGAGGCAGACCCTGTACTTCTTCCACCTCTGTGTCCCACCTGAGCCCTACAATCTGCCCCTAAACAGGCACAGTGGGGGTGACTGGGGGGCTCTGATAGACTGAATGGTAACATCCCCCCTTCCGCCAATTCCTGTGTTAAAGCCCTAATCCAGGATAGCTGATGGTATTTGGAGATGGGGCTTTTGGCAGTTCCTCAGGGTTAGACGAGACCATGAGAGTGGGGCCATAATGTTGGGATTAAGGCCCTGGTAAGAAGCAGAGATGGGACGGCTTGCTCTCCCCGACAGGAGGACAAAATGAGAAGGTGGCTGTCTGCAACCCAGGAAGAGAGCCCTCACCAGAACCTCACCACACTGGGACACTAATCTTGGAACTCCGGTCCCCAGACTCTGTCAAATACATTTCTTTTTTTCTTTTTTTTTTTTTTTTTAAGACAGAGTTTCACCATGTTGGTCAGGCTGGTCTTGAACTCCCAACCTCAGGTGATCCGCCCGCCTTGGCCTCCAAAGCGCTTGGATTACAGGCGTGAGCGACCACGCGCGGCCGAAAAATACATTTCTTTTCTTAATACATGCCTCATCCATCCCCCCCAGTCTATGACAGTTTATCCTAGCAGCCTTATGTGACTAGCATAAGGTCCATCATCTCAGGGACTTCCTTCCTAACTGGTATGTGAAAACTGCATCAGAGCCATGGGAAAGAATGAAGAAAGTCTCAGCCCTTTACGATGGTCAGCACACCTTCACCCCAAGTGCAGCATATCACACGTGAACCAGAAGTGCTATGGGACACAGTGAAAGGGAATCTGCAAACACCGGTGATGTCATCACATCCATGCTCAGGGAAGCCGGGCGGCTCGCTCACACCCGGTGCTGGGGGTGTGCTGAGGCTCTCAGTGAGCTTGGCCTCCCTCTTCACATACCCAGGTCACTCTCTGGGAGCCAGTGCAGCTCAGGCACCCCGGGCACGTTTGCCTTGAGTCCCCTCCCTTCACCACTGGACAACAGATCCCTGAAGAAGGCATGGTATTCTGGGAACCTCCATCTGACAACGTGAGCAAGGCCGGCCCCCCGGTAGTGAACATGCTGTGCTTTCTGACAGCTGCCAGGATGGACTTGCTCCAGGTGGCTGCCCTTTTCTAGCTGCACTTTGATTCTAACTTCAGCATCCCATGATGTCTTTCAGGTCTAGGTGCCCTGGGCAGTGTTAGTGAGAATCACCTGCTTTGGGGGATCTGGGCCAGGCTGCCCCCTCCTGGCCAATCAGCCGATATCCGGCCAGACCTGCCAGAGTTGTTGTCACTGAGTCCCTGGCCATCACTGGATACTGACACTCAACAGTGGCTCCCACCCTAGCACATCCCTGTGAGGGAGCTGGTATGCTGGGTTACTGATTCTGAGTTATGATGTCATTGAGCATGCGTGGTCTCCACACCTGTGCCCTATGAGCTCATTTTAGGCAAATGTATGCGGACTAAGGCTGTATTTACTCATGGTTCATTTTCCATCCTCATCTCAGTCCGCCAAGGGATGAATTCCACCTCTCATGCCATGGTCCTTCCTCAGAATCTCCTTTGTCTTAGTTCATTCCAAAGATCATGTTGTACGAACATTTATCATGCATACAGTATTTGCATAAACTGTATGGGTGATTAAAAGATATTGTCTGCCATTAAACACAAACACCACAGAAATCTCACAGGTGAAGATAGGATCATAAGACGCCTAATCAATGTCAGTGGATGGTTAGTCAAAGTCAACTGCTTCATCCCCTTGCCCTTCATTAGCATAGATAGAAACTGACTGTAACAAAACAACCACCAAAAAAAAAAAAAAAAAAGGAAAGAAACTGACTATATACCGACTTCACTCCTTCATAATGTGCCAAAATAAAACCCCAAAGCACACATCACACAAACCAAGTTAGACCACTGGGACCATCGTGTGTCATCTGAGCCAGCTGGGCCATGTCAACTCCTATCCCATCTCATGCTTTTCCCTGCATTGCTCAGGACTGGGAGCTTCTGTGTGGGCCAACATGCAGTGCCACAAATGCTCCATTCATAAGACATCCTGCATTCATGTCCACTGCTTTTTTTTTTCTTAACTATGCAAATTTTATATTGATCTGTAAACACCCATGACGTCGTCACTTCCACACACAGGGAAGCCATGCACCTCGCTCACACCAGGTACTGCGGGTGTGCTGACACTCTCGGTCGGCTTGGCCTCCCTGCTCACGCACCCAGTTCACATAGAAAAATATAATAGAAACCACATAGAAAAAATATGATAAAAACCAATGTAGACAACACGTAGATGTGGGCCATGTTAACATTCTACTATTTGCTCATTTTTAAAATAAAATCCTATTAAGACATTCACATAACATGCTTTCACTCACTGAAATTGTACAATTTGTGTTTTACAAAGAATTTGCAACCATGACCACATTAAATATATTTATAGAATTTGTAGCTGTCACTGCATTAAGTCTACGTACAGAATTTGCAAGCATCACCTCAATAAACTTTAGAACATTTTTATCGCCTCGAAAATAAACCCCTGGCCAGGGATAGTGGTTCACTCCTATAATCCCAGCACTTTTGAAGGATTCTCCTGCCTCAGCCTCCCGAGTAGCTGGGATTTCACGTCTGCCACCACACTCAGCTAATTTTTGTAGTTTTTAGTAGAGACAGGGTTTCACCATGTTGGCCCAGCTGGTCTTGAACTACTAACCTTGTGATCCACCAGCCTCAGCCCCCCCCAAAGTGTTGGGATTATAGGCTTGAGCCACCTCACCTGGCTGAAAAAAATTATTATAAGCCAAGTGTGATAGCTCACACCTGTAACTGCAGCACTTTGGGAGGCCAAGGTGGGTGGATCACCTGAGGTCAGGAGTTCGAGACCAGCCTGACCAACATGGTGAAACCCTATCTCTACTAAATACCTGGGCAACAAGAGGGAAACTCTATCTCAAAATGAAAAAAAAAAACACAAAACTGTTATATTTATCTCTGCAGGTATGATGTAGTACCTCGCTGTGGTTTTGATTTGCGTTTCCCTAATAAGTAATGATGCTGAATATCTTTTCATGTGCTTGTTGACTGTTTATATAGCTTCAGAGAAATCTCTAAGTCCTTTACCCATATTTTAATCTTTCTGCTGTTTGGTTGTAACATTTCTTCCAGATATTGGACGTAGGTCCTCCGTTTAAAGATTTTGGACCACTGGTACTATATTGCTTCATTTTCTGTTACCTGTATCAGAATACCTGAAACTTGGTAATTTATAAATAAAAGTAATTTACTTCTTACAGTTACGGAGGCTGAGAACTCCAAGGCTGAGGGACTGCATCTGGTATTCCTGCCTGCTCTCCTTTTTCCAGCGAAGGCCTGGTTGCCTTGACTGCTTCCAACAGGCTGGCAGGATTAAGCAGTCTAACCATCCACAGTGTTAGCTGGATGGTAAGCCTCCAACTCTCAATAATCAGCCTGCCTACTGGGGAAAACACAGCCAACTCCAATTATAATGGGATTTTGTTGTTTTCTGTTTGAGACAGGGTTTTCCTCTGTCTCGCAGGCTGGGGTGCAGTAGCACCATCTTGGTTCACCGTAGCTTCAATTTCCCAGGCTGACGTGATCCTCCTACCTCAGGCTCCTGAGTCGCTGGCAATATTGTGTGCCACCACATCCGGCTAATTTTTTATTTTTGGTAGAGACAAGGTTTTGCCATGTTGCCCAGGCCGGTCTCAAACTCCTGGGCTCAAGCAATCCTTTGGCCTTTACCTCCCAAAGTGCTGGGATTTCAGGCGTGAGCCAGTGCACCAGGCCAAAATATAGTTTAGACCAGATCAGATTGTCCTCTGTAATAGCCTTTACCCTGAGATATCGGTTAAGCTTACAGAGCTGGGTCCCAGGCAAACCCACTGAGTCTGAGCCCCAGGGTAGTGGCACCTGCTCCAACCTCCGCATTGCCCAACCCTCACAGAGGCAAGAAATTCCTCCTTCCTGATGCTGCAATCAGTCCTAGTCAGTTTCAGGATTTTGGGGTCATGTGCAGATTACAAAAGGCCATCCTCAAAGAAGCTGCTTATAGATTTCAGTAAGTTTCTGAGGAAGTAACTTTCTGACTTATAGACTGGATATGGCTGTGAAGAATAGTACTGCTCACATAACAGTGCAGTATGACCTGAAATGGGGCATACTAGCGTCTTTTGAGCCATGATGGGCCACTCCTTAAAAGGAATCACATTATTCACTTTAAAAAAGAAATGGGAGCCGAGTACAATGGCTCACACCTGTAATCCCAACACTCTGGGAGGCCAAGGCAGGCGGATCACCACAGTCCACGAGTTTGATACCAGCCTGCCAACATTTTTTGTCTCGACTAAAAAATGCAAAAATTAGCTGGGTGTGGTGGCATGCGTATCTAATCCCAGCTACTTGGGAGGCTGAGGCAGGAAAACTGCTTGAACCCGGGAGGCAGAGGTTACAGTGAGCTGAGATCATTTCACTGCACTACAGCCTGGGCAAGAGCGAAACTCCGTCTCAAAAAAAAAAAAAAAGTACTGGGAATGACTTGTCTAATTTACTTTCATTGTCTCATGACTGTACAGTAGGGCTTTCCAGAGCCTGTAAGATATGTAGAATTATATATACACGATTGAATCCAATATCTTCTATTAAGGAAGAAAAAAAAATTGAAAAATTGTAAAACAATGCACTTCTTCTCATTATAACTTTTTTCTTTTGGAAATTCTTTTGTGAAGTTTTTTTCACATAACTATGTTATTTACGTTAACATTTTATTGTATTCATGTAAACATTATTTTATATATTTTAAGATTATTTTTAAGTTAGCCTGCAGTAAAATCGACTATTCTTGTGTACAGTTCTATCAGTTTAATTTTTTTTTTTTTTTTTTTTTTTTTTGAGACGGAGTTTCTTCCTTGTTACCCAGGCCGGAGTGCAATGGCGCGATCTCGGCTCACCGCAACCTCCGCCTCCTGGGTTCAGGCAATTCTCCTGCCTCAGCCTCCTGAGTAGCTGGGATTACAGGCACGCGCCACCATGCCCAGCTAATTTTTTGTATTTTTAGTAGAGACGGGGTTTCACCATGTTGACCAGGATGGTCTCGATCTCTTGACCTTGTGATCCACCCGCCTCGGCCTCCCAAAGTGCTGGGATTACAGGCTTGAGCCACCGCGCCCGGCCTAATTTTTTTTTTTTTGAGACAGAGTCTCACTGCCACCCAGGCTGGAGTACATTGGCATGATCACAGTTCACCGCACCTTCCACCTCCCAGGCTCCAGCGATCCTCCCACCTCAGCCTCCCAAGTAGCTGGGACTACAGGCATGCACCATCACACCAGGCTCATTTTTTAATTTTTTGTAGAGATGGCGTTTTGTTCTGTTGCCCAGGCTGGTCTTAAACTCCTTGGCTCAAGTGATCCTCCAGCCTTGGCCTCCTAAACTCCTGGGATTACAGGCGTGAGTCACCATGCCTGGCCAGTTCCAGAAGTTTTAAAAAATATAAATTGATACAGCCACTGCTTCAATTCACATACAAAACAGCTCCATCACCATAAGAAGCTCCCTCGTGCTCCTCCATTAAGGCCACATTCTCCGACTAACTCCTGGGAACCACTGATCTGTTCTCTAACATTATAGTTGCATCTTTTTGAGGTTGTCATATAAATAAAATAATGCAATATGTAAGCCTTTGAGACAGGCTTCTTTCACTCAGAATGTTACCTCTGAGATCCAAACAAGTTGCTGGATCCTTTTTTTTTGCTGGGTAATATTCCATTCACTATAGGTGTACCAAAGATTGCTTACCCATTTACCAGGGGAAGGAGTTTTCAGTTGTTTCCCACTTGGGGGTATTACAAAGAAAGTTTTATGAAACACAGCTATACAAGTTTTCATGTGACCACAACTTTTCATTTGCTAAGGTAAATACCTAGGACTGGGACTGGTGGGTGATACAGTAAGCACATGTTTAACTTCATAAAAGGCTGCCAAACGTTCTTCCAGAGTGACTGCATCATTCTGCATTCCCACCAGCAAGGTGTGCAAGTTCCGGTTACTCTACATTCTTGACATCACTTGGACATGTCAGTTTTTCTATTGTAGCTACTGTTATGGTGTCTCACAATGGTTTTTTGTTTTGATTTGTTGGAGGCAAGGTCTCACTCTGTCGCCCAGGCAGGGGTGCAGTGGTACTATCATAGCTCACTGCAACTTCAATCTCCAGGGCTCAAGTAACCCTCTGGCTTCAGCCTCCCGAGTAGCTGAGGCTACAGGAGTGTGCCACCATACCCAGACATGTTTTTATTTTCCGTAGAGACAGGATCTCACTATGTTGTCCAGGCTGGTCTGGAACTCCTGAGCTCAAGCAATCCTCCAGCCTTGGCTTCCCAAAGTGCTCGAATTACAGGCATGAGCCACTGCCCCCAGCCTTACTATGGTTTTAATTTGCGCTTCCTGATGGCTAATTAGGTTGAAAATATTTTCTTGTGCTTATTTTCCATCCATATAACTTCTTTGATGAAGTATCTGCTCAACTCTTTTACCCATTTTTTACTAAACTCTGTTTTTGTTCTGTTGAGTTTTGAGAGGTCTTTATATACACTGAATACTAGTCTTTGTCAGATAAGTGATTTCTCAACATTTTTCCAAGTCTGTGGTGTGTATTTTTATTCTCTTAACAGTGTATTTTGCAGAGCAGGGGTTTTGAATTTTTACATTTACATATATAATCAATTTTAGTTAGTCTGTGTTTAAGGTGAGATTTAGGTCAAGGTTCATTTTTTTTTTTCAGGATGACTAATAGTTCCAACACTGGTTTTGGAAACACTGTCCTTTCTCCTTTGAATTACTTTTTCACCTTCATCAAAAATCAACTGGTCATCACCTCATATCCATCAGAAAACAAAAAACAGAAAATAATGAGTGTTGGTGTCACAGGCATTTGAGCCAGAGCAACTCCATCTTGAACAGGAGCTGGGCAAAATAAGGCTGAGACCTGCTGGGCTGCATTCCCAGGAGGTTAGGCATTCTAAGTCACAGGGTAACATAGGAGGTTGGCACACGATGCAGGTCACAAAGAGCTTCCTGATAAAACAGGTTGCAGTTTAGCCGGCCAAAGCCCAGCAAAACCAAGATGGCGACGACAGTGACCTCTGGTGGTCCTCACTGCTCATTATACACTAACTATAATGCATTAGCATCCTAAGAGATGCTTCCACCAGCACCGTGACCATTTACAAATGCCGTGGCAATGTCAAGAAGTTACCCTGTATCCTCTAAAAAGGGGAGGAACCCTCAGTTCTGGGACTTGCCCACCCCTTGACCGGAAAACTCATGAATCTTCCACCCCTTGTTTAGCATATCATCAAGAAATAACTCTAAGTACCCTTAGTCAAGCAACCCATGCCACTGCTCTGCCTGTGGAGTAGCCACTCTTTATTCCTTTACTTTCTTAATAAACTTGCTTTCACTTTATGGACTTGCTCAAATTCTTTCCTGGGAGGAGTCCAAGAACCCTCCCTTGGGGTCTGGGTCAGGACTCCTTTCTAGTAACATTGGTGAGAATATGGAGAAACTGAAACTCTTGAGCACATGGTCATGAGAATGTAAAATGGTGTAGCCACTAAGGTGAACAGTATGGTGGCTCCTCAAAAAATTAACGATGGAATTACACTATGATCTAGCAATTCTACTTCTGGGTATACATTAATAATAATATATACTAAATAATAGATACTACTACTAATAACCAAACTTGATGTATCCTACTATACTCTCCCAGCACAGAGTACTTCAGACACAGGCTATGTGTGGCATTCTCCCCACACACCAAGTATGTAACCAACTCTGCAACATGGGACACCAACTGGGTGTCCTCTAATTCAATTCTATTCTGACACTATCTACCTGCAGATAGCATCAGATCCCACAGGTCAAGGGCTCAGTCCGCAAAACTGCCCCCCACATCCTATGCCAATTGCAAGCCTTAGGAGACCAGGGATCCCCACCTCTAGTTCGATTAATTTGCTAGAAAGGCTCACAGAACTCAGGAAGACACTTAACTTACATTTACCAGTTTATGGTAAATAATATTACAACAGATATTGATGAAGAGATGCCTAGGGTAAAAGACGAAAAGGGACGTGGGGGTTTCATAACCTCCCGGGCATGCCACCCTCTGGAACTTTCATGAGTCCACTATTTAGAAACTGCCCACACCCTGTCCTTTGCAGTTTTTAGAGAAGCTTTCTGAGGTCGGCATAATTGATTGAACAATTGACCACTGGTGATTAACTTTAACCTTTAGCCCCCTTTTCCTCCCTAAAGGATGGGGCTATGGCCAAAAGTCCCAACCTTCTAATCACTTCTGGTGACCGGCCCCTTTCCTGAAGCTACCTAGGAGCTGCCAGCCATCTATCAATTTATTAACATAAAAAAAGACATCACTTTGGAGATTCCAAGGATCTTAGGAGTTGTATGCCAGGAAATTGGAACAAAGACCAAATATATATTTCACAGTACAATAATACCAAAAAGAATTGAAAGCAGGGAGTTGAACAGATATTTGAATACACATGTTCATAGCAGCATTATTCACAACACCCAAAAGGTAGAAGGAACCCAAGTGTCCATCCATGAATGAATGGATAAACAAAATGCAGTATACACATCCAAGAGAATATTATTCAGTGTTAAAAAGAAATTCTGACATATGCTACAACATGGATGAACCTTGAGGACATTACATTAAGTGAAATAAGCTGGTCATAAAGACTACATGATTACTTATATGAGGTACCTAAAATAGTCAAGCTTATAGAAAGAGAAAGTAGAATGGGGGCTGCCAGGAGCTGAGGAAAGGAGAAAGGGGGAGTGGTTGTTTAACGGAAATGGAGTTTGTTTTGCAAGATGAGAAAGTTCTGCAAATTAGTTGCACAACATATAAATATATTTAACCACACTGAACTGTGTACCTAAAAATGGTGGCAATGATAAATTTATGTTACGTGTATTTTACCACAATTTAAAACAATCAATTGGCCGTATTTTTGTGAGGATCTAAGTCTGGGTTCCATTCTGTTCCATTGATCTACATGTCTAAATCTTCTCCAATACCACACTGCCTAGTGCGTTTTTTTGTTTGTTTGTTTTTGAAATAGAGTTTCAATCTTGTCACCCAGGCTCGAGTGCAATGGCATGATCTCAGCTACCAGCAACCACCACCTCCCAGATTCAAGCGATTCTCCTGTCTCAACCTCTCCACTAGCTGAGATTACAGGAGCCTGCCACCATGCCTGGCTGATTTTTGTTTTTTTGGTAGAAATGGCGTTTCACTATACTGGCCAGGCTGGTCTCAAACTCCTGACCTCAGGTGATCTGCCTGCCACAGCCTCCCAAAGTGCGGGGATTAGAGGCATGAGCCACTGCACCCGGACCTGATAGTGTCTTAAAACTGAACATTACTGGCCAGGAACTATGGCTCATGCCTATAATCCCAACACACTGGGAGTCCGAGGCGGGCAGATCATGAAGTCAGGAGATCAAGACAATTCTGGCCACCATGGTGAAATCCCGTCTCTACTAAAACACAAAAAATTAGCCGGACATGGTGGCAATGTCAGCTACTCAGGAGGCTGAGGCAGGAGAATCGCTTGTACCTGGGAGTGGAGGTTGCAGTGAGCCAAGATTGCGCCACTGCACTCCAGTGTGGCGGCAGAGCCAGACTCTGTCTCAAAAAATAAATAAATAAATTGAACATTGCTTATTTTTTATTTGGGGGAAAGGTTGAGGTAAGATGCATAGCTATAAAAAGAACCACTAGTGATTATTTCCCGTTTCCTGGAACTAGCTGCTGATCGTTTTGTACCTTGGTTCGCTTTCGACATGCCTGAGACAGCGAAGTCCGCTCCCGCCCCAAAGAAGGGCTCCAAGAAGGTGGTGACCAAGGCACAGAAGAAGGACGGCAAGAAGCGCAAGCGCAGCCGCAAGGAGAGCTACTCCATGTACGTGTACAAGGTGCTCAAGCAGGTGCACCCCGACACCAGCATCTCCTAGAAGGCCATGGGCATCATGAACTCCTCCGTCAACGACATCTTTGAGCGCATCGTGGGCGAGGCTTCCCGCCTGGTGCATTGCAACAAGCGCTTGACCATCACCTCCAAGGAGATCCAGACGGCCGTGCTCCTGCTGCTGGCTGGGGAACTGGCCAAGCAAGCCGTGTCGGAGGGCACCAAGGCCGTAAGTAAACTTGCCAAGGAGGGACCTTTTCTGGAATTTCCTGATCTGATCAAGAAAACTTCTTACCAAAAAAAAAAGCACAAATGCTTTCTGTTACCTCATTATCTACTGCAGAAAAGACGACTGAGGAATGCAACCACACCTGAATGGACTTTTCCACAAGATAAAGCTGGCTTCTTGGTCTCATTCAGATTTCAAAGAGAATCATTTACAAGTTAATTTCTGTCTCCCTGGTTCATTCCTTCTTGCTTATAATCATTCACTGTTCCTCAAATAATTGTATACGTTACCCATCTCCTCTTTTGCCTCTGAGAAAGGATATATAAGCTTCTGTACCACACCGAGGGGTTGGAGTAATCATTCTGTGGCCCCCAGCCCTGTACATTAATAAATTTGTATGCCTTTAAAAAAAAAAAAAAGAACCACTAGTATTGTAAATATATTGTTAAATAAACACAATGGACACAGTCTGATAAGTTTTATGCTGAGAAAGATGGGGCCATATTATATTCCTCTGTTTTCCAGGGCCCCACCCAGTGGCTGACTCCCACGGAGTAAGCACTCAAGACATTTTTTTTGAGACAGGGTACTGCTGGGTTGCGCATGTGGAGTGCAGTGGTGTCATCACGGCTCACTGCAGCCTCCAACTCCTGGGCTCAAGTGATCCTCCTGTCCGGGCTGGTCTTTAACTCCTGGGCCGAAGCTATCCTGCTTGAGCCTCCCAAAGTGCTGGAATTACACCATTTGACTGCCGGGCACTCAATTAATTTCCGACAAAGGAATGAAGATATAACTTCCTTTACCCACTGCAGCTTAAAATACAAGAGAAGCTCTGGGATATTAAAATGAGAAACAGTCTTGGAAAAAATTAATTTGAGCACACAGAATATTTGCCAGTATGTGCTACAAGAAATATGCAGTCAAAAATATCCATAGAAGTGTTGCTTAGAATGGGGCAAAAGCCCAAGAGAAAAAAAACCTCTCACAGGGTTAATGAGAACTACAAGCCAGGCTTTAGGCAGAATTGTAGTCAGGCATCAACCAGGGTGCACTGGTGTGCCCTGACTCACTTCCCTGCAGCTGCTAACTAACCGAGGGGCTCACAGCACACTGACCACCTGCTCCTCCATTGCTCCCATTGATAGAAACCGACACTGGACCTTTTTACCCAAGAATTGTTTAAGGTGTTTTACGGATCCTGAATTCCGGCAGAATCCCTGATGCCAACAGGTCTGAAGGTCCATACCAGGAAACTGACTCAGCATCTCCTGGTCCAATGACTTCACCCCCCACTTCTCAACCAATCAGCAGTCCTCATACCTTAGCCCATCACCTGTTCAGACCCCTTAGAATCCCCATCCCCAAACCTCCCAGGGAGGCAGATTTGAGGTTTCCTCTCATCTTTTCGTTCAGTTGCCCTACAATTATTCATCTCCTTTGGTGCAACAGGCAATCCAACCTGGTGGTCTTATAACCATATTAAAGTGAAACAGAGAAATAAATGTGAAGCAGAGAGGTGTGACTTGGAAATTGTATACACTGGGTGTGGCAACTCCCCTATAATTTGTGTTTTCATACTAACTTTGTTAACATTAATAAAGTGCTACCTTTGACTGACTGTGATTCTGATGAGGAGGAGGAGGAGGAGGAGAATAGGGGTGGTAAGGTTTTAAACTATTCTCTTTCCTCATTTTCCAAGCATTTACAAGTAGCTAAATTTTTCCACATATTCGTTTCTTTCTACAGAACTTCCATTAAAATAAAAAGCAATTCTGAATCAAGCCTTATGCATAAGAATTAATGGTTCCACCTTATAGATCCCAAATCAGTGTGTCATTTGGGCAAGTCACCTCTCTCCCAGATTCCTATCTGTCCTACATGTAACTGGAATTTTGCAACAGATGTTACACTCTTCCTTCTCCTTAGCAGCTCTGTTAGAAACTTTAAGAAAGCCTGAGAGTAAAATCTGTACCGTATAAATCCAGAGGAATGTTTATACGGACTAATTTCCTCCAATCTGGTCACCTTTCTATGCGAAAATTCCTCATCTTACAATGTCTCATACTTAAAGTCATTTGGCCTCTTAACTGCACTGTTGAATATTTTTAAGACCAAAAAGCTTGCTAAACTCAAAACAGTGAAAGCATTCAGTTGAAAATAAAGTGAAAAGCCACATATGGCTTAGAGGGAGAAAGCAGCGCTAATGATTTTAGGCCTTAACAGTTTGAGATCCAGACTGGCTGCTCTGAAGCCATCTTTGCATTGTTCCTCGCCCAGCTCCTTGCTCACCGCAGCCGCCTCCACTGCGTGCCTCGACTCTTCCGCTGAGGACTCTGGCAGCTTTATCACCAGAGTCCCTGAACTCTCGCTTTCTTTTTAATCCCCTGCATCGGATCACCAGCGTGCTCCACCATGTCAGACGCAGCCAGAGACACGAGCTCCGAAATCACACCGAGTTAAAGGAGAAGGAAGATGTGGAAGATGCAGAAAACGGAAGAGATGCCCCTGCTAACGGGAATGAGGAAAATGGGGAGCAGAAGGCTAACACTGACACAATGAAGAGGAGGAGGAAGGTGGGGAGGAAGAGGAGGAAGAAGGTGATGGTGAGGAGGAGGATGGAGATAAAGATGAGGAAGCTGAGTCGGCTATGGGCAAGCGGACAGTAGAAGATGCCGAGGATGACGATGTCGATACCAAGCAGAAGACCGATGAGGATGACTAGATAGCAATAAAGGAAAAGCTAAAAAAAAAAAAAAAAAAAAAAAAAAAAAAAAAAAAAAAAAAAAAAAGACCGCCGTGACCCTATTCCCCTTGCACTTCCCATCTCAGAATCCAAACGTGGTCACCACCTTTGAGTAGAGAGGCCCGCCTGCCCGCCCACCACAGGCAGGGCCACCTGCAGATGACACATGCGCTCCACCACCAAACCCAAACCGTGAGAATTTGCAGCAGGGGAGGAAAACAGCCAAAACTTCCAAGGCCCTGCTTTTTCTTAAAAGTACTTTAGGCCGGGCGCGGTGGCTCAAGCCTGTAATCCCAGCACTTTGGGAGGCCGAGGCGGGTGGATCACAAGGTCAAGAGATCGAGACCATCCTGGTCAACATGGTGAAACCCCGTCTCTACTAAAAAAATACAAAAAAATTAGCTGGGGATGGTGGCGCGTGTCTGTAGTCCCAGCTACTCAGGAGGCTGAGGCAGGAGAATTGCCTGAACTCAGGAGGCGGAGGTTGCGGTGAGCCGAGATCGCGCCATTGCACTCCAGCCTGGGTAACAAGAGCGAAACTCCGTCTCAAAAAAAAAAAAAAAAAAAAAAAGTACTTTAAAAAGGAATTTGTTTGTATTTTAATGTACATTTTATATTTTTGTACATATTGTTAGAGTCAGCCATTTTTAATGATCTCCAATGACCAAACCAGCCTTCAGAGTGTTCTCTGTCCTACTTCTGATTTTACTTGTGGTATGATCATGTCCATTACAATCTCAAAGGAGAAAAAATACGTTGTTAAAAAAAAAGCAAAAACAACAACAGAAAAACAATCTTATCTGAGCATTCCAGTAACTTTTCCGTGTATGTACTTAGCTGTACTATAAGCAGTTGGTTTGCATGAGATGGTTTAAAAGGCCAGCTGGGCCCGGTGGCTCATACCTGTAATCTCAGCACTTTGGGAGGCTGAGGCAGGCAGATCACACGAGGACACAAGTTTGAGATCACTTTGACCAACATGGAGAAACACCGTCTCTACTAAAAATACAAAAAATTAGCCAGGTGTGGTGGTGCATGCCTGTAATCCCAGCTACTTGGACAGCTGAGGC
This sequence comes from Sapajus apella, assembly GCF_009761245.1. Taxonomy (NCBI): domain Eukaryota; kingdom Metazoa; phylum Chordata; class Mammalia; order Primates; family Cebidae; genus Sapajus; species Sapajus apella. The sequence goes on along the minus strand of NW_022437058.1, from coordinate 4,384,405 downwards.
AGGAAAATCACTTGAACCCAGGAGGTGGAGGTTGCAATGAGGCGAGATCCCACCATTGCACTCCAGCCTGGGCAACAAGGATGAAATTCTACCTTAAGAAAAAAAAAAAAAAAGGCCAAATTCAAAAGGTTTCTTTTTTTCCCTTGTTATCTATGAAATTGCAGTGGGTTTTTTTCTTTTTTTTTCTCTCTATTTTTTTTGGCCCGCTTGATGTATGTGTGAAACACTTGTCCAACAATAAAAAGGAATTTTATTTTGTTGAGTTGTTCTTAAAAAAAACAAAAAAGTTTCAAATCCCAGAGAGAAAATTAATAAACGAGTAAGTCTGCAAAAATATCAAGGTTATTGGTATTTAAAATCAAACTGTGGCTGGGCATGGCTCACGCCTGTAAATCCCAGTACTTTGGTACACTATGGGCAAATCACATGAGACCAGAAGTTCAAGACCAGCCTGGCTAACAAGGTGAAATCCCATCTCTACTAAAAATACAAAAATTATCCAGGTCTGGTGGTATATTCCTGTGACCCAGTTACTTGGGAGGCTGAGGCAGGAGAACCACTTAAACCTGGGAGGCAGAGGTTGCAGCGAGCCAAGGCTACGCCATTGCACTCCAGTCTAGCCGACAGATTGAGGCTCCATTTCAAAAAAGTTTTCAAATAACATCAAATCATCAAAGTTGTTCAGACCTTCTCCTAACACTTGCAGGGCCCAGACTAAGAATACAAAAGACGGCCCAAATATCCTATCTCCGGGTGTATTTAAGTTGCAAAACAAATTAACAAACTGTCAGATAAAACATGCTCTACATTCCTAGCTTGACAAATGCACCCATCTAAAACACTGAACGTTTTTTTTTTGTTGTTGGGGTTGGGGACGGAGTCTTGCTTTGTTGCCCAGACTGGCAATGCAATCGTGGCTTGCTGCAACCTCCACCTCCCGGGATCAAGCAATTCTCCTGCTTCAGCCTGCCAAGTAGCAGGATTACAAGCGTGTGCCACCACACCTGGCTAATTTTTCTAACTTTTTAGTAGAGACAGGGTTTCACCATGTTGGCCAGACTGGTCTTGAACTCATGACCCCAGGTGATCTGCCCACCTCAGCTTCCTAAAGTGCTGGGATTACAGAACATTAAACTTTTAAAATTGGTTTTTTTTTTTTTTTTTTTTGAGACGGAGTTTCGCTCTTGTTACCCAGGCTGGAGTGCAATGGCGCGATCTCGGCTCACCGCAACCTCCGCCTCCTGGGTTCAGGCAATTCTCCCGCCTCAGCCTCCTGAGTAGCTGGGATTACAGGCAAGCACCACCATGCCCAGCTAATTTTTTGTATTTTTGGTAGAGACGGGGTTTCACCATGTTGACCAGGATGGTCTCGATCTCTTGACCTTGTGATCCACCCGCCTCGGCCTCCCAAAGTGCTGGGATTACAGGCGTGAGCCACCGCACCCGGCAAAATTGGTTTTAAGATCTGTTTCTCCCAGGGAAAAATATGGAGCCAGTGCCATGGTGTGCGCCTATAATCTCAGCTACCCAGAAGGCTGAGCAGAAGGACTGCTTGGCTCAAGAGTTTGACGCCAGCCTGGGCAACACAGTGAGACCTCACCTAAAAACAAACAAAAAAATGGCAAAATGGCAAGATAATTGAGTGTGACTAAGTTGAACGTGTCTGGATGCCCTGATGATAACCTGGTGATTTGGGGATGAATAATAAAGGTGTATACATTGCATTAATTGTTTTTTGACCTTCACTTGTTATTTTACTTTTTTCTGATACACAATCTCACTCTGTTCCCCAGGCTGGAGTGCAGGGGCACGATCTCGGCTCACTGCAACCTCCACCTCCCAGGTTGAAGCAATTCTGCCTCAGCCTCCCGAGTAGTTGAGATTATAGGCGTGCACCACCATGCCCAGTTAATTTTTGTATGTTTAGTAGAGATGGGGTTTCACTATGTAGGCCAGGCTGGTCTCAAACTCCTGACCTCGTGAACTGTCTGCCCCGGCCTCCCAAAGTGCTGTGATTACAGGCAATAGCCACTGCGCCTGGCCCACTCATGTTATTATAATGAAAACTTGCATGTAACTTATGCTCTACTGACAGTATGGATGCTTGTTCCATCTAGCCCTACATACATACAAATGTAAGAATAGCTCACAACGTTCAGTATTACAAAATGTTTCTCAGGTGCTATGTGCAACTGTGGTGAATACCAGAGTAATGTAAGTATCTCGGCAATCAGAGCTGGAATGTGAAAAGAACATGAATGCTCAGCATATCAATATTGCAATTAGGCAAGAACTAATTGCTTTCATGCTATCCGCGTGTAATGATTTGGCAGGCAACTGTTTTTTTTTTTCTTCCCTAAGTACTTCCTCCTCTCAAATCTGTCCTCTAATTGGACCAGGATCTGCTTTGACATCAGTGGCACAATACGCTGGGAAACAAAATGAAAGGCTTTCTAGCCTTATAGCTACTCTTTCCTGGACTGAGGCTTTCCAGCAAAGGAGGTGGGAAGTAAGGCTGGCCTGCTGGTGTGGACAGATTCCAGAAACATACACAACCTGGGGACACAAGGACTGCTTCCATAACAATGATGAGCACACAGCCACCTAACAGCCTGGATCATCTGAACCAGGTGGCGGATCCAGACGTGAATCGTGTGACAAACACAAGGCTTCTTAGGAAGTGTCCTAAATTGTGTTTAGGAAGCACAGCCCCTGTTGAAATTCATCAAGAGTGGGAAAGAGCCCAAGTGGGAAGGAGCATGAGTTGAGGGGCACAAAAGTAGGTCTGTTGACAAAGAATGGAAGTAAAGAGGACATCAGGTTGAAGCTTTGTGCTGTGAGTCAGAAGGACAATTTAAAAGTTGCCTGTAGAGGCCCACACCGTCTGTTTCTGCCAACCAGCTGGAAGGGAACCTCAGTTCTTGCCGATTGGCTGGAGCCCTTCACAGAATGTCCCCCACCCCTACCAGTACCTGCTGCAGCGCCCCTCCCCCTCTGCAGAATGTCTGGGGTCCTATGTTCTAAACCTATTTACTTTCAAATTTCCCCTGATCCACCTGAACTCAGGAGAATCTGTTGAGGCAGGTCACTCTCTGGGTCCTGCCCTTGACTCTTCTCATTGTGGAAACTGTCAGACAGTGGTGATCAGCAGCCAGCCTGAGGGGATGGCTTCAAATGGAGGTGAGCCTTTAGAGACAGGGGCATTATCCAAGTCTCTGCCATGTTTCAAATCCTTGGGAATTCAAATTTCACACTGCCCCAGGAGACAGTTGGTAGGGCTGACGTTGAGGGAGGGACAGAGCACTAGATGTCCCCAAAGACATCACACCTGGGGAGGGCCATGGCACCCTGAGTCTGTAGTTAGGGAGGACGACGGCTCCTTAGAGTTGGACCAAGGTGCCTGGGGAATACACCGTGTAGGGGAAGGGATGGAGTGGATGTATTGATTCTTTCTAAAGGGGGACGGGTCACGTCACCGTGTTTGTAGGGAGTGGTGGGATCGAGTTGTGCCGGTGGCCGAAGGAGGATGACAGACAAGTCTGAGCCCTGTTTTGTGTCTTCAGGCTCCTGGAAGGTGTCCTTCCATAGTGTTCAGAGGGATTTGGACTGGACTTTTTTAGATGTTAGGGAGGAGTGGGGAGAAGTGGTCTCAGCCAGAAAACTGTTTGGTGGGTTGTCTGTGACAGAGCATGCAGTGACAGCCTCTGGTGGGCGAGGCTGGGGGTACCGTAACTGCCGCAGCCTCTCAGCTCCCTCCCTAGAGGTGGCTTCTCCGTCAATTCAGGTAGCTGTTGGCTCTGATTTAACAGGGGTGGGGCAGTTGGGGAAGTTCAGGCAACATGGCCTGGGCTTCCCAGGTTGTTCTGAATTGTTCGTCGTTTTGTGGAAACTCAGGTCTTCAGACCCACTTCCTCTTGTCTACTAGCTCATGGCCTGTCCTCTGCACTTTGTGTTACTGTGGAGATGAAGGATTTGCTTCTATTCCATGTCTACTGCCTCATGAACAGGGGACAGGTGTCGACTCTTGTGGGTTCTCAGTGGAAGGGTCTGGAAAGATGGTTTCCTTTTCAGTAGAGGAAGGAGAGTAGCGCACAAATAGGAAGATGGTCCTCTTATTATTATTATTCAAGTTAGGGTGTGTGTCCTGACTGATGAGGTGCACGTGCTATATCCCTATTCCCCTTGACTGGAGACTGCATGAGGTCCTAGTGAACAGGGATGAGTCCAGACAACTATGTCCCACCTGGCCCGTGGCCCAAGAACCTCTGGTTCTTAGTTGGTCCCTATATTCAGTTACTGGGAGCTCAAAGGAAAAGGACCAGAGATGGGCTCGCTGTCCCACGACCTACTGTAACATGACCAGCAGCTGTGAAAATCCCCGGACACCTCCCCTGACAGCCCCAGTGCTCACTGCTGGCTGGCTGTGCTCTAATCGTGTGCCGCTGTTGCTGGCTGAGCAATGACAGTACCTCAGGGAACTTCACCACTGCTTCTCAGACCTGCTCCCTGGGAACAGAGCTTCCTGAGTGGCAGCCAGGACCACCGAGCACGGAGGAAAGAGTGGCCTGACTCTGACCCCTGTTTAGCACTTGCTGTACGTGGTGCCACAACAATCAATTGCACGCTCGGCGTGATGCATTATAGGTTACCTTCAGGGTTCACAGGGCACTGCCTTGAGAGAGATTTCCATTCAGTGGTTTTCCATCTTTCTTTCTTTCTCTCTTTTTTTTTATAACAGACTCTTGCTCTGTCACCTGGACTAGAACGCAGTGGTGCAATCTTGGCTCACTGCTGTCTCTGCCTCTTGGGTTCAAGCAATTCTCCTGCCTCAGCCTCCTGAGTAGCTGGGATTACAGGTGTGCGCCACCACATTCAGCCTATGTATTTTAGTAGAGACATGCTTTCAGCACGTTGACCAAGCTGGTCTTGAACTCCTGACCTCAGGTTACCTGCCCGCCTAGGCCTCCCAAAGTGCTGGCATTACAGGCGTGAACCACCACGCCCAGTCTATTCAGTGGTTTTCTTTTGTTGTGCTGAGCTAGGAAAGAAAGGGGTGTACGAGAGCTTAAGGAAAAGGAAGACTGAAGAGGAGATGGGACCATAATATTAGGAACCTTCTGGCTTCCTGGAGGCCTTCTGAGTGCAGAGCACTGCCCTGGGGGAGGCCCCTCACCTGCTGCTGAGCATGCTGAGGGACACCAAGCCGGCGAGAGACTCATCCCTGACCCATGGCTTGGGAGATGCCTGTAAGGCTGGCAGGGTCTGCCAGGGACGCCCAAGGGAGAACCTCAGAGGCAGCGAAGGCTTGGCTGTTGCTTCCTGGCAGACAGGCGTCAGGGAGTCTAGTGGAGCCGTGGCCAGGCTCTATGGTGAAGCGACCCTCCCGTGCAGGAACAGAGCATCCAATGCACACTCAGGGACACTTGCAAGCTGCAGAGTTTCCCTGTCACACTCCGTCAGCTGTAGGACACCCCTCTGATTCCCAGTGACTACTGCAGACCTGGAGACCTCAGCTCATTCACCTCTTTCCTTTCCCTCCACAGCATACCCAGTGCTGGGACCAGACGTGACCGAGAACGCTGGCGCCTCCATGCCAGTGTTCACGGCTCTGCCCTTTGCCACACCTGCTCCCGGCCCAGCACACGGGCCGCCCCTCAGGACTGCAGTGGTTCCTCCAGGTGGCCCTCCGGTGCTGTCTGCCTTCCCCAGGACCCCTCTGGTGGCAGGACAGGATGGCCGAGGCCCAAATTGGGTTGGGGCTTCCAACATCCTTGTCCAGATGAGGACAGAAGTGGGGCCTGTGAAGGCCCCTCAGGCACAGACCTTGGTCCTAACTCAGGTACCCCTCGTCTGGCAGGCTCCAGGTGCCGTCTGTGAGGGCGTGGCATGTCCACCTCCCCGGCCCCTGGCAGCTGCCCCTGTGGTGCCCGCTATGGCTGCCCAGGTCGTTGGGGGCACCCAGGCCTGTAAGGGAGGCTGGTCCCAGGGCCTTCCTCCTCCAGCACCACCAGCGGCTCCCCAGCCAGCCCTCATCATGGCCCCAAGAAATGCTTGTCCATGGCCACAAGGGGCTCATAGAGAGGGCAACCTGGCTCCCTCCCAGGCCAAGAATCCCGCACACGACTCCTGCAACCCCAAGACCGTGTATGAGAACTTCCGACTCTGGCAGCACTACAAGCCCTTGGCTCAGAGGCACCTTCCCCAGAGCCCGGACATGGAAGCGCTTTCCTGCTTCTTCATGTGAGTGTCCTCGGAGCACCGGAGCTAGTCCTGCAGCTCACCCATAAAGAGGCTGCTCGATGGACGGGAGGTCACGCTGTTGAGAGGACCATGCAGAGCGGTCTTGAAAGCAATGGGTTGAACTATGGAAAGGCACATTTTCAGCAACATTAATCTGGCTATCGCTTAGGACAGACTCTCAGGGGCCTTATGTCACTTGCCCCCTCACTGTCCCGTGAGTGCAGCCAATCCTTACTTTCAATCATTTTCATGACAATGTTTACAGAAGACCCAGGTCAGAGAGGGTTCCTGGTCTGACAGGAACCACAGGTTGGGTTTAGGACTTGAGTGCACCCCAGTGCCTCCCCTTGACCTCAGTGGCGAAGGCCAGGGGCACAGCACATGGGCTGGGGGTGGGAGCTGCAGGAACCTGGCACATGCCCATTGCTCTGCCAAGGTCCAGCTGGCACAGCGGTGGTGGAACCTGCACAGGGGATGGTCTCGGGCCCCGAACTAGGGTCCATGCTGGGCAGGTATTTGCAGCTTCTCCCTTGAACCCTTCTAGAAAAAGGGACGACGATGCTTCATTCAGAGGATGGTGAAGAGGTGACTTGAGCTCACATATGATGCACGCAGCACAGTGTCCGGCACATGCTGTGGCACATTACATGATAGCACTTATGATTACTGTCCCTATTACTATCATTATCAGGACTAGGCCATCTTGCACAGTGCTCCCCAAAGCCGCAGGCTCCAGTGATGGCTCTGAGTGCACCACGAGCCCAGCAGCCCAGGGCCGTGGACTGTGGTGACTGAGGCAGCAATGCCAGCATCTGGGAGAGTTTGTCGTTTCAATCCCAGTCCTGCCTCTCTCCATCCTGCGGTGCCTCTGTGACCCTGTGTCCCCCGCTGATGAGCAAACCCGTACTCCACGGGAGCTTGAGCGCATCCACCAGGCAACACACTGGCCACTCCCCTAGGCAAGTGCCCTGTCCAGGGTGTAGGTGTAAGGCGACGCCATCTTTGCCCCCAAAAATCTTGCCGCTCCTGCATCCTGGGACTATATTTGCATTCTCCCTTGTAGCTGAGTCCGGGTGCACTGGAGACCCTGATTCTCAAAAGTGGAGTTGGCCCAGGCTCACAGGCTCCGCATGCAGTGGGCTTGGATGCTGCTCTGCTTTGGTTCTGGTTTCTGCTCCTCGCCAGGACCCTGAGGCTGCATCCCAAGGGGCTGCCTTGCTCCAGAGTCCCCAAGAAGCTGGTTAAATGCTCAGTCCTGGGGCCCTGGAACCTGCTCTTTAACCCCCTCGCTCCCCAGTCATTCTGTGCCTGCTGTCTCAAGTCAGCTCAACTCCGCCATAACAAATCCTATAGACTGGGTGCTTTATCAGGACACAGTCACATCTCCCAGTTCCAGAGGCTGGATGTCCCAGATCAAGGTGACAGCAGATTGGTGTCCTGGCTGGAGAGGGCTGCCTCTGGCTGTGTACTCTTGTGGCTAAGAGGGAGAGCCCTGGTGTCTCCTCCTGCCCTTATCAGGGCTCGGATGCCATGACGGGAACCCACCCTCATGATTTGCTCCAACCCTGACTGACTCCAAATACCGACAGATGCCGAGGGCTTCAGCACAGGAATGCTGGGGACACACACATCCCACTCATACTACTGAGTTCACCTGTCAACACTGTAACACTGAGTAGAGTTCACTTGTCAAAACTGTAACACTATAACACTCGAGCGGCAGTCAGAGGCCCCCCGGTGACTTGTGTTAATGATTGATCCTGGGGGCGTGTCCTGTCCATGTGGGGAAGAACAGGACAGGGACAAATGGCAGGACAGATATGGGGAGGACAGGGGCCGCGTGTTGGGACTAGATGGGCTTGGGATGAAGGGTGGGCTTATGGACTGGGACTGACTGCACCGCCTTACAGCCCAGTTCTCAGATCCCTGTCCCAGCGGAAGCCCAGCATGACCCTGGAGGAGGGACTGTTGTGCGCGATGCAGGAATGGCAGCACACGAGCAACTTTGACCGGATGATCTACTACGAGATGGCAGGAAAGTGAGTCTTGGGTGCATGGGCAGAGCCCGCATGGCAGGGTAAGAGAGGGTGACAGAGGCGCGGTGGCCATGATGGCTTCTCAGCGTAGAGCATGAGGAGGGTGTGGACAAAGAGAGGCCCTCCAGGGCCGCTGGCTCCCTCAGGAAGCTGTTCCTCCCTCCTAGAGTGCTCTGGGGTCTCTATCCTGCCCTCGTGGGAAGCTCTGCACTGCCAGCATCCCAGCCCAAAGGTGGTCACCTCCAGCTGTGGGGATGGGGAAAAGGGGCGCTGGCGACTATAGACAGAGTGGGGTGCACTCTCCTCACAGCAGTGGCCAGAAGTCGGTTTTCACCCATCCCGGCCTGGCCAGGATTGGAGAAACCTGTGGTGGGTCAGGGGAGACCTGCGTCCAGGACACCATGAGACCCATCTCTGGCCTGCCTGCCTTTGCTCCTGGGCAGTCCCCTCTGTTAAGACAGACCAGCAGCCTCAGGGGAAACGGGCCCTGTTTTTGGGCCCAGCTTTTGCTTCCTCCTGACCAGGGATCTCCCACGCCTGGTGCTCCTGAGTTATCCTATAGGGACCCACAGTCCCAACCTCAGGACTCCGGCATCTGGGCAACATCCCTGACACCTTCTGCCATAAACCCCACCACTGGCCACCTGAAGCCTGGAGGAGGGGTCCCCCTGGTGCCCTCCTGGGCCTCGTGGCCCTGATTTGAGTCAGGAAGCCCTGTTGATGCCATGGCTCTGCAGGGGCCGGGTGAGGGACGGAGAGCCCAGAACTCTGGGAGCAGCTCCCTCTGGGACTGGGGGACCGGCCCCAGGGAGGGCCTGGACAACCTGCCCGAGGCACTCCTTCCCATCGCTGCCATCGGCTGCTGCCTGATCCTGGGGGCAGGGGGTCTAGACCCTCTCAGCACGGCCTGCACCTTCTTCACCCCAGGTTTCTGGAGTTTGAGGCTGAGGAGAAGATGCAGATTCAGAAGTCGCAGTGGATGAAGGGGCCCCAGTGCCTGCCTCCTCCAGCCCTGCCGAGGCTTGAGCCTCGAAGACCATCAGCCCCTGAGGTGGTGAAGCTGCCAGGTACGCTTCCCACATTCCCACAGGAGCCACGGCAAAGGCCAGAGGGGCCAAGGGAGGCCACTGTCCCCACACCCCATGCCTCCCTTCAAGAGAGGGATTTGTTCCTTCCAACAAGACAGCTCAGGGGAGCCGGGGGGCTGGGTGTCCCGTGGTCATGAAGTGGGTATTCACCTGGTCACATTTCCTACCTACTCCCTCCCCTCGCCATTCCAAAACTCAACAATCTGCCCAGAAACAGGGATGAGTGGGCAGAGTACTCAGCAGATCAGTGACTCGAAACTTCCTCCAAAATGATGTTATCTCACATGTGCCCCCCTGCGGCGTCTCCTCTGGGGTGCTGTGGTTCAGGTGGTCCTGGGACCCACTTCACGTCCCCGAGCCCTGCCCTCCCCTGTGTGGTGCAGGCAGGAGGAGCAGCCCTCACCACGTCTGTCCTCCTCCCTCCCTACCTCAGTGTACCTTCCCAGCAAGGCCTGCCCCAAGGCCCCGCCTGCCTGCCTGCCACCACCCAGGCCCCAGCAACCAGCGGAGACCAAGGCCCCCGAGGAGATACCCCCTGAAGTGGTGCAGGAGTATGTGGACATCATGGAGGACCTGCTGGGTCCTCCCATTGGGGCCACAGGGGAGCTAAAGGCAAAATGGGAAGAGGGCGAAGTGGACCAGGAAGGAGACGGGATGCTTCTAGACCCAGGCGTCCTGAGCTACGCTGACAATCTGTGTTCCCAGGAAGACTTCGTCACCAAGGTGGGCTGGCCTGAAGTGCTGGGGTCTGCAGAATTCCAGGGGGTGACACTCGCAGGTCCCTGGAATTAAGCTCTGTTCCTTAGCTACTCCAAAGGGGGTGGTTTCATGTGTTTCCGTGGATTTGAGTGTCTGTGTATGTGACTGTGTGTCTGTGTGTTTGTCTCTGTGATTTGTTACTATGTGTCTGTGTGGCTGAGTGTGGCGTGTGCATATTACTGTGTCTGTGTATTCTCCTGTGTCATATGTGAGTGTGTGTGGTTTGTGTGTCTCTGTCTGCATGTATGGATGCTACCAGGTTTGTGTGTGGAGCTGGTGGTCGCCATGGTATAAGACAGCTCCAGAAGGGTGGGGACGGAGCACTTGCTGCTTTCTGCATCTCCTCTAGGTGTCCTTGGCTCCAGGTTACTCTCTGCCTGGGAACCTCACGCTGTCTTCCTTCTGTTTCCAGGTGGAGGCCGTCATCCACCCCCGATTTCTGGAAGAATTGCTTTCCCCAGATCCACACATGGATTTCTTGGCCCTAAGCCAGGAACTGGATCAGGAGGAAGGACTCACCCTTGCCCAGGTAGAGCAGGGAGGGTAGGGAACCCAGGTACCCCGGGGGCAGGAGGAACCCGGCACACAAGCCCCAACTGATTGTCTACCCCACCCTGTGGGGGATGCTCAGCTTCTTGGGGAGCCACTCCGAGGTGGGGAGGTGCAGGTTCAGATGGAGCAGGATGGAGAGGAGCCAGGGAGGAGAATCAGGATGCAAACTGCAGTGAGGCCCAGCGGGATGCCCGGCAGAGCCACACCCTCTCTTTGACAGGAAGCCCAGCTGCCTCAGGCTTCCCTGCCTGCTGCCCAAGTGCCCTGGTCTCTGCCACCCTGGGCCCTGCTCACACTTGGGGCAGCGCCAGTAAGTGCCCCCTTTCCTCCCGCAGGTAGTGGAGAAGCGCCGCCTATCCTTGGAGGAACGGTGTGCGAGGGCAGCCCCTAGTCATGGCACCGCCCGGTTGGACTCAATCTCTTCTAAGTCTGCAGCGGGCCAAGGAACAGAGAGAGATGTCCCTGGCCCCCAACAAGGGGTCAGCATGGAAACCTGCCCACCCCAGACGGTTGCCCAGGACCCTCAGGGACGAGGCAGAGCATGCACTGGCATGGCCAGGTCCAAAAACCCTGTTGTGCTTTTGGAGAGGCTGGATTCCCGCAGGCTGAGGGCTGCCCGGCCATATTCTCCTCCCCAGGACCACAGACCCACCCCCCAGACGGCCTCCCGGGACCCTCAGGGAAGAGGCAGAGTGTGCACTGGGGTGGCCAGGTCCAAAACCCCTGTTGTGCTTTTGGAGAGGCTGGATTCCCGCTGGCTGAGGGCTGCCCGGCCATACTCTCTTCACCAGGACCACAGACCCAACTGCCCAGGCATGGGGACCAAAGACACCTGGGGTCTCCCTGGAGCCTCTCCTGTCAAGGAGTCACACAGGCTGTCTAAGGGGTCAAGTGAGGAGGAGAGGGAAATCCCTGGTATGGTTTCTGTCGTGGGTACCAACTACAGGCTGCGGCCCTGGAAGCTGTCCCAGAGCCCTGTCCCTGCCTCAGCCCTTCTCAGCCCAGAAGGGTGGGGACCCCAGGGAGCTCTTCAGTCCCAATCTGCAAAGAGAAGAGGCCTCAGCCCAGCACCTGCTCCTGCCACCAAGTCCAGGAAGCGAGCTCTCTTCGGAGGCCCATCCCCTGCTGAACAGACGCCCCACCTAGGGCCTGGGCTCAGAGTCTGTGGGGCGCAATCCCTGGCTTGGGGGCTGGGTGGCCCCTCACAGTCTCAAAAAAGAAAGGGTGACCCCTTGGTCTCTAAGAGGAAGAAAAAGCGGCATCATAGAAAGTAGGGGCCACAGGGCAGGATCTCTGGTGCCAGTGCCCAAGGGTGGAGCTCTCAACTCTTGGACCCTCACAGCACCAGGCAACCCAAAGCAAAGACTTCTCCCCCACTGCTGATCTTGCTGTACCCCAGCTTTGGAGGGTGGGAGAGGGAGGGGAGAAAGAGGGTGCGGGAAGAAGGGGAGAAAGAGGGTGGCTGAACGGGAAGGTAGGGCCTAGGGGTAGGGGTTAGGGATGAGGAGCAATGCCTTGGGGGTCTCAAGGTGTAAATATGAATAAATATTGTTGTGTTGAAAATGCTTTTGGGGCCTCTGTCCTCAGGGCTGTGCTGCTCAGTGGAGGGGGTCTGTGAGGGAAAGCAGAGGGACTGGGAGATGCCAGGCACTGGGGACCCACGGGGGCCAGCCCCACTCATTCCTCCAGGTGTAGGCTGCCCCTTCAGATGTTCCAGGAACTGACAGATGCACAGGAAGCCCTGATCCCTCCCACCACCCACTCACAAGGCCCTGCCTGCATTAGTTACCAGCATCCCTGGAAAATCCTGGGATGGAGAGAGCTGGCTGGCTCTTGTTCTTCCGAGTGGGAGCTGAGGAGAAGGCAGATGCCTGCAACATGGACACAAGGAGAGGCAGCCGCTCCCACTTAACGCTCATCAGGAAGAGCTCAGGCCCTGGGCTGAGGAGAGATGTCGAGGCGTCCATCCACACGAGTGTGTTTGGGATATAACAGTGGGTGGGGAGCAGGGGAAGTCCCTCTGCGGTTTCCTGCGGCTGGCAGGAAAGAGTCTTGTCCAACTGGCGGAAGCAGATGCTCCTTGCTGTGGCCACGGGGGCTGGCCTCAGGGGCCCTGGGGGTCCTGCATGGAGCCCCCCACAGCTATGATTCCCTTCCCATATGATGACTGAACTCTTGTGTGGAGTTGATGCAGACACAGATTTACACTGGTATCTGAAACAGTTCCCTCCCAATCCACCATCACCAATGGGTACAAGCATGGCCGGCCTGCCAGGCGCAGGGTGGGTGTGTCTGCTGGTCCCAGGGCCGGGGACAGCTGGGACCCAAGCCGAGACGTGTCAAGGGTCTGCCACCCTTCTGCCAGGCACAGACCCCAAGGGCAGAACAGGGGCTGCCTGGATGTGGCACTGGCTGTCTGGGAAGTGCCCTGGGAGTCGGGGGCCTGGTGTTGGCTGAAGGGAGACTTCCGGAGTCTAAGAGTGAGATGAGGACTGCACCAGGAGAGGGACTGAGGCTGGGGAGGACCCTCTGCTCTTTCCCACACTGTCCTGTCCTCCCCATCTCTACTGAACTCCCCTCACCCCAATTTGGCCGACCTCTACCCCCTTACCCCTAACCCACCTCTCAGAATCTCAGATCCCTGCATAGACAGGACCCGGCACCCGCCCCGGTTCCCTCCTGGCCAACACCTTCTTCACTGTCTGAGTTCTGATTCCTCCCGAGGGCCCTTGTTGGCTCAGGACCAGGGTGACTGCCAGGGCACTGGTCCCAGCACTCCCTGTATGCAGAGCTGTGGTCATGGTGCTGGGAGCTGGCCCAGCAGCAGAGGCTGGTGGGGCACAGCTGTCCGTTACACGGTGGTCTGGCCCCTCTGCCGAGTGACAAAGGGAGCCATGTTTGAGTCCTCTCCAGCCCCATCCACCCACAGAACACACCAGTCAGCTGGACAGATGCCCCTCTGCCCCATCCCTTCTGCTCCATGTGGGCAGTGTCAGATCCTGCTCTCCGTGGACTCTGTCACTCTACAAGTGCAAACAACTGACAACCACTACATAAAGTTAATATCTGAAAAGTCTGCTCCAATGATACTTAAGCATATAATGTAACCAAACAAGTGTAATTGAATTTTAACCTAATGTGTTCAGAGTGTAAGCTTTCATTATATAAAAAGAAGGAAAAAAAAAAATCCCTCAAACATATGGAAATTGAAGTGCATCGTCTAAATAGCTTATGAGTTAAAAAGAAAAACCTCGGGAAAAATTAAAAATAATACAGACCTAAATAAAAATAAAACATGTAAAATGTGGTGAGACACAGATAAAATATTGCTAAGAGGCAAATAATCAGCACTAGATGCATATATTAGAAAAAAAAAGTCTCAGCCGGGCGCGGTGGCTCAAGCCTGTAATCCCAGCACTTTGGGAGGCTCAGGCGGGTGGATCACGAGGTCAAGAGATTGAGACCATCCTGGTCAACATGGTGAAACCCCATCTCTACTAAAAATACAAAAAATTAGCTGGGCATGGTGGCGCGTGCCTGTAATCCCAGCTACTCAGGAGGCTGAGGCAGGAGAATTGCCTGAACCCAGGAGGCGGAGGTTGCGGTGAGCCGAGATCGCGCCATTGCACTCCAGCCTGGGTAACAAGAGCGAGACTCCGTCTCAAAAAAAAAAAAGAAAAAAAAAGTCTCCTATCATTTAAGTTTTCACATAAAGACACCAGAAAAAGAGCAAAATAAAATCAGAGTATGCAGAAGACAGGAAATAATAGAAGAATAAATCAATAAAACTGAAAAGAGAAAATCAATACAATCAAAAAAAGTTTTTTTTTTCTTTGAGACAATCTTGCCATGCCCAGGCTGGAGTGCAATGGTGCAATCTCGGCTCACTGTAACCTCCCCATTCTGGATTCAAGCCATTCTCCTGCCTCAGCCTCCTAAGTAGCTGGGATTACAGGCATGCACCACCATGCCCAGCTAATTTTTTTACTTTTAGTAGAGGTGGAGTTTCACCATATTGGCCAGACTGGTTTTGAACTCCTGACCTCAGGTGATCCACCCATATTGGCCTCCCAAAGTGCTGGGATTACTGGGGATAAGCCACCTCACCTGGCCTCCCAAAAGGATTTTTATCAGGAATACATAGAGAGTTCTTATAACTCAGTGACAACACACACCAGTTAAAAATGAGTAAATGTCGAGCGCACATTGCTTCACAGAAGATATACAAATGACCAATAAGTATGTGAAAGAGGTTCAACGCCAGGGAAGCACAAATGAAAACTATGATGAGACGGGACTTCAGAATCACTGGGATGACTGTGTCAAAAAGAGAGATGATAAACGGCTGGAATATGGAGAAAAACTGAGACCCTCACACAGCTAGTGGGTATATAAAATGGTATTTATTTACTCTGGAAATAGTCTGGTACCTTCTGCAGTTATTAAACATAGAGTTTCCATACGGCCCATCAATTTCACTCTTAGGTATATAGCTATGAGAAATGAAAACATACATCCCCACAAAACATTGTATACAAATATCTTAGAAGTGTTATTCACAATAGCCAAAAAGTGAAGACAACCCAAATATTCATCACCTGATATATAAATAAGTTTCAGGATATCCACCAATGGAATATTATTCAGCAACAGAAAGATTTGATGTAATGATAGGCACTAAAAACCTGGATGAACCTTTGAAATATTCGAAGTAAAATAAGACAGGTTGTGAAAGACATATATTGTATGATTCCATTTATATGAAAGTCCAGAGTATGTAAGAGCTATTAGAAGTACATTCATGGTTACGTAGGCCTAGGGTGTAGATGAGGAGACAGCTAAACGACTAAGTTTAGTTTTTTTTGTTTGTTTGTTTTTTTGAGACAGAGTCTCACTCTGCCGCCAGGTGCT
Source organism: Sapajus apella (assembly GCF_009761245.1). Classification (NCBI taxonomy): domain Eukaryota; kingdom Metazoa; phylum Chordata; class Mammalia; order Primates; family Cebidae; genus Sapajus; species Sapajus apella. Next base: position 4,368,819 of record NW_022437058.1, on the reverse strand, counting down.
AGGCTGGACTTCAGTGGCACAATCTTGGCTCACTGCAACCTCTGCCTCTGGGGTTCAAGCAATTCTCCTGCCTCAGCCTCTCCTGTAGCTGGGATCACATGTGTGCCATCACACCCAGCTGGTTTTTGTATTTTTAGTCGAGAAGGGGTTTTGCCATGTTGGCCAGGCTGGTCTTGAGTTCAGCTCAAGTGATCCACCCAGCTTGGCCTCCAAATTGTTGGGATTACAGACAGGAGCCACCGAGCCCAACCAAGGTTTTGGTTTGTTTGTTTGTTTGTTTGTTTGTTTTTTGAGACCAAGCTTTGCTCTTGTTGCCCAGGCTGGAGTGCAGTGGTGAGAACTCAGCTCACTGCAACCTTTGTCTCCCAGGTTGAAGCGATTCTCCTGCCTCAGCCTCTCGAGTAGCTGGGATTACAGGCACCTGCCACCATACCCAGCTAATTTTCTGTATTTTAGTAGAGACGGGGTTTCACCATGTTGGCCAGGCTGGTCATGAACTCCTGACCTCAGGTGACTGACCTGCCTCAGCCTCCCAAAGTGCTAGGATTACAGAAGTGAACCACTATGCCCAACCAAGGGTTTCTTTTTGAGGCGATAAAAATGTTCTAAAGTTTACCAAGGTGATGCTTGCAAATTCTGTAAGTAGACTTAATGCAGTGATGGCTGCGAATTCCATAAATAAATTTAATGTGGTGATGGTTGCAAATTCTATGTAAAACACAAATTGTACAATTTCAGTGAGTGAAAGCATGCTATGTGAATGTCTTAATAAAGCTTTTATTTAAAAAATGAGCAAGCGGTAGAATGCTAACATGGCCACATCTACATGGTGGGTATGTTGTTTTCTATCATATTTTCCTATGTGGTTTCTATTATATTTTCTATGTGACCTGGGTGCGTGAGTAGGGAGGCCAAGCTCACTGAGAGCCTCAGCACACCCCTAACACCTGCTGTGGGCAAGCTGCCTGGCTTCCCTGAGCATGGATGTGATGACGTCACGGGTGTTTGCAGGTTCCCTTTCACTGTGTCCCACAGCACTCCTGGTTCACGTGTGATAGGCTGCACTTGAGGTTGAGGTGTGCTGACTGCTGCAAAGGGCTGACTGAGCCTTTCTTCATTCTCTCCCATGGCTCTGATGCACGGTTTCCAGATACCACTTAGGAAGGAAGTTCCTGAGATGATAGACCTTGTGCTTGTCACATAAGGCTGCTAGGATAAAGTGTCATAGACTTGGGGGATGGACAGGATATGTATTAAGAAATGTATCTGTCACAGTCTTGGGGCTGGAAGTCCAAGGTTAGCATCCCAGTGTGGTGAGGGTCTGGTGAGGGCTCTCTTCCTGGCTTGCAGATGGCTGCCTTCTCACTGTGTCCTCCTGTTGGGGAGAGAGAGCTCTGGGGTCTCTGCTTCTTACCAGGGCCCTAATCTCAACATTAGGGCCCCACTGTCATGGTCTCATCTAACCCTGACGAACTCCCAAAGGCCCCATCTCCAAATACCATCGTCTATCCTGGATTAGGGCTTCAACACAGGAATTGGGAGGCTGAGGCGGGTGGATTGCCTGAGATCAGGAGTTGTGAGACCAGCCTGGCCAACGTAGTGAAACCCCATGCTTACAAATAATACAGAAAAATTAGCTGGGTGGGATGGTGGCCTCCCAAAGTGCTGGGATTACAGGCATGAGCCACCACACACAGCTTAAAATTGTTTTTCAAATACAATCAGTAAGTTCACAATCTTCTGATGCTAAAATAATAGAGGAGATTCAAATTAAGAATGCCAGCACTGAAAGAGAAGATATAACCACAGATCCTGTAGTCACTAAACAGATAATAAAAGAACATACTAACAACTACACGCACACTCACATTAAAAACGAACATGGGCAGGGCGTGGTGGGTCAGCCTGTAATCCCAGCACTTTGGGAGGCCAAGGTGGGTGGATCACCTGAGGTGGGAGCTCAAGACCAGCCTGAACAACATGGAGAAACCCTGTTTCTACTAAAAACACAAAATTAGCCAGGTGTGGTGGGGCATGCCTATAATCCCAGCTACTTAGCGGGCTGAGGCAGGAGAATCGCTTGAACCCAGGAGGTGGAGGTTGCAGGAAGCCGGGATAGTGCCATTGCACTCCAGCCTGGGCAACAACGCTTGTAATCCCAGCTACTCGGGAGGCTGAGGCAGGAGAGGGCTTCAATCTGGGAGGTGGAGGTTGCAGTGAATTGAGATTGTGTCCTTACGCTCCAGCCTGGGCAACAAGAGCAAAACTCCGTCTCAAAAAAAAAACAAACAAAAACAAGTATTCATTCTTATGTATCCCATAAAGATGTAAAATAGTATGCATTAATAAAAGGAAAAGACTGCTAGGGATTTAGCAATGTATTTCTATGCAAAGGCTTAAGGCAGATATATAACATCTCAACATAAGTGAGAACATACAGTTCCACAACTTGCTTCTCTTATTAAATGTTACATTTTCCCTGTAAGACAGTAAGCCCTGGGCCCTCTTATCCCTTGACTCCACTTCTGTGGATTCAACTAACCTCACATTTAAAAAATTCGGGAAAAAAAATGATGGTTCCATCTGTACCAAACATAAACTTTTTTCCTTATAGTTATTCCCTCAACAATACAGTATAACAACTATTTGTATAGCATTTATACTGTATTACATACATAAGCAATTTAGAGATTATTCATACAGGAAGATATGCACAGGTTATTTGCAAATATACCAATTTATAGAAGCAACCTGAGCATCTGTGGATTTTGGTATCCACTGGTTGGGCAGTCCTGGAACCAATTCCCTGATATGGAGGAATGGCTGTATTAAATTTTTTTTCCTGTCAACCTCTTATTTTTAACAATGGCAGAATATTTCAGTGTTTGGGTATGATAGTAATTTACTCTACCTTAACTCCATTTTTGGACAGTTGTTTCTAATTTTTCTCAATCACAAACACTGATATAATGAAAAACCTTACACATACATATTTGTATACTATCCAAATTAATCTTTACGAGAAATTCCTAGCAGTGAAACTGCTGGATACATAGAGTACACGCACTTTAAAATCTGTTTTAGACCGGGTGCAGTGGCTCATGCTTGTAATCCCAAGACCTTCGGCGGCTGAGGCGGGCGGATTACCTGAGGTCAGGAGTGCAAGACCAGCCTGGCCAATGCGGTGAAACCCCATCTCTACCAACAATACAAAAATTAGCTGGGCATGGTGGAAGGAGCCTGTAATCCCCATCTACTCAGCAGGCTCTGGCAGGTGAATAGCTTGAACCCAGCAGGCAGAAGTTGCAGTGAGCTGAGACCGCACCATTGTCCAGCCTGGGCAATGAGCAAAACTCTACCTCAAAAAAAAAAAAAAAAATTCTGTTTTAATGCACCCATCCTCCAAAGAGGTCCTACTAAAGTATAGTCCCACAAATGACACAAGTTATTTATTTAAAGGCTATGCATTTAGGTGAACCTATCCTTATGGACTAATATTTTATTAGGGTCTTGCTCTATTGCCCAGGCTAGAGCGCAATAGCATGATTATGGCTCACTGCAGCCTCGACTTTCCCAGTTCAACTGATCCTCCCACCTCAGCCTCCTGAGTAACTAAAATTACAGACACAAGCCACCACACCCAGCTAATTTTTTTTTTTTTTTTTTTTTTTGAGGCAGAGTCTTGCTCTGTTTCCCAGGCTGGAGTGCAATGGTGCAATCTTGGCTCACTGCAACCACTGCCTCCTGCATTCAAGCAATTCTCCTGCCTCAGCCTGCTGAGTGGCTGGGATTACAGGCATGGGCCACCACATTAATTTCTGTATTTTTAGTAGATATGGGGAATCGCCATGTTGGCCAGGCTGGTCTCGAACTCCTGACCTCAGCTGATCTGCTGCCTTGGCCTCCCAAAGTGCTGGGATTTCAGGTATTAGCCACCATGCCAGGCCAAATACAGATTCCTATACAAGATGAGTGTTCAGTGGAGTTCCTTGTTAGGCCGGAAAAAATCTAATTGAGGCATTAGACCTTGTAGGATGGGCCTCAGCCAATCAACTCAACCCTTTCTAACTCCACGAACTATAACACTGAATCCAGAAGCTCTACTTAGTGAGCCCATATCAATAAATTCTGCCTGATCCAACTTTATGTTCCTTCCACTATTATACAACGCCCCTAAGATCCATTGTCACAAATATTCCTTAAGGGTCATGACCATACAGGGGCAAAACTATACAATCTTTTGGAGTGTAGCATGCCTTTCTCATGGGTTACCTCACTCTTTGGGACCTGCCACAATAACAGTCCAGTCACAGAATTACAAGAAAGGAAGATTACAGGGCAGATTCACAGAAAGACAGTACCTTACAAGGCAACTACCCAAAGGGAGGCCAATTACAGGTTTTTCGGGCAAAGGGAGATTAAGTTCCTCTGAGAAGAAAGGCTGCTTCTCCAAAAAAGGTAGCTGAGCAACATTTAAAGATTTAAGGTCTCCAGTTTGAACAGAATCTAACAATATGCGTCCAATCCAATGTTCAGGATTCCATTCCTACCAATCAACGATCTCACCCACAAATTGGGAATTACATTTGCACTTTTAGAGCAGTCACAGAAACCTTCAGATTCCTTATATGTAACCTGAGCTCAAAATCTAAAAGCCTGAGCTGCTCATTCGCTTTGTATGGTTTGAACTTGGCTGAGCTGAACTACATTCCTCAGAATTTCCTTTCCTTTATGTTTCCAACTTGCAAGGCTCAAAACAGATTCTTGCGCAGCAGTTGAGAGGTGCAGAGATACAGCAACCACCCTGCAGCTTGCACACACTGTTGCTGCACATCTTCTGACTCACCCCAGTCCTGTGAGGCAGTGGCTGGCCTAGAACCACATCCACATCCACTCGGCCTTCCTCTGGGTTCTCCTTAAGCTCCTGTGCCTCCCGGGCTACATTTGCCAAGGATCCAGCTCTTATAGGTCACCCACACAAGCAGAACAGAGGCAGCTAGAACTAGCATGGCTTTCCATCCCCCCTGCCTATGACTTCTTCCCCACTTTACATCGATCTTCCTTTCTCAAACGACTGTCCTGTGGACTTCAAACTCAATTATGGAGCACAAGGACAACAGCCTGATAGAAACTGCTTAGCCAACTCGTAGACTGTGTGAACTCAAATTCCTGTAACAAATGCCTTAATGCATACACACACATCCCCCATATACTTTTTTCTTTATCCGTCCTAGCAGATTTTTCTAAACCGTTTGATCCTGAAAAAAAATTACAATTAAAAGTCACCAAAATGTTACTTACTAATCACTGTATGACAGACATCTGTGCAGCAAAAAAGACATTCAGCCAACTGCACAAGCCTCAACTTCCTCATTATTCAATTCTAGCTACTGCACACGGTAGCTTGAGCCCTCACAATCCAGTCACTGAGCTAGGTACTAGAAAAGTAATTATGGTCAGAGACAGGAATGGTTGTGCTTTCATGAAACTCAACCTTTGTGGGAAAACTAAAATTAATTAAATTACATAAACTAATATAACACTGTAATTTTGGTAGGTACCAAGAGGACTTGACTGCAGACAGGTCACGAAAAAAATTCAAGAACTTCAGACAGCTGGGCATGGTAATTCATGTCTGTAATCCCTGCACTTTGGGAGGCTGATGCGGTAGACTGCTGAGTCCAGGAGCTCAACACCAGCCTTGGAAACAAGGCAAAAACCTGTCTCTACCAAAAATACAAAAATTAGCTAGCCAGGCATGGTGGCACGTGCCTGTAGTCTCAGCTACTCCAGAGGCTGAGATGGGAAGATCACCTGAGCCCCAGGAGGGTCGAGCTGGCAATGAATCAAAACTGTGCCACTGCATAGACAGCCTGGGCGACTGGTGTGAGACCTTGTCTCAACAAACAACTTCAGGCCAGGCATGGTGGCTGACGCCTGTAATCCCAGCACTTTGGGAGGCCGAGGCAGGCAGATCACTTGAGGTCAGAAGTTCAAGACCAGCCTGGCCAACATGGTGAAATCCCATCTCTAATAAAAAATACAAAAAAAAAAAAAGAAAGAAAAAAAAATTGGCCGGGCCTAGTGGCACGTACCGGTAGTCCCAGCTATTTGGGAGGCTGAGGAAGGAGAATCACTAGAACCTGGGAAGCAGGGGCTGCAGTGAGCTGAGACTGCACCACTGCAATCTAGCCTGGACAACAGAGCAAGACTCTCTCTCTTAAAAATAATAAATAAATAAATAAATAAATAAAACTTCAGATAACTGACACTTGTTGGAGTGGGTGATGAGTATCAGCACAGTCCAAGCTCTTACCTTATGAAAATTTATGAGCACACACACAGAAAATTTCATTAAAAAGTGATGCTTCAGCCAAACTCTAAAGACTAGAAATAACTGTTAACAAAGAAAGGCATTCCAGGCAGAGGGAAAGAACAAGTGCCAAGATTCCTGGTGGAGAAGACGGTGAGCACACGAGAATGAAGGAGGCACCACACAGCTGGAGCAAAGACAGCAAGGGGGAAAATGGTACAAGATGAGGCTGAGGCCCAAAGTAATTAGTCATGCACCACCTAATGACGTTTCTGTCAACAACAGACCACATAAACCACAGTAGATTCATATTATAATGAGGCTGTTTTAAGCCAAGAGCTCTTTGAAGAGACAAAAAGTTAAAAAAAAAAAAAAATTAAAAGGCTTATTAAGTTAAAAAGTTACAGTAAGCTAAGGTTAATTACTGAAGGAACTTTTTATAAATTTAGTGTAGCCTAATTGTACAGCATTTACATACAGTCTACAGTAGTGAACAGTAACATTCCAGGCCTTCCCATTCACTCACAGACTCAACCCAGAGCAACTTTCAGTCCTGCCAGCTCCAATCATGGTAAGTGCCCTAAACAGGCATATCATTTATCTCTTGTATCATGTTTTCACTGTACTTTCTCTGTGCTTAGATATGTTTACATACACAAATACTTACACCTGTGTTGCAAGCCTACAGTAAGTTCAGTCACATGCTATAAAGGTTTGTAGCCTAGGAGCATTAGGCCATATTACACAGCCTAGGTACACAGTAGGTTGTCCCATATAGGTTTGTGTAACTACACTCTATGATGTTCCCAACAAGGTTCTCTGAATGTATCCCTGTTTTTATTTTTTTGAGACGGAGTTTCGCTCTCGTTACCCAGGCTGGAGTGCAATGGCGCAATCTCGGCTCACCGCAACCTCCGCCTCCTGGGTTCAGACAATACTCCTGCCTCAGCCTCCTGAGTAGCTGGGATTACAGGCACGTGCCACCATGCCCAGCTGATTTTTTGTATTTTTAGTAGAGACGGGGTTTCACCATGTTGACCAGGATGGTCTCGATCTCTTGGCCTCGTGATCCACCCGCCTCGGCCTCCCAAAGTGCTGGGATTACAGGCGTGAGCCACCGTGCCCGGCTGTATCCCCGTTTTTAAGGGATGTAAAACTGTATGTACAGGAACTATATGTATACCCTTGAGACTACATTATAAACTTTTGTCTTTAATGCACTAGGAAGCCACTTCGAGTTTTCAGTAAAAGGTTGACATGGGATCTGCCTTTTAAAAATGTGATTTTCTTTTTTTTGAGATGGAGTCTCACTCTGTCACCCAGGCTGCAGTGCAATGGGGCAATCTTGGTTCATACAGCCTCCGCCTCCCAGGTTCAAGTGACTCTCATGCAGAGTAGCTGGGATCACAGTGTGTGCCACCTTGCCCAGCTAATTTTTGTATTTTTAGTAAAAACGGTGTTTCACCACGTTGTCCAGGCTGGTCTTGAACTCCTGACCTCATGGATCCACCCGCCTCAGCCTTCCAAACTGCTGGGATACAAGCATGAGCCACCACACCCAGCGTGAAAATGTAATGTTTTAGGCTGGGCAACAAGGCAAAATCCTGTCTCTACCAAAAATACAAAAATTAACTGGGCCTGATGCCTGTAATCCCAAGATTTTGGGAAGCCCAGGTGAAAGGAATGCTTGAGGTGAGGAGTTCAAGATCATCCTGGGCAACACTGTGAGACCTCATCTCTACAAAAAATTCAAAAGTTTTAAAAGGAAAATATAACTGTTTTGACACAAACAAAATTACAAATGTGTTTACTTTCACCCAACAATCTTCCTTAAAGCTGTATCTGCACAAATACAAAACAATATAGGCACAAGGTTATTCACTGCCACGATATTTGTAACAGCCGAGAGAACATAAACAACCCAAATGTTCTTCATTAGGCGATGAGCTGCAAGCACAAAATACACTGCTTCTATGAAGCGATCTCCAAAATATATGAAGCAAAAGGAAGCAGAGCAGTGTGCATGGAATGCTGCCTATTAAGAAAGGGAAATAAAAATATACAGATGTGCTTACATTTGAAAAATGAAATAGCAAAAGAATAAAGCAGAAACAATTAACTGGGAAATGAGAGAAATCTGTGGAGGGACAGAATGAAAGTGAGGCTGTGGGCTGGGTGAGGTGGCTCACGCCTGTAATCCCAGCACTTTGGGAGACTGAAGCAGATGAAACATGAGGTCAGGAGTTCAAGACCACCCTGGCCAAGATGGTGAAACCCTGTCTTTGCTAAAAATACAAAAATTAGCAGGACACGTTGGCAGGCAACTGTAATCCCCGCTACCCAGGAGGCTGAGGCAGGAGAATCACTTGAACCCGGGGAGCAGAGGCTACAGTGAGCCAAGATGGCACCACTACACTCCAGCCTGGGTGAAAGAGTGAGACTCTGTCTCAAAAAAAAAAAAAAAAGAAAGAAAGAAAGTGAGGCTATGAACATAACATTTTAACACAGCTCTGACCTTTGAACTACATAAATGTTCACATATATGTTCTACACATTAAAAAATACATTAAATAAAAATCACAATTCTTAAAAGAATTTCAGAAAAACAAACCAAATTAATTATCAAACACATAACATCATCAGAGAAAATCTTTTCAAATGGCCTTAGAAATCGGAATGTCAACTGTACATGCTTATGTGGATACATCTGAAGAACAGAAAGAACCATGACCAAACATAAACCTACAGTTGCTTTATTGTTATCAGTGTTATTTTCAAACTACAACATTTGTACTGTAGGATAAAGCAATTACATTAAAGGTGCTAAGAATGTTAATTTTCAACGTTAGAGAAAAAATGATAAACTCACAATAGAAACTGTGATGTTAAATTTGAACTAGAAAAAGCAATATAAAAATCCACATCTGTACGTTTCCCATGGCTGTCCAATAAAGGCAGGGCCATCCTAACAGTAAGAACATATAACACCCAGATTTTAGTATCTAAACTCTATTCGTCAATAAAACAAGCTGAAAGAAATGACTGAAAGGTATTTGGCAGGAAAAGCACAAAGTGAACCTCAGACACCTTGTGTCTGAAAGCAAGAAAAGCTTCAGAGGGTATGTGTCACATCAAAGGAAAGAGAATTAGCTTGAAAGGACCTCAACATGTCCACCTTGTGACAAACTGAAGAAAAACAGTGAGTATTTCATTAAAACACACTGATAAAGTCAGGCATGGTGGCTCATGCCTGTAATCCCAGCACTTTGGGAGGCTGAGGTGGATGGATCACTTGAGGTCAGGAGTTTGAGACCGGCCAGACCAACAAGGTGAAACCGTGTCTCTACTAAAAATACAAAAAATTAGCCAGGCGTGGTGGCGCACTCCTGTAATCCCAGCTACTCGGGAGGCTGAGGCAGGAGAATCACTTGAACCCGGAGGCAGAGGTTGCAGTAACCCAAGATCACACCACTACACTCCAGCCAGGGTAACAGTGCAAGGCTGTCTCAAAAAAAAAAAAAAAAATGTCCACGCACAGTGGCTCATGCCTGTAATCCCAGCACTTGGGAGGCTGAGGCAGGAGAATCACTTGAACCCAGAGGCAGAGGTTGCAGTAAGCCAAGATCACACCACTACACTCCAGCCAGGCTAACAGTGCAAGGCTGTCTCAAAAAAAAAAAAAAAAAAACACACACACATTGGACACATAAAAATCTATGGGTCTACAATTACGCTCCAGAGAAAGCAAAAAGAAAGTGATTCAAACCCCTCCCTCCAAAAATAAATCTGGCCAGGTGCAGTGGGAGGCCAAGTCACAAAGTCAAGAAATCAAGACCATCCTGGCCAACATGGTGAAACTCTGTCTCTACTAAAAAATACAAAAATGAGGGCCGGGCGCGGTGGCTCAAGCCTGTAATCCCAGCACTTTGGGAGGCCGAGGCGGGTGGATCACGAGGTCAAGAGATCGAGACCATCCTGGTCAACATGGTGAAACCCCGTCTCTACTAAAACTACAAAAAATTAGCTGGGCATGGTGGTGCGTGCCTGTAATCCCAGCAACTCAGGAGGCTGAGGCAGGAGAATTGCCTGAACCCAGGAGGCGGAGGTTGCGGTGAGCCGAGATTGCGCCATTGCACTCCAGCCTGGGTATCAAGAGAGAAACCCCCTCCCGCCAAAAAAATGGAAAAGAAAAAAATACAAAAATGAGCTAGGTGTGTTGGCACACACCTCTAGTCCCACTTACTTGGGAAGCTGAGGCAGGAGAATCGCTTGAACCCAGGAGGCAGAGGCTGCAGTGAGCTGAGATCATGCCACCCCACACTAGCCTGGCGACAGAGCAAGACTCCATCTGGCAGGTCGGGGAGGCCGGGCCCAGTGGCTCAAGCCTGTGATCCCAGCACTTTGGGGGGGCTGAGGCAAGCAGATCACAAGGTCAGGAGTTTGAGACCAGTCTGGTCAACACAGTGAAACCCTGTCTCTACTAAAAAAAAAACACAAAGAATTAGCCAGGTGTGGTGGTGCGCTCCTTAATCTCAGCTACTCAGGAGGACGAGGCAGGAGAATCGCGTGAACCCAGGAGGTGGAGGTTGCAGGGAGCAACATGCGAGATCACGAGATCACGCCATTGCACTCCAGCCCAGGCAACAGTGGGAGACTCCATCGAAACAAACAAACAAACAAACAAACCCAAAAGCAGGAAAAGGCATTCTTTTCTCTACTTATTGCCTGTGTCAAGTAATAGCAATTCAAATATCCACACAGGCCCAAACATAAACAACTACAAACAAATATAATCTAGTTTTTTAAAAAATCTGCCTATTTTGTTAAGATGCTACTATAATCTAACATCTCAAATGGTACAAAAATGCCTTACTAGTCTCCATCTATTCTCTCAACATTTGGATAAAATAATATTCACGTTAAATAAATCCTTTCTCCCTTCTCCCTTCAGTAAAAAAAAAAAGCACATTTAACGTAACATTAAATATTGTGACTTCAGACCAATACTTCATGCCTCGAATGACTTCACCAGCTTCTCTAACAGGCTAGACTCTGGAGATTAAAGTTCCTTCGTGGGCAGATTCCTCCAAACCCCCTTTAATGCTGTTCTAAAACACAGGTCCAATCCTGTCCCTACCTTTCAATGGCTTCCCCCTACCTACAAATTAAACACCAACCACCTTAATGTTATATGCAGAATTTAAAATGTGGCCTCCAAATTCATCCCTAGACAGAACAGCCATAGGAAACTACAGATGGTGCTGGCGGTGGTGACATCATCATCAATATCAACTGGGCATTTACTGAATACCAGGAGCCTACGAATCACTTCACTTCATTTAAGCTCACCCCTGAGGTAGGTGTTCTCATCCCACGCTACACATAAACACACTCACAAAGGAAGACAGAAGATGAAAAGAAAGGAAAGGAAGGAAGGAATGAAACAAACAAGTGGCTAACTTTTGGCTGGGACTGAAATCCCCCATGGTCTCTCTAACTCCTTTCATGCCTCTGCTCCTGCTTTCCCCTCCAGCCAGATGTCTTTCCTCTCCCATTCTGATGTTCTATAGAATCACCTTCTCTTCCCAGATAACCTTCAGCGCAGAATTCCCTCACAATATGCATTTGTATCTCCTCTATCAAACTATAAAGTCTGTAAGGATACATCTGTTTTGTTTTGTTTTTTTTCTTCAGAAAGAATTTCGCTCTTGTTGCCCAGGCTGGAGTGCAATGGCATGATCTCAGATCACTGTAACCTCCGCCTCCTGGGTTCAAGCGTTTCTCCTGCCTCAGCCTCCCAAGTAGCTGGGAATACAGACATGTACCACTATGTCTGGCTAATTTTGTATTTTTAGTAGAGATGGGGTTTTTCCATGTTGGTCAGTGTGGTCTCGAACTCCTGACCTCAGGTGATCCGCCCAGCTCAGCCTCCCAAAGTGCTGGGACTACAGACATCAGCCACCACATCAGGCCCTCTGTTTATATATTTAGTCAAACACGGCCTGTTATATAAAGGATTTGTGGCCATTTTAAGGTCATGAAGAGGCTACCAGCAAAGAGCTAATTTAAAATTAAATTGGACTGAAAACTGATGCACAACTAAGCCAACTGTTTACTGCAACATTTAATCTCAGCACTTTGGGAGGCCGAGGCAGGTGGATCACGAGATCAAGAGATCGAGACCATCCTGGTCAACACGGTGAAACCCCGTCTCTACTAAAAATACAAAAAAAAAAAAAAAAATTAGCTGGGCATGGTGGCACGTGCCTGTAATCCCAGCTACTCAGGAGGCTGAGGCAGGAGAATTGCCTGAACCCAGGAGGCGGAGGTTGCGATGAGCCGAGATCGCACCATTGCACTCCAGCCTGGGTAACAAGAGTGAAACTCCGTCTCGGGAAAAAAAAAAAAAAATGCCAATAACTACAGCGAAGTTCAAAAGTAGAAAAGGGAAGGAAATCTACTGGTATCAGCTGCTGTATTTCAGGAACTGTACTGAGAACTCTATAAGTCCATTTCATGTAACTCTCAAAATAGCCTTATACAATAGGTTTTATCCCAGTGTACAGATAAGAAATTGAAGGTTTTAAAAGGCTTTGGGAGTTGGCTCTTTCACCATTATTTGCTGGAGTTTGGGTCTTCAGGCTCTGGGTCATAGATTTCTTTCCAGGCTACCTTGTAGCAATTTGAGAGCTGGAATCACTATCTGCTGGGTCCCAAAGATCCAGGAAGAGCTTAGTGCTGTTGACTAGACCTTGGATGAACCCACCACAAAAGATTAACCCAACCTTGACCTCAGAGTCTTCATAAATGCTCACTGAAGAAAATTTCCAGGACAACTCGGGCCTCTCTTCTGCTCAGAGATGTCAATAAAGAACCTTAGTAACACGACTTTCAACCCTAGTACCAAATTCCCCCCTTCCCTTCTACCAGAAGATTCATTCCAACAACTGGATAGAAGAGAATCTTCCAGGACATCAGAGATGGCTTGCCTTAGGAGTAGGAGAAGTAAAAACACTGCTATCTATGCAGAAAGAAAATAGGGTAAAATTGAGATACCTGTTACTCAACAGATTTCCTTGGATTGAAATAGAACTAGTAGACATTGGCCTAAAGGGAGTTCAAAATGTTTCAAGAAGGGAACCATTCCAACGTGGCTGCAGTTTGTGTGTATCATAGCCTGAGAATGCTAGAACAGGGAATCATGACACCAAGCCAATTCAACCATAAACTATTATTCATGTGCTTTTCTTGCTGGTAATTTTATGCACCAGGTTGAAAAAGTTACTCTATGCTAGGACAGCCTGTATACCAATAATTTTGATAAAGAGTTCTGTGATGTCTTTTTTTGTTATCTTTTCATTCCTACCATGATACCAGTAATTTATAAGACACCTATGTAGCTTGAATGTGTTTGAATAACTTCAACATACTTTAGTTCTCCTCCCTGATGTGACCCAAAGAGCCAGTAGGTCCTAAGATTCCCATGTGTACTGGAAGCCTGAAGTCAGTGAGATGAAGCCCAATATCAAAATAAAAGTAAAGCAACTTGTGGGGCAAGAATGTAAAGAAAACGTTGGGTAGTTTGGTTAGAGCATCATTAAATTTTCTGGTTTTCAAAAGTTTGAACTCCAATAAAAGGACCTTTAATGTGCTATTTTTGCAATTTTCAGTAACAAATGTGTGTATACAGAAACAGTAAAATTGACATATTCGAGTAACATTAAAAAATTTTTTTTTTCTTTAAAAAAAAAAAAAGGCTGCATGATGAATCAGTCATGTGGCTTTGGACCAGTAAGGAGTGGAGCTCAATTTCAACCCAGATGCTTCTGACTTGGAAGGCCATTCTTCCAAGCATCTTTTTTCTAGTATGTCAGATATACATTCTGACTCCAGGTCTAACTCCAGAGACTACACTGTTTTCACAATACCACGTCTTCTAAACTGAACAAAATACATGCACAAAACAGTTGATTCTCTTCTAATTTCTTTTCATTCAGGACAAGAAAACACATTTAATTAAGCATCCAATAAATATAAACAAATACAGTATTAACATTTAAATGCTTTCTCAGCAATATTCTTTTAAATGATAAACCAAAAGAATGTATATCTAACACACTAGAAAAAAGATGCCAGCAATTAAGGAGTGCAAACAGTAACGTCGTAACTACGTCCAATCAGGTAAGTCACTGGGGAGTGAAAAACACCTGAATTTCTTCCAGTTAAAGCCAAATTAGTAACTCTCATCTTATTAATATGAGAGCCAAATTTGAAACACTACCCACAAAATGCAGAGGGGCACACATAAGCCGCAGCAATATCATGACCCCTCAGCTCACAAGTAAGGGAGACACACCGTTATCTGAGATACACTGCAAGGACACCAACGACCAATATATGGCACTGCAATGGCTGTTCCGGGGAACATCCATTTACACCGGATTTCAGGCATAAAAAGATGACTGAAGACATATACTGGCCCTATTGCCTTGACAATTCATAACCATTGTAACAGGAACCATTTCGCTACTCAGATTATAACATTGTATTTTTCATAAGACTCTACGACCTACTACCTATAACTCTGACATACACATATTGTACAACCTTAATATATAATTTTGAAATCTGGTAACGAACGTTCTGTAAATTACCAGCTACTACAATATTTTGGTGTTTGCCTTTTAACCAAACTGAGGGGGAGAGGGGGAGATTGGAAAAAGCCTCATTTCACCTGCACTTTCCAAAATTTCACTTCAAGAGTGTGCAAAAACTCAGTATGTCCAGGTATAAATCTCCAAGTTTGTCTAATTTTCACTGCTTAACAAAAGCGATGTAGAAAGCAATTACTGTACCCTCCATCAATCTTTTCAGATTGCACAGAATTCCTTCCAGAAAATTCCAATAGAAAAAAAGTTAGGTATTCCCGTTTTGGTATGTACGTCGTCTTGCACAAGTCATTGCAGAGCAAAAGCCTTTAAAACATTTCAATGTTGCTGGTGCTGCTTTCTGATGAACGTGATAAAACCGCCAAATCATCCGTATTTACCAATATTAAAAACACTTCCACCACGTACGGAAAATCTCTCCAAAACAAAATCTAATTCAAAAATTATAAATAAAAAGAGAGTAAATGTAAAACAATTGCATAAACAAACTTTGAAATGCGTATGAGTTGATATTACTGAAGCCATTACTCAAACCTCTGTAAAATCGAGAACGCACGATCAATACAGTAAGATGCTGGAGAAAGCCAAACCCGAGGCGCTGCGCAGTTCCCGCATCGCACATTTCAACACATTCATTCATTGACGAATACTGTACATCCAAGATCACTCACGATAATAAAGAAAAGTGAGTGTTTGGAGGGCAGCGAGGAGACTGGCGCATCTGGAAGGGGGCTGCGCGGGCGCGAAGACTGGCCAGTGGGCGTTCCGGCAGCCTGCAACTTGTAAGGACCACGGCCATGCCCCGGGTCTCGGAGGTGTGGCCCGAGGGCAGAGCCGCGTCCCCGGGGTGACCCGACCCGCCGCGCCGGGGTCCCACCCCTCCCCCGGCCCGGCATTAAGCAACGCTCTCCCTCTCCGCCCTCATTCCGGAGCAGCGCCCCCTCCGGGCGCCGGACTACGCAGCGCCGCCGCCCGCCGCCCCCCCCC
>NW_022437058.1:4125003-4332850 GCF_009761245.1 Sapajus apella | reverse complement strand
GCCACCATGCCCAGCCAATTTTTTGTAGTTTTAGTAGAGACGGGGTTTCACCATGTTGACCAGGATGGTCTCGATCTCTTGACCTCGTGATCCACCCGCCTCGGCCTCCCAAAGTGCTGGGATTACAGGCTTGAGCCACAGCGCCCGGCCATGACTAACATTTAAAGTAACACTCTGACATCCAAGTGAGCCTAAATTGGGGGCACAGAGGAATGGAAGCTGGGTGACCAGTTCAGAAGCTACAGGCAAGAGTGCATGTCTGTCAGTGCCAGGCAGCCCAGTGGTACCAGCCCAGGAGCACAGGCTGGGATATTAAAACAAGTATATGTTGCCTCTACCCTCAAAGCATAACCAGTTGTGTGTGTGTGAGTGCTGGGGGCCAGCTAGCAGATGATCAGGGAGAACCCCCTCCATCTAGTAGTCAAAAGCCATGGATGCTAGCAGAGCTCACTCAGTGAAGACATATTCTATCAAAAACACATACAGCACCTCTGTTGAGAAATACCCTACACATAATTAAATACATGTTCTTCCTTTTTCCCTTAACATCTTACTATAGCATTTCCCTAAACTATAAACACTCCTTTCTTCAATAAACACTCTTGTGTATACACCTTTGCCTACATTTCTCTTTTACCCATCTAACAATAAAAACACACATAACACCCATTATTCAGCCCGTTAACAAGACTGTGAAGTACATGAAAGACCCAGGTTAGGATAAGAGCAAAGTGAGGTTCAGAGAGGGTCAGCACTTCTGCATCGCAATCATTCTAACTGGATCATGCAGCCTCAGAGTGCGGAGCCACCATGAGTGTTCTCTCCATTCTTCCCAAGCATCTTCCAAGCAAGGGATGATCCAAGTGTTTGGTGGTGACCTAGAATGGGCCAGCCCCCAAGCACCTTTTGGAGTTCAGTCGAGTCATCTCAGACCCATGGCTGATTAAAACCTTAAAATGAAGAACCGTGAAGACTCAACCCAGATTCTGGATTCTCAAAAATTAAAGATTCCCAGACTTCAGAGCCTGGGACTCAGGGAACTCTAAAGCTATGAAATCACACACTTTCAGAACTAGAAGGGACCCAGCGTGGTGGTCCTCAGCTTACAGGTCATGGAAATGAGGCGCAAAGGGCCAAGTCCAGTGGCTTCCTCTTTGCCTAGTTAAGCCATCCTCCCTTCTTCTCTCCCGCCTCCCTCTCCCTCCCCTCCTTCATCTTCCCGCCACTCCCACACCCCCTCACGGTCTTCGGTGAGCATTCCCCAGCCGGTTATCCAACAGGACACATTACTGGGCAGCTGCATGTTCCAGGATGGGAGGCAGATGGGGACAATGTAGGAAGTGAAGTTCACAGGCGGGTGCAGCTGCAACATGGCAATGTCACTCCCAAAGGGGTGGAGCTTCTCAAAGTCTGGGTGGGTGATGATCCGGTACACAGATATCTTCCGGGTGTGCTGGGTTTCATGATACAGTTGGGTGTTTCCCAACAGAACCTGATAGTTCTCCAGGGCCTGGGATTTGCTGGAGGAGGAAAGCCCCATTTTTACCATCCTCTAGGAGTGCAGAGCAGCACCTTCTCTTGCATCCACGTGTAACTGCCCACATACCTCTGGGTCCTTCTCCCCTGACATGATTCCAGACAGCTTTGTATCCCCCTTTCTGACAGTCAGGAGCCCTCTTTTTTTTTTTGAGACTGAGTTTCACTCTTGTTGCCCAGGCTGGAGTGCAATGGCACGATCTCGGCTCATAGCAAACTCCGCCTCCCAGGTTCAAGTGATTCTCCTGCCTCAGCCTCCCAAGTAGCTGGGATTACAGGCATGCGCCACCACGCCCAGCTAATTTTTTGTATTTTTAGTAGAGACGGGGTTTCTCCATGTTGGTCAGGCTGGTCTTGAACTCCCAATCTCAGGTGATGGGCCCGCCTCAGCCTCCCAAAGTGCTGGGATTACAGGTGTGAGCCACCGTGCCCTGCCATGGACCTCTTCTTTTTTTGAGGCTAATGGATAGTCTACTCACAACCTCAGGACATATGGCTTCCCCAGCACACCCTTGAATCAGAGGAGCAGAGAATCCTAGGGCCAGAAAAGTCCTGGACAGAGTCATCAAATCAAGCCCTTTTATTTTACATAAGAGGAGCTCTGGCTTAATTCCGGCTCCAGCCTGACCTTTCTGAAGGCTGCCTATGACCCGCTTCCTGGCCTAACCACCTTTCCTGCCCTCTCTCAGGGTGTCTTTCCCACTGTTGTAAGCACTCATACAGTATTTGTTCAATGCCCGGATGAATGCATGAAACTGAAGCTCTCCTTGTTCCTGAACACAACTGACGAAACTTCTGACCTTTGTCACTTTGTTCACATGGGTCAGCCACCAGGAAAGCCCTGGCCACACTCCCCATACCAAAACCTCCCCTTCTGGGAAGCCCCTGCGGCTCCTCATCCTCCCTCAGGGCTGCGGCATCTCTCCGGACGCCCCTGCCTCGAGTCAGCTCTTGTCACCCACTCTGCGCTTTCCCTCCTACATCCTGCTTGTTGGAGCTTGTGTCTCACCTTCCCATAGAGACACCTTCACTTGGGGTCTTGCCACACCCTATGCCATAGAGGGTCTTGTGTGGTGTGGCACAAAGGAGATGCCCACAGCGCCCAGTTGGAGTCCCAAAGCCACTAAGTGCCCAAGCTGACTCCCTACCTGGACTGTGATACCTTCCTCTCCCTCTGGGTCCCTCCAACTGTTCAGAAGCTGGGCACTGAGTCAGGTTCAGGAGGGCCAGAGGAGTTGCACCCGGCTGTCCATGTCACTCTACTCTTCCCACCTGTGCAGCCTGGCACAGCTCCTCCAGGCATAGAGTTTTACAGAAAAAAAGAATCGCCTGGCCGCTGGCTACATGCAGAGTCCCCAGTCCCTGCTGGAGTCTGACTCACAGGAGAGTGTGGACACTGAGGAAAAGCCCTGCTGGTGGCCGAGACAGGCGCTGCCAATGCTCTCAGGCACGGCTGGGCTGAGCAGACAGACACAGGGGCCAGGGACCCCCCTGCCAGAGCTCAAGATGGAGGATCAGGAGGGTCTGGGCAGATGGAGGAAGCACTGGGTGGAGAGTGGGGAGGACAGTCCTGGTAGAGGGGACCGCGGGCCGAAGGCAGGCACCACATTAGTTTGGTGGCAGCAGACTTCCCCAGAGCAAAGCCCAGAGGAGAAAGACAGAACCCACCCCAGCCTCGTCCCTTGCATCTTTCTCCCCACCAGCCCCTCTGCTGGGGGCCCAGGGAAGGAGGACTCACTTGAGAAAGCAATGGGCAGTTGACAGCAGCCAGCGGGAGTCAATGAGGACAGCTCCGCAGAGGTGTGAGCCCCGGTAGAGAAGGCTGGCCTGCCATGGCCACTGGCCAGCCGCTGCGTCCTGGCCACCATAGATCTTCCCCACCACCTGAGGCTTCCCACACACTGTAGAGACACCCCCGTCCACCTGTTAGAGACACTAGTTGTGCCCATGAATGCCACCCCAGTGAGGCCTCTGCTCTCTTCACAAATGGGAAAACCAAGGCCAAAGAATAGGTGACCTGGCCAAAATGACCGAAGGCTACCACAGCATCTGCCTTCTATGGCCACTACCAGGACCAGATGACAGAGCACAATTGAGCAGGCTCTGTGGGAATGAGGGCCCAGGGGTCTGGCGGGAGGGGCAAGGCTGACCCAGTGTGGTCACAGCAGCTTATCCTTAACCAGGCCTGCCGAGGACGGGTGGACTGGAACCCAGCCCTGGGACTTTATTTCCCCACCAGAACACTGTATGCCCTCTCCACCCCACCCCAGTAGCCCAGGGAGAGAGACCTGCAGGCAGAAGTCTGTTGTGCTGTGTGACTTGGGAAAACTTGCTCCCCCTATCTGATTCCTGATGTTTTATTTTATTTTATTTTTTATTTTTTTTTTTGAGACGGAGTTTCGCTCTTGTTACCCAGGTTGAAGTGCAATGGCGCAATCTCGGCTCACCGCAACCTCCACCTCCTGGGTTCAGGCAATTCTCCTGCCTCAACCTCCTGAGTAGCTGGGATTATAGGCATGCGCCACCATGCCCAGCTAATGTTTTTTGTATTTTTAGTAGAGACGGGGTTTCACCATGTTGACCAGGATGGTCTCGATCTCTTGACCTCGTGATCCACCCGCCTCGGCCTCCCAAAGTGCTGGGATTACAGGCTTGAGCCACCGCGCCCGGCCTGATGTTTTATTTTTTAAAGGTGAGGGTTGGGGCTGCTACGGTCAACGTTGGTTCTGAGACTCCTGCCTGGGAGGCGGAGCTGTGAGCCTGGGCTCCTGAGAGGCAGTGCCCTGGTCCCTGGCCTGTGCTTCCAGGCCTCAGTAAGTGGACATGAGGCCCCAGGGCCCATCCCATTCTCCGCGCGCAGCAGTCCTGGTGCTCTCCCTTCACCCAGCCCCAGCGCCAGGCCCCGGCACCCCCATCCAGTTCCGTGGGCACCACACCCAGTCCTGGGACCGAGAGTGGGCAGCCTGACCCCCTGACCAACTGTGCCTGATGCCGTCTCTGGGGCCACCTGGTTGGGAGCAGAGGGGAAAGACACAACGGATTCGGGTGACTTCCGGCCCTAGGCACCAGGCCCAGAGCCCCGCCTCCTACCCACCGCCTGTGGCCGCAGTTCCCCCATGTCTCCCTGACGCTGCTCACCCCACCTGGTCTTGCCGAGACCTCGACCCCCTGCCCCTGTGGCCCAGGGGCCCGCTCAAATGCTCCCTGCGCCCTGCCCTCTGCCTCCGAGGTCCGCTCGGCCCCACGCCCTCTGCTTCAAACGGACCTTGAGTTCTGACTGCGGGCTCCCGGCCCTCCTGCACCCCCGGGCTCTCTCTGGCCTCCCCCGGAGCCTGCGAGGGACTAGGGGCGCGGGACTGCGGGGCAGGGGCGGCCTTTGGGCTCAGAAGCAGCAGCAGCAGCAGCAGAGACCAGAGCAGGGGGCCCGGCTGGCCTCCGGTCCGCATTGCCCCCACACACATCGCCTGACGCCAGGACAGGAGAAAGGAGAACTGGAGCCGACCCCGACCCCGCCCTGACAAGGGCGAAACAGGCGATGACTCCCGGCCCTGACCCCTGGGAAACAGGTCATGACCTCGCCCTGACCCCAGCCCCAGACAGGCGCTGTACCCAGTCCCTAACCCCGTCACGAGACAGCCCCTAACCCCGTCACGAGACAGCCCCTAACCCCAGCCCCTGACCCCGCCCATGCCCAGCCCCAGCCCCCTGACCCCGCCCATGCCCAACCCCTGACCCTACCCCCTGCCCTGACCCCTCCCATGTCCAGCCCCTGACCCTGCCCTGTCCCTGCCCCTGACAGGTTCTGAACAGATGTGGCAGCCAAATTAATGAGGAAACAAAAGGAGACTTAAGCTTAGAAAAATGATAAAGGATATGAAAAGGTAATTCATGGAAACAGGAATTAAAAGACCCATACTTTGGTTCCTGAGCAAAGTAATGCTTAATCAATCACTCATGGTTAACTCTGTCTCTTAACACAGCTGCTAAAAGTAGATCCTGTATTCCCTCAGCCAGAGCCCTGTCTCCTTTTTCTGATTTTATTTGGATCGTCTCTTTTTTTTTTTCTTAATCTGGCTAAAGGTTTGTAGATTTTATTTTTCTTTTCAAAAATCCAACTTTTCATTTTTGTGATCTTGTATATTTTTTTGGTCTCAATTTTATTTCTGCTCTGATCTTTCTTTTCTTCTACTAATTTTGGGTGTGGTTTGCTCTTTACTTCTCTAGCTATTTGACAGAGTCTCACTCTGTCACCCAGCCTGTAGTGGCACGATCTCAGCTTACTGCAACCTCTACCTCCCAGGTTCAAGTGATCCTCCCACCTCAGCTTCCCAAGGAGCTGAGACTATAGGTGTGCACCACCATGGCTGGCTAATTTTCATAGAGATGGGGTTTCACCATGCTGCCCAGGCTGGTCTCAAACTCCTGAGTTCAAGCAATTCAGCCCAACCTTGGCCTCCCAAAGCTTTGGGATCACAGGCATGAACCACCAGCCCCGGCCACACTTTTCTAGTTCTTTAAGATGTTAAGTTTTTCTACTCTTTTGATGTAAGCATTTATTGCAATAAACTTTTCTCTTAGTACTCCTTTTGTTGTATGCCATAGGTTTTGTTCCGTTGTGTTTTCATTTTCATTTGTTTCAAGAAATTTTGTAATTTTCTTCTTAATTTCTTCATTGACCAGGGGCATGTTGTCAAATTTCTATGTGTTTCTATACTTTTTCTTTTTTTTTTTTTAGATGAGTCTCCCTCTGTTGTCCAGGATGGGGTGCAGTGGGATGATCTTGGCCATGATCAAGCCACTGCACTCCAGCCTGGACCCTGTCTTAAAAAAAAAAAAAAAAAAGTCGGGCGTGGTGATTCATGCCTGTAATCACAGCAATTTGGGAGGCCAAGGTGGGTGGATCACGACGTCAGGAGTTCGAGAGCAGCCTGGCCAACATGGTGAAACCCTGTCTCTACTAAAATACAAAAATTAGCCTGCTGTGGTGGCACGTGTCTGTAATCCCAGCTACTCAGGAGGCTGAGGCAGAAGAATCACTTGAAACCGGAAGGTGGAGGTTGCAGTGAGCCAAGACTGTGTCACTGCACTCCAGCCTGGGCAACAATGCCATACTTCATCTCAAAAAAAAAAAAAAAAAAAAAAAAGGAACAGCAACATCAATTAGTCTAGCTGGAGATATTGGAAATCTCTCAGATCTTTTCTAGGGATGTATCTTTTCTGGATTTGTCTGTGTAATTTCCTCAAGAGGTTTGCCCATTTCTTTTTAAGGACCTCATAATTTCTTGCTCCCCTTGTTATCTGTTTATGATACCAGACCCTACAGTGCTGTAACAAGGCTACGGCTCTCACATTTGTTCTAGCAGCCCCTAATCGTCCAAAGTTTAACACTGTTCCTGTCAGTGCTGTGAGTCACATGAACAGAAATCAGTCCCTCAGGCAGCACCACTGTAAGCCAGAGCATGGGACATACATTCCACTCTACTCTTTCCCTCTTGAGAAAGAAGGTGCAAGTGGGTGCTTTCTCCAGATTGTGCCGCACTGTGCTTGGTACTGGGAGAACCTATGGTATGCAAATGTAATAGACTTTCTCACCTGCTTCAAATCAGCTCTTCTTGCTTTTACATTCACCGGGGGAACTGCAACTTTTTAACTGATTTCTGAAAAATCCCCACAAAGGCAATTTGGTCCCTATATTGTTAAGTGTCTTTATGAGAGAATGAGGGCCTGGGGCTTATTATTATTTTATGTTATTTTTGAGACGGAATCTTGTCCTGTGCAGTGGCGTGACCTCAGCTCACTGCAACCTCCACCTCCCAGGCTCAAGCGATTCTCCTGCTTCAGCCTCCTGAGTACCTGGAATTACACACACCCTCATGCTGGGCTAATCTTTGTATTTTTAGTAGAGATGGGGTTTCACCATGTTGGGCATGCTGGTCTCAAACTCCTGACTTCATGATCTCCCCACCTCGGCCTCCCAAAGCATTGGGATTGCAGGCATGAGCCACCCACCATGCCCAGCAGGGCTTAGTATTAATATTTTCCCGTCTCGCTGATGTCACTCACCATTGTTTTTTGATCACTTTATTTTCTGGTACTACAAGATGTTCCAGATTCGTCTTGTACATTCCCAGCTCCAGCTCTAGAATCAGCCATTTTCTCCAGAGAAACCTAGTTCCATTCATGGGAGAATGGTTTTAGAAACCAAGATCTCAGTGGGGTTACTGTAGCTTGGTAGAATATATTTCCCACCAACTCACTGAGAAAGAGTACATGGGAGATAATTTTGAGATCCAATTTATGTCTGAAAATGCCTTTATTCTATCTTTATACTTGATAATTTGGTTGGGTAGCATTTTAGTTAGAAAACTTTCCCCAAAGAATTGGGAGATTTCTTCTTGCTGTGTTGCTGTTGAGAAATCAAATCCTTACTAAATTGTTCTGTGCTCGCAAAGGTTGAAAAGAAAAATCCTTAATTGCTAATCTTTTGTACATCCCTTTTGCTTTTTTCTTTCTAGAAACTTAGTCTTCTCTTTATGTTCTGAAATTTCTGTTATCTGCCTTGGGAATGAGTCTATTTTCATGCATCGTGCTAGACATTTGAAGGTATCTTTCAATCTGGTTATGTCATTAAGTTCTACAAAATTTGTTTACATTAATTATAATTTTCTGACCTTATTTTTCTTCTTTCTGGACTCCTACATTTTGGATATTGGAACTCCTGGACTCTAACTTATGTACAGTATCTCTTTTCTCCCACCTTATATATTTATTGTTAATCTTTCTAGCATTTGGAAAATTTCAACACTCTTTTCCAATGATTGTTTTTTCATTTCTAGTCTGTCTTATATTAATAGGAACTTTTTTTCTCCTGAGATTTTCATGTTTCGTAGCATCCTATTATTTTATAGATGTAGTATCTTAACATCTCTAACGATATTAACACATTTGGCAGGGGGAATTTTCTTCTCACTGCATCATTTGATCCCTGAAAATTGCTTTTGTTTTCTTTTGGTTTTGGACTACAGGCTTTCGTTAGATCTCTGGTAATTCTAGATGGGAGTCTCATGAATAAGAGTTAGGGCCTAAAACACTGACCTGAGTATGAGTGGGATTTCTCAACTTTGAAGTTAATTGCTGGAGTGAGCCCTTTTCCCCTGCAATACTTGGTGTCAATCTTATATTCCTTTGATATAGTGGACAGTATATATAAAGCTAGTACAGTACTATGTAGAAAGGAATTTGGCCTTGCCCTTGGGATGTTATGCTACATAGGCCTGCCTTTGTTTACCTGGGATCTTGGGTTATAATGAATAGCCTTGAGAATATGATTTATGGCTGGGGTGGGACAAATCTATACAGTCTTACGGTAGTGGGGTACAACACACCAGAAATACCAACAATGTGATTTAGGGTAGAGGTTTTGGGTCATGCACTCTCAGCTGACCTGGAGACTGTGATTAACCACATGGACAATTAATCATGCATATGTAAAGCAGCACCAACAAACACTGGGTTCCAAGGCTTGGGTGAGCTTCCCTGGCTGGCAATACTCTGTGCACACTGTCACACATTGATGCCAGTAGAATAATGCTTTCTGACTCCATGGAGACAGGACAAGAGCTGTGTTTGGTACTTCTGAGCTCTACCCTCTCCTTCTCTTCCTTTGGCTGATTTTGATCTTTTAACATTTCCCTGTAATAACTGTAACCATGAATATAATAGTTTTCTTTGAGTTCTGCAAGTCCTTCCAGCAAATTATCTAACCTGAGGGTTGGTATTAGGAATCCTCCAGACTTGTAAGTACTCGTCTTCCATTCAGTCTGACTTCTACGAGTCACTTTTCACCCTCCAGATGCCAGCTATGGTGGGGATAAAGCGAGTTTCTTAGCAATGTAGAAATGGGAGACGCCATAATGTTCCCAGTATTCATGCCATCTTCCCTCTTTCTGTACCTCTTCTACCCTTCATCCCAGAGGTAAATGGGGCTGTGAATTCTGTGTTTATTAGTTTCTCCATTTAGAACTGGGGTTTCTTGGGTCTACCAAGTTAGTTAGCAGTTTATCTGCTTTTGAATTCCCCAAATTCTGGTTGTTTCCTCTATTTTCTCCAACCTAAGGGTTTTTGTGTGAATGCAGCAGATTCTGTAGCAGCCATAAAGATATACCACTCAGATCTCCCTTCCAAAGAATCTGATGTGAGGACTGTAATTGGTACTTTCAGGTCCATCAAGGCATTTGCGCCAAAGGCATGCTCCCCTTGGCCTCCTCCCAGACACTGACTGGGAGGCACAAAGCCAGGCTATTTCTGCCCAACTCTGAACTCAACTAAAAGGAATCCTTGCCTGGGAACTCTCCATTGGCCTGACCAAGATTTCATCTCAGAGTTGCACTGCAGTCTGTTTTTGCTAATCAATCCTCGTTTTCTCTTTTTACAGTGTCAGATCTACACCACAGTCTGAGGCTCTCTCAACCTACACTTGGTCCATCTGTTTGTCCTTCATTTATGTTTCCTCTAATAAACTCTTGCACATCTAATTTTGTCATGTCACCTGCTTCTTTGAGGACTCAAATTATCATCCACAATTTTGGAAAGGTTTTATCAGATGTTTAGTCCGCTGTCTTAATACAGAAACCACCATGATGTTTTTATGTTCTTCAAAGATTATACATTTCAAGTTTCATTTAACTGTGGAAGAATGAATTACTTTCAACATTTTTATATCTGAGTTTATTGTTCTGATTTACTGAAACTTAAAATATTCTATCAAATTACCCAGGAAAATCCAGGTGGCAGAAATATATAATATGTCCATTTCATCAAGAGGTCTCAAATAAATTTTAAAAGGCCAAAAAATGATATATATGCTATACCATTTAAATTGCTTCTACCTTCTGTACTTAAGAACTCAAGTATAGAAATAAACTGTGGTGCTGCTCCCAACATGACTGCATAGGTGTCTAAGGTTAAGTGTGAAGATTACTGTGAGGTCTCAAGTTACTTGACTGATCAATTCCATTTGAATTTCAATCCAAGCAGCATATTTTACATGCACCTGAAGGAAATATCTTCAGTGTGTTCACGTGTGTGTCTATGTGCACGTATGTATGGGGATGGGTGTAAGTAGGGAAAGGCCGACTGAACACTGAAAATAAGTGCATGCTAAAAGTCTGCTGTTGTTGGTAATACAGAAACATACACAGTCTTCATATTCAAAGTCTTCATGGGGATGTCTTCTGTAATTTCTAGAACGAAAAGAAAAAGTTGAAATAAAAATCAGTATTTTACCTATTGTGGGTGAATATTTTAAAAAATGTTAATTGCTTGTGTAGTAAGGAATTTGGCCCTATCCTAAGAGTCCTGCCCTTTGTCCTAGCTCCTGAGGGGAATCTCTAAATCCTTGTAATTTCCTAGTAGGAGAGTCTTTGTTTCTCATGGTGGGCATGTTCACCAAACCTGACAGTTGTTGCTAATGAGATGATTCATGGTAGTGCTGGCTAAGACAGAAAGACCAAGTATATGATTTAGAATGGGGACTTTGGGTCACATGGTATTAGCTGAGAAAGGCAGCAATTACACCTGCAGAATGAAACCTCAATAGAAACTGGACAGCAAGGTTCAAGTGAGCTTCCCTGGCTGGTAATATAGTCCCTGTGTTGTCAGATGTAAGGGATGGGAGAAGGAAACATTATCCATGACTCCAGGGAGAGATGATGACCTGGTGATCCTTGTTTGAATCCCTCCTAGATTCTGATCAATCAATCAATCAATCAATCCAATCATCAATCCTACTGAATTGCCTAGTAAAGGCAATCAGATGACCATTGCCTAAGAAATTCACTTATGGAGCATACATATATATGTAGATGTGCTTTCTCTCTCTCTCACTGGTTCTAATGTGTATCCTTTCCCTATAGTAAATGAAACCATGAGTATAATACCTTTCAGTGAGTCTGAGTCCTCCTAGCAGGTTACTGAACATGAGGGTGGTGTAGGAAAACCCCTGGAACTTGCAGTTGGTGCCAGAAGTGATGGGGGTTTTGTGTGGATTCTTTCCTGAGTTCACAGTAGAGGCCTAACTCCCTGCAGGTGGAGTTAGATTTTGGACAGACTGTTGGAGCCTTCTGGAGGACTATGCCATTACTTCACAGTCTGGCTAACTCTGGGTACTACACCAAGATGATTATTTTTCCTCATAAACAGATACTTCCTGTGTCTACAAAAAAGGCCTAAAAGCTGTGCCAACTCAGTGTCCCAGACATGTGGTTTCAAAATACGATTCTCTATAATTTGAAGAACAGCTATTTTCTAGGTTTGGAGAAGTAAGAGTACACATAATAAGCTGCAGACATGTTGTTATGTGAGAAAGCAAGAATTTACCAAAGACAACGGATCATGTTAAAGAATATAGGATTCAATACGATGAATGATGAAAACTCTTAGCATCCAAAATTATAACACAAGTGTAATTGATTAAAATGTATTGAATATACAACTCAAAAAGAAAAAAAATTAAAGTTATCCATCTACTGTGGAACATTTTGCTTCCTGTCAGTTCTTAATTTAAACAGGTGAACTTTCTTTACAAATAGCTCGTCAGGCAGGGAGCGGTGGCTCACACCTATAATCCTAGCACTTTGGGAGGCCGAGGCGGGCAGACCACCTGAGGTCGAGAGTTCAAGACCAGCCTGACCAAAATGAAGAAACCCCATCTCTACTAAAAATACAAAATTAGCCGAGCATGGTGGCATGTGCCTGTAATACTGTACTCAGGAGGCTGAGGCAGGAGAATTGCTTGAATTGAACCCAGGAGGTGGAGGTCACGGTGACCTCAGATTACGTGATTGTACTGGGCAACAAGAATGAAACTCAGTCTCAAAAAAAAAAGCTCTTATCCTAGCAGGTAATCCTAGATGTGAAAATACTCTTAAAGCTACTTCCTTAATAATTACAAGACCTGGAGATGATGTTTAGGGTTTAGTGGAGCATGCAAGAAGACATCTACAAGTTTCTTCTTCTTGGTGGGAGACAGAACCTTGCTCTGTCACCCAGGCTGGAGTATAATGGCATGATGTCATCTGACTGCCACCTCTGCCTCCTGGGTTCAAGTGACTCTTCTGCCCCAGTCTCCTGAATAGCTGTGATTACAGGTGCCTGCCACCGTGTTTGGCTAATTTTTGTATTTTTTTTTTTTTTTTTTTTTGAGACGGAGTTTCGCTCTTATTACCCAGGCTGGAGTGCAATGGCGCGATCTCGGCTCACCGCAACCTCCGCCTCCCAGGTTCAGGCAATTCTCCTGCCCCAGCCTCCTGAGTAGCTGGGATTACAGGCACGCACCACCATGCCCAGCTAATGTTTTTGTATTTTTAGTAGAGACGGGGTTTCACCATGTTGACCAGGATGGTCTCGATCTCTTGACCTTGTGATCCACCCGCCTCGGCCTCCCAAAGTGCTGGGATTACAGGCTTGAGCCACCGCGCCCGGCTAATTTTTGTATTTTTAGTAGAGACGAGGTTTTGCCAAGTTGGCCAGGCTGGTCAGGAACTCCTGACCTCAAGCGATCACCTGCCTCGGCCTCCCAAAGTGCTGGGATTAAAGGCATGAGTCACTGTGCCCAGCCACATCTTGGAGTTTCTAAAATGGTCAATATTTTGTGGCTCTTCTAATTTACTAAGTTATTGATACTTTATGAAAGACAATTCTGAGAGAAAAAGCATAATGAAAAGGAAGCTACAGATAACAGATTGGAAAGATACTAAATTAGAAAAAGTCCCGACTATGCGATAATGTTAGGTAAATCACTAAATCTTTAAAAGCTGTCAGCTGGGTGTCATGGCTCATGCCTGCAATCCTAGCACTTTGGGAGGCTGAGGCGGGCCAATCACCTGAGGTTAGGAGTTCAAGACCAGCCTGGCCAACATGGTGGAACCCTATCTCTACTAAAAATAAAAAAATTAGCTAGGCCTGGTGGCGGGCACCTGTAATCTCAGTTACTCGGGAGGCTGAGACAGAAGAATCGCTTGAACCCAAGAGGTGGAAGTTGCAGTGAGCTGAGATCGTGCCACTGCACTACAGCCTGGGCAACGAAGAGTGAAACTCTGTCTCAAAAAAACAAAGAGCTCTCACCTACTAAACTTTTGCCTAGCTAACATCACAGAATAAACAGAATGCAGGAAGGCACCATAGCTAAAACTAGTTATGTGAACTGCAGGTAGTATTATAAATACATAATTCACATAGACACGATTCTACCCTGACCAGCTTCAATCATGCCACTGCATTTATTTGCACAGAACAAGAGAGAGATAAATGTCATCTTCAGCTCCACTGCACAACTTGGTGACCAATGGATTTCAGGGAGAAGAAAAGAGTTAAGAATGTCACTAAAGTTTTATATAAGCTTATCAAAATAGGAAGCTACATTTATAGATGATCTTTACTACCATACCACAATGAAAGAGCCAATTGTGTTGGAAGGAGAGTGAAAAAAGCCTTTGACAGAGTGAAAGAATCAGGGGCAGAATCAGAAAGACAGGGAAGGCCCAGAACAGGAAGGATCTTGCGTGGAAGTGAAGATTCTGAAGTGTAAGAGAATGGGAGCACTGGGGGCTCTAAACAGGGGAACAACATCAAGGCAGGAATGTTCATGAAGTGTACAGTCTGCAGACTGGTGACTTTCATGGATGATGAGGACCTAAACTAGATGAGAGGGAAAAAGACAAAGGAGAGTCACTAAAAGTAAACCCAGGTAGGGAAGGAGAAACCTATGCAGAAATAAAGCTTTAGTGTTTAACATTATGACAGGAAATTTAAAAGTATGATATGCAACCAAATTTAAAAAAATAGCTGGACAGAAAGAAATTGGGAGAATTTCACAGAGGCCAAAAATAATGACCCCATGGGGTCTGGTGGCTTAATGCTTTTGGCTCTAAGGAGCTCTAAAAGCAGGGAAAGAAAAGCCTCTGGTCTATACAACCTGGGAAGTCCAACAAAACTCTGCTGAAGAAACTGGAACTTCAAATAAGAAACCTGGAGCAAAAGGGTTAATTTGAGTAAGTTCCTTCACCATAGCGAAAAAGTGAAGATAATGTAATGGGTTAATAATGGCCTTCCAAAGATATGCCCAGGTTGTAAATTCCCAGGATCTGTGAATGTAACTTTATATGGAAAAAGAGGAAACAGACAGTGGAGGAGGCAAAGTGATCACGGAGCCAGAGACTAAAGTGATGCAGCCACAAGTCAAGGGATGCTGGGCACCTCCAGCAGCTGGAAGAAGTAAATAAGGAATTTTCCCATAGAGCCTTCAGAGAGACTACAGCCTTGCCGACACCCTAATTTCAAATGTCTGGCCTCCAGAGCTGTAAGAGAATAAACCTGTTGACCTGAGCCACCCCATTTGTGAAAATTAGTTGCAGCAGTCACAGAAACCAATACAGAAAGAATCACCTCACTTAGCTTTGTTTTGGAGTAGGGATAGACAGATTCTGTATCCATTACAACTCCTGGCCTTTGTGTATGACTAAAGTCATAGCTTTTTTTTTTGAGACAGAGTTTCACTTGTTGCCCAGGCTGGAAAGCAGTGGTGCAATCTCAGCTCACTGCAACCTCCGCCTCCCAGGTTCAAGCGATTCTCCTGCCTCAGCCTTCCAAGTAGCTGGGATTATAGGCATCCAACACCATGCCCAGTTAATTTTAGTAGAGATGGGGTTTCACCATACAGGCCAGGCTGATCTCCTAACCTCAGGTGATTGTCCCGCCTCAGCCTCTCAAAGTGCTGGGATTATAGGTGTGAGCCACCGCGTCTGGCGAGTCACAGTTTTCTTAACTATGGTCCAAAATAATTGAGTTTAAAGTGGGTCTGGGTTTACAGTGTCTCCAAGGAACTAGACATATGCTTCTTAAAACTGGGCTTCAAGAGAAACATAGAAAACAAGCAGAGCAAATAGGCAATGTAAAAAGAAAGACGGAAACTCTAAGAAAGAATACAATGGACCGGGTGCAGTGGCTCACACCTGTAATCCCAATATTTTGGGAGGCCAAGGTGGGTGGATCACCTGGGGGCAGGAGTTTGAGACCAGTCTGGGCAACACGGTGAAACCCTGTCTCTACTAAAAATACAAAAATGAGCTGAGCATGGTGGTGAGTGCCTGTATTCCCAGCTACTCAGGAGGCTGTGGCAGGAGAATCACTTGAACCCAGGAGGCAGCAGAGGTTGCAGTGAGCCGAGAATGTGCCACTGCACTTCAGCCTGGGAGACAGAACAAGATTCCGCCTCAAGAAAAAAAAGAAAAAAGAAAATTATATTATGGTAAATTTCTGGGGAAGGAATAACAAAAAAGAATAACAATAGTACCATCTTACACATTATGCTACAAATGGTTAATGGCATCAAAATCTACTTTCAACAAAAATAAAAAACTTACGGTCCATAATCCCCTTACCTTGCGTTTGGGTCTCATTCAGAAATAGCTTTAGCTTCCTGCTCCGAAGGCCAAACACCTTGGCTGCTTCATATAGAAGACCTTGGTGGGTGAGTCCATTCTGCCCAAGTGGGTTTTCAAGCAGGAGAGTACCCACTGTCCCCATTAAACACTCTATGGAAGAAAGAACAAACTGGATTAAATCTCGAGTTCACCTTCTAACTCCAACACAGGCGGCCACAGTGGACAGCTCTAACAGGCAGTGCTGAGACCAGCAGTGGATCCAGAAGCATGAGTGCGACGGCGGGAGATGCAGTCCTTGCAGAAACAGCCTTGAAGATTTCATAGAGGTGAAGGGGAAGGGGAAAAAGAAAAAAAAAAACCACCTTATATAAAAGCCCAGAAGCTTGGGGAACAGACACTTAGTACACAGTCAAGTGAAGAACCTGCTGAAGACTTCAGTGCAAATGTGCACAATGTAGACCCTAAACAATCAGGAAAAAAAATTGCTAAAATCTAGTCTGTTAACTCAGACACGGAGGTACACAAGTTTTCAGAACATTTTCCCCCAGAAAGTAAAATGAGAAATTAAAATGTTTTGGCACTTAAACAATTTAGTTGTAATTTTTGCCTAACCAATTTTTTCATTTTCTTTCTTTCTTTTTTTTTTTGAGACGGAATCTCACTCTTGTTACCCAGGCTGGAGTGCAATGGCGCGATCTCGGCTCACCGCAACCTCCGCCTCCTGGGTTCAGGCAATTCTTCTGCCTCAGCCTCCTGAGTAGCTGAGACTACAGGTGCACGCCACCATGCCTAGCTGATTTTTGTATTTTTAGTAGAGACGGGGTTTCACCATGTTGACCAGGATGGTCTCGATCTCTTGACCTCGTGATCCACCCGCCTCGGCCTCCCAAAGTGCTGGGATTACAGGCTTGAGCCACCGTAATGGTTTTTCATTCTCTAACCATGCCAGATAGTTGAGGGTCTCTATGTAAACACACCAAAAGAAGAGTCTGCGGGTGCTCCCTAAAGCAGCATGGGAGCCCACACTTGAAAGCAATACTTTGAAGCCGACTAGAAACATGCACATATATACAGAACCTTAATGCCCAGCACCCCACACTCTGCCTGCTGTGAGGAGGCACATACCTTGTGGCTCTGCATTCAGGAGCTGCAGGTTGACATACTGACAAAGAAGAGTGCCAGAACTGTTGATCAGAGAGGGAGCCGATCCTGCAGTCACACAAAGTGTTTTTCCACTAAGACTCAGTAAGTCGGTTTGGTTTTGTATTTCTAAAAAGTAACAACGACAACAATTCTTTCAGGGTTAATGACAGTTAAAAACTGAAGTCATTTAATTTTTCCCATTTAACTATTAAACTAACATGTATCCTTTTACAACGATGCTTTCCACTTAATTTCTGTTTATCAAAAGATATTGCCTTTTCTATAAAACCAGCCTTTAATGACATGTAATGGTAAGAAATCTTAATGTTGCAGAATAAACATCATTAACATTCATAATCTGAAATACAGGGCAAATTGTTTTTTCTATTTTAGTATTTTCCCTTTATAATACAGCTCCTCTTACAATTTCCTCCTATATCAGAATCTCAAGCTTCACCATGAAAAGCTTATATTAAAAAGTGATAATTATAGTCAGATGATATTTGACTCAGGAACAGACGTGGAAACAAGCAGGATGCACAGAACACATGCAGTATAATCTCGTTTAGAGAACACTACACGTTGCTTGGGGATGCAGGCACAGGCAGCTGACTGGTAATGGCTGTGATACAGGACAGACTCCAACTACTGAGCGAAAATGGCAGGTATGAAACTAGGCTGGGGCATTTGCTCAAGGAACGAGGAACTTGCTGCACCAGTGGCTAGATGCTCACGCTCAGCCTAGGCCCACATGGTCTCTTCTCTCAACCACAGGTGTGGCCTTGTAGGAAGTCTTCCAGGACTGGCTGACAGAAAGAAAACATTTTAGGGCTTGCTGTGTAGGGCTTTACCGCACAACACGCTGTGCCATCTGAAGTAGAAAATTACAGTCTTACAGCCCTGTTCTCACTGTGGGTAGCCCTGAAGGATAGCGATGGGTGGAAATCCTCCCAATGGGAACAACTTCATTCAGTGCAGCTGGCTGGTCATTTTGCTCAGAAGGAGAAATAGCTAGGAGTAGATCTACACTGATTTGTGGATACTGGCCAAAAGCTGGACTAAATGAGAACAGCCAGGGGCTCAAAGAACAGAATTAGAAAACCGGTGACATGGAAGTTAGGGCAAGAGGTATATGTGGACAGATCTCTACAAATGGGCAGACTATGAATGAGCATCTAAAAATGAGTGGGGCTGGGCACAGTGTCTCACACCTTTAATGCTAGCACTCTGGGAGGCAGAAAGGGGAGGATTGCTTGAGGCCAGGAGATTGACAGCAGCCTGGGCAACACAGCAAGACCTCCTCTCATAAAAAAGAGAAGAATTAGCCAGGCATGGTGGTGTGTATCTGTAGTCCTGGCTACTTTGGAGGCTGAGGCGGGAGGACTGCTGGAGCCCAGAAGTTTGAAGTTACACTGGGCGATGATCGAGCCACTGTACTCCAGCTTGAGCGACAGAGTGAGACCCTGTCTTGAAAAAAGAAAAAGAAAAAAAAATCAGTGGATATGACCTATTCAGTCACTAGCCACTTCTGCCCTTATCCAGTGGACTGATGAACAAAGGGCCACCAGGTTGGGAGGATGAATGACCATGGGCTCAGCAACATTACTTCCACTCCCCAAGGCTGATTTTGCTGCAGCTGCTACTGCATATTCCACTTACCAACAGCAGGAACCATTACTGAGCTTTCAATATAGTGTTACTGCCAGGAAAGAGGAGCCAGACCTCTGATGGCAGCCTGTTTGTACTGGACCGTTTGCATCATGGGAAAAGGCAGTGCTTTCGTCTTACTGGAATACACACTCCCTTTGGACAAGAATTTGCCACTGTCACCCATAACCCAAACCCACCATCCATGAACATAGAGAATGTCTCATTTGCTCAATTTGTTCCTTGAGCAAATGCCCCAGCCTAACATTGCTTCTAACCAGAAAACTCATTTTTTAGCAAACAAGTGTGGTATTATGTATTAATATATATTAGTCAATTCTTATTTTTCCACTCTCTTATTTCCTTACCATATAGCAAAATATTTTAACAGGTTAATCTTTATCTCAGTAAAGTTAAAGAACAGAAAAGGGAGGAGGTATGACTAAAGAAAAATCAACATTACCCAAAGGATAAGGTAACTTCCCATCTTGTTTTGGGTAATGAGGCTGGCATCTTTGAAGTTGTACAAGAAAGAGTTAAAAGCATGATTTTTAATGTATTAGGGTCTTTACTTGGAAGTTAAATATGGTTTAAAGAGCTATGTATAGATGTCAAGATCACAATGGGGTGAACTATGGTGGTTTCATCCTGTGTCAGTGCAGCTAAGCTATAACTGCTTCTCAGGTTCTCTCTCTGGCCTGGTTCTGGGTAACAGCTTAATCACAGAGAAATCTGCATAGGATTTAGAAGGCCGAAGTTTATTAATAGTCATTATGCTCACAGGCTAATAGTGGGCCTGGCACTGCTTTCTTAGGTTGCTGTGGATCTGCCGACTTGTTGGGTTAAGTGGGACAGTGCCCAGCCCACGTTCCTGCCTCTACTCTTCCAGCTTCCAGGCCAGGAATGTGTGCAACTCTCTGGCAAAGTGTACCAGCAGTTTCTTCTGTAAGACACCTGCCTGTCAGTGTCAGATGTGGTTAGACAGATGTGCACTCCAGCCTGTTTTTGCTTTTCTCTACTTCTTATCCTACAGCGACTTCAGGCAGAGATCTAGCTTTCTGCTGACTTACCCACCACCTTGGTGGAACCTGGTTAGAGATTTTTCTCAGACATCCACTTGCTATCTTTTTGTAGGGCTTTACTCAGTTTCTCTCACATTGCTTTTGCGTCTCCTGGCCCAACTTTAATGGATACAATAGCAAACAGTTTTCCAGTGGCTCCAACAATTCATAAGCCAGCAGTCAATGAGAGTTCCTATTATGTAATATCCCTGACAACATGTGATTCTGCCAGATTCTTCTAGTTTTTGCCAATCTGGTGGCAGTTAATAGTACCTCACTGTGGTACTATCTTGCAAGTTCCTGATTACTATTCAGATGCACCAGTTGTTCCTTAGTTGGCCATTTGCATTTCTTCTTTTATTTTATTTAAAAGTTTCTGGGCCCAGTGTGATGGCTCACGCCTACAATCCCAGCACAATGGGAGGCCAAGGTGGGTGGATCACCTTAGGTCAGGAGTTCAAAGCCAGCCTGACCAATATGGAGAAACCTCGACTCTACTAAAAATACAAAATTAGCCAGGCATGGTGGCGCATGTCTGTATCCCAGCTACTTGGGAGGCTGAGGCAGGAGAATCATTTGAACCTGGGAGGCGGAGGTTGCAGTGAGCCGAGATTGCATCACTGCACTCCGGCCTGGGCAACAGAGAGAGACTGTGTCTCAAATAAATTTTTAAAAAGTTTCTGAAAATAAGCATTCAGATTTGTAAAGTATTAGTTTTCTGAGGCTGTCATAATAAAGTCCCACCAACAGGGGGTGTGTGAGGTGGAAGGAGCCAGGGAATAAAAATAAAAGAAATTTACTATCTCAAAGTTCTTGAGGTCAGAAGTCCGAAAACAGTGTCGTCAGATGTGCCCCGTCAGAAACCTGTAGGCAAATCTTTTTTTTGCCTCTTTCGAGCTTCTGGAGGCTCCTGACAATCTTTACTGTTTCTTGGCTTGTAGCTGTAACTCCAATCTCTGCCTTTGTCACCACAGGGCATTTTCTCTGTGTGTCTCTATGTCTTCACACGGCCATCTTCTTATAAGGACAACAGTCATCCTGGATTAGGGCCCACGCTACTCCAATATGACCTCACCCTAACGAATTACATCTGCAATAATCCTATTTTCAAAGGCCACATACAGAGGTACAAGAGGTTACAACATATCTTTTTTATCAGAGGTCAGAATTCAATACGTAACAGTGGGAGAATGCATCTATAATTCTTTTTTTTTTTTTTTTTTTTTGGTGTTCTTTCTCCTTTGTTTCCTTTCTTTTTTTCTTTATTGCATTTTAGGTTTGGGGTACATGTGAAAATCATGTAAGATTGTTGCATAGGTACACACATGGCAGTGTGATTTGCTGCCTTCCTCCCCATCACCTATATCTGGCATTTCTCCCCATGCTATCTCTCCCTAACTCCCCACCCCCTGCTGTCCCTCCCCTATACATCTATAATTTTTAAAAATGTTTTTCAGGTTTGCTTTATTGAGAATCCAAAGATTCTGGATTTTAGTGAGATCCAGGCATTATGTTTAATAAAGTTAAAACTCATAGTTGGGCATGGTGGCTCACACCTGGAATCTCAGCACTTTGGGAGGCCAAAGCAGGGGGACCGCTTAAGGCCCTAGGTTCAAGACCAGACTTGGCAATATAGTGTGACTTGCTCTCTAAAAGAATTAGCCATGCATGGTGGTGGATGTTGGTAGTCTCAGTTACAAGGCAGGAGGATTACTTGAGCCCAGGAGGTTGAGGCTGCAGTGAGCTATGATTGCATCGCTGTTCTGCAGCATGGGTGACAGAGTGACACCCTGTCTCAAAAACAAAAACAACCTCACAGGGAGGACTCTGAAGCCTGAAGCCCACCAGCAGGTAAACAGGTGAGAGGGGAGGATTAGAGCCATTAAGTGCGGGCTTTTCAGTCACATCACACTGTGAGGAGGCATGAACAGACACTGCAGGCAGGCACTGCTGAAGAGCTGGGCCCTGACTCAAGATTAGCAAAAATGCAAAAGGTATGTAGTACAACTGACAGCGAATTAAGACCTTCACCTCAAGTCAAAACACAGGCTCTTCTCACTTTCCACATACCTGTTTCATTATGGAAGACAGCCAGGTCTGCATTGTTCACACCAAAAACGCTACTGACAACACTCTTCAGTTTTAAAAGGTCCAACCTATTATCACCTTTTGGATTTTCCAGAAGCAATACTCCATCTAAAAAGTCACAAAAATGACATATCAGACAAGTAAAACTAAAAAGAAAATGTTAAATTTGGAGGAAAAAGGATACAAAGGGGTTAATGCCCTAATTTTTTTATTTTTCCCCTAAATATATACTATATATATGTATATCTATCTCCACACTTGGTATGTGTTTTGGCAATCCTTGGTCGATATGGTCCAGGCATAGAACTTGACCAGGCAATCTGTTCTTGTCTTTTTCTAGGTATAAATCTTTGTATTTACGATTCTCATTTTTCATTTTGTGCCAATTGTAAATCCCCACGGCTCAGGTTGGTTAAAAATACTATCTGGCCCCTCATGTCGATTTATTCTGCACCTTAGATTCATGTACAGATATTTATTAATATGTTTGGACATTATGAGTTAATTGTGGAGCCAAATGCATGTAGAGAGATACCACAGGGCCCTTTGCCCAGTTTCCCCCAATGGTGACATTTTACAAAACTACAGTATATATCACAAACAGCATACTGACATTGATGCAATCCACCAATCCTATTCAGATTGCCTCAGTTTTACTTTTACTCATTGGGGCATGTGTACGTGTGGGTATGTTTAGTTCTATGCAACTTTATCACTCGTATAAAATCCTGTACCCATCACCATCATTAAGATACAGAGCAGTTCTGCAGCCACAAGAATCCTTGTGTTGCCTTTTAATATCCACATGCAATTCCCTTCCAGGCCCATTCCCTCCTTAACCCCTGACAAATAAGTCTCCATTTCTATAATTTTATCATTTTAAACATGTTATATAAATGCAATCATAAAGTATGGAATGTTTTTGGACTTTTTTCAGTTGGCATCAATTTCTTTTCTTTTTGAGATGGAGTTTAGCTCTGTCACCCAGGCTGGAGTGTGGTAGCTCGATCTCGACTCACTGCAACCTCTGCCTTCCAGATTCCAGCGATTCTTGTGTCTCAGCCTCCCAAGTAGCTGGGATTACAGGCACCCACCAACACATCTGGCTAATTTTTGCGTTTTTTCAGTAGAGATGGGGTTTCATCATTGTTGGCCAGGCTGATCTCAAACTCCCGACCTTAGCTGGCACCAATTTCTACAGATTAAAGTAAGTTGCTGTGCTAAATGATAGTTGTTCCTTTTTATTATTGCTGTGTTATGTGCTATGATACGGCTGTACAGTTTGTTTAACCATTTATCTGCTGAAGAACATCTGGGTTGTCTACATTTTGGGGCTAATATGAATACAAGTAGTATATACATTCATGTGGCGGTGAACGTTAAGTTTTCAGTTCTCTGGGATAAACACATAGGAGCGCAACTGTTGAGTCATTCAGAAAGCACATATTTAGTTTCCTGAGAATGCCAAACTATCTTCCACAGTGGCCACACTGTTCTATATTCCCACCAGCAATGTATGAGAGGCAGCATTTGGTGCTGTTGCTACTTTTAATTTTAGTCATTCTAAGGTATCTAGTAAGACTGCAATGTGATTTCAACTTGCATTTTCCTAATGGCTAATGACATTAAATACTGTCATGTACATATCTCTATTTTCTAACTTGATTTTTCTTCACTGTTGAGATTTAAGAGATCTTTATATATTCTAGATATGTCCTTTGTCAAATATATTATTTATAAAGATTTTCTCCCAGTCTGTAGCTTTTCATCCTTTTACAGGATGTTCAGAGCAAAACCTAAAGTTTCATTTAGTTCCACATATCACTTCCCTTTTATGGTCAGTGCTTTTTTGTCAAGGCTTTAAAACTCTTTGTTTAATGTTGAAATGAAAAATCTTAAGACTTTTCCAAAAATACTAGTGTGTTTTATATTATAGTACCTGGTACATGGCTACAGTTTTCGAATGAAAGCTATGAAGTCTGCTTGTCTGTGTGTTTGTATATGCCTGTACATGTAGGCATGTCACATATACGTGTTATTTTTCTACTTCCAGATGGCACTGTCAAAAATTAATTCATGAAACATTTATATTTAATTGGTTTAAAGAAAAATAAGCACTTAACATAAATTAAGTATTCTCTCAGCAATATAGAAACTAACAGAAATGATTTTCAAGTTCATGTGACTTGGGTAAGAATATATAATGTAGATATACAACTTTACCAGGGTTTACTATCAAATAAGTTTATGTTACCTCCACTAGATGTTTATGAACAAATGTCCATGTGGATGGCAGTATCCATTACTTTATGTTTACTGAGCACAGCAATAAAACAAAAAATTTCATCTATTTATCTTTTTAGGGTTGTTTTTGTAAAGACTGCTGAACATACACATGCCGTAAAAGCAGCTAACAGAGAAATCACTTGATAGCTAGCTTTGTTTTGTGTTATGTCTACTCAAAAATAGTTCCCCATTGGTAATTGACATCCTTGGGGTTTTGCTAATTTAGATGACTATTCATTGGATATGTAGATATTATCCAAATAAGAGAAAATACTGAAGCATTAATAGGTGAACACAAATTATACTATTAGGAAGCATAAGTTTCTAGTAATTTGATTCATAGATTTGCCAATCTATGGAATGCTGATGTGACAGTTCAAACTAGAGAAAGAGAAATGACTCTACATGTGAGGAAAAGATATGATTTTGGTAAGGTGAACCTATTATGTATGAAGGATGTGTGTTCATTAAGAGAAAAAGACTAATTTTTGTCCTAAAGCAGAATGGCTTGTTTCACAAAAAGAGGAAGAATTTAATCCAAAACAGAATGGATATAAGAGAGCTGTAGTAGGTTTGCGGAAGAGAAATCTTGGAAAAGGAATTTAATGAATTTATAAGTTATCAAAATAATGAGTCTTAATATCAAAAGTCTGATATTTTTTACTAACTTCCCAAAAATCAAACTCTAAATTTAAGTCTTTCTGTCCTTGAGCTAACTTTGGGAGCTTCCACAGGGCCCCTGAAATACCTCAAAACAATTTTCTTTCATCATGAAGAGAAACAATAAATGAGTTACACTTATTTGATTATGTTAGATCTGCATGGGAAGCACTGTCAAATAAGAAATGATGCTTAACCTTCTTTGAGTTCTATTTGTACAGATGTATTACTAATAATGTGTTCCAGGAACTGTGTGAAATTCCTAGAAATCTGACAGGTATAATGTTATCAGTCACAATTCTAGTTACCTTAAAATGCTGTCCACCACAGAAATAACTCAACTTCCTTGTCAACTGCAACATTACTATAGTGAACTCTCATCAGATAGTTGTTTTACTCTGATACTTTCCTGAAAGTTACTGTGAGCAACTACGAATCTGAAGTGTTTCATCTTTGAGAAGACGCAATGGAAAGGACTCTGACAAGCACAGGTTTATGTTAAGATCATACCACTGGACTGGGTAAGAATTCCCAGGACTCTAGTGAAGTAATTAACTAAATCATAATGCTGTCACAATGGCAATGACATTTCAACCTGAGTTTTGGAGGGGACACTCAAACCACAGCAGGATAGAAGAGACATTTTTACTATATTGAATCTTCCAATCCATAAACATGTCCTCCCACTTACTTAGATTTTGTCTGATTTTTTCATCACTATTTTGTAGTTTTTGGTATACAAATCCTAACACATTTTATTAGGAGTGGCATGATCATGGCTCACTGCTGCCTCTATCTCCCAGGCTCAAGTGATCCTCCCACGTCAGCCTCCCAAGCAGCTGAGACTAAAGGTAACCACCACCACACTTGGCTGGTTTTTTATTTCTTGTAGAGATGGGGTCTACATCTCTTTGTTGCCCAGGCTAGTCTTGAACTCCTGGGTTAAAGTAATCCTCCCGCGTAAGCCTTCTAAAGTGCTGGGATTATAAGCATGAACCACCACACCTGGCCTGGCATCTTTTTTTAAGTGACTGTAAATGAAACCATATTTTAAATTTCATTGTCCACTTGTTCACTGCTAGTATAGATTGCTAGTATGAAATAAAAATCATTTTTGTATGTTTATCTTATATCCTGTGACTCTACGTTTTTTTTATAAGCAATATCATTTATATTAATTATGTTGGAAACCCAATTAATGCTTGGACCCAAAGGGTACAGAAAAGGCCAAACTTTTAAAAATAACAGATTTAAAGATGATTTGTAGCTTTCCCTCATAATATGAATGTTTTCAGCAGGATGGTAAATTGCAAAACATATCAAGTCATATTAAGGCAGAGGACCAAGCTGTGGCTGCATTTAAAGTTATTCCTAGGAAAATAAACTTGGCGTTGGGAGCTCTTCTTCCCAGGTATCTGGTCAACTGATCCAGGAATGGGCAGTCCTGGAGTTGGCAGATGGGAGAATAGGCCCTCCCTCTCTTATCATCATGCTGCTGGCCCTCTGTGACTAGAATACTGGCCTTGTTTACATTACTGACGCACACTCGGTGACTATCTCACTGATTCCTTCTACAGGGCCACCTGAGACAGCCAGGATGTTGGCAGTGATGGACCAGCTCAACGTCATACAACATCATTGAAGTTGCACAGCAGTTCAGGGAACCATTTACTGTCTGAGACATCATCACAGGTCTAAATAAACACATAACCACCATGGGAGCAGCTGGCATGGGAAGACCAATATAGCGATCCCAGGTTGCATCTGTTTCAAGAAAAAAAAAAAAAAAAAAAAAAAAGCTCATATTGACTGTAAAACTTTTTTTTTTTTTTTTTTTTTTTTGAGACAGAGTTTCATTCTTGTTGCTAGAGTACGGTGGCACAACCTCGGCTCACTGCAACCTCCGCCTCCCAGGTTCGATTCTCCTGCAGGTGCCCGCCACTATGCCTAATTTTTCGTATTTGTTAGTAGATGGGGTTTCACCATGCTGGCCAGGCTAGGCTGGTCTCAAACTCCTGACCTCAAATGATCTGCCCGCCTCCACTCCCAGAGCGCTGGGATTACAGGCATGAGTCACTGTGCCTGGCCTATTTATTTGGGTGTCTGTATGTAGATTCCTTATGATTTCCCATAGGGGCAGCTTTATTCCTTTATCTGTATGCCTTTTATTTCCTTTTCTTGCCTTGGTCCATTGGCTAGAACTTCCAGTACAATGTCAAATATGAGTTGTGATTGCCTTGTTCCTGATTTTAGGCAGAAAGAATTCAGGCTTTCCCCATTAGGTATAATGGTAGCTATAGGATTTCTGTAAAATGCTGATTTATCCAGTCTACAAAGGTCTCCTCTCTTTCTATTTTTGTGAGGATTTTCATCACGAATGGGTGTTGAATTTCATCAATTGCTTTTTCTGAATCAACTGCTGTAGTCATGTAATCTTTTAGTCTGATAAAATGATAATTACATTGATATTTAAATATTGAATCAGCCTTGCATCCCTGGAATAAATCCCACTTGGTGATGATGCATAATTCTTTGTACATACAGCTCAATTCCACTTAATAATTTATTGATAAGAATTTTACATTTATATTCACAGGGAATATCTGCTTTTTCTTTTTTTTTTTTTTTTGAGATGGAGTCTCGCTGTTGTTGACCTAGGCTGGAGTGCAATGGCATGATCTCGGGCTCACTGCAACCTCCCACTCCTGGGTTCCAGCAATTCTCCTGCTTCAGCCTCCTGAGTAGCTGAGA
Source organism: Sapajus apella (assembly GCF_009761245.1). Classification (NCBI taxonomy): domain Eukaryota; kingdom Metazoa; phylum Chordata; class Mammalia; order Primates; family Cebidae; genus Sapajus; species Sapajus apella. Next base: position 4,305,237 of record NW_022437058.1, on the reverse strand, counting down.
TTATAGGCACCCCCCACCCCACGCCCTGCTAATTTTTGTATTTTTAGTACAGATGAGGTTTCACCATGTTGGTCAGGCTGGTCTTGAACTCCTGACCTCAGGTGATCTACCCGCCTCAGCCTCCCAAAGGGCTGGGATCACAGGTATGAGCCATGGTGCTTGACCTACCATTTGCTTAATACTGTCTTTATCTGGTTTTGATACTGGGGTAATAACCACATAAAACAAATTAACATGTTCCTTCTTCTTATATTTTCTGGATCAATCTGTGTAGAACTGGTGTCAATTCTGGTAATAATTCTCCAGTGAAACTGGGTGTGGAGATTAGCTTAGAGATTTAAAATTACGAATTCAGTCTCCTTAATAATTATAGGGCCATTAAAATGATCTATTTCATATCGTGTGACTTGTAGTAGTTTGTGCTTTTTAGAAACAGGGTTCATTTCAGGCGAGCCACAGTGGCTCACACCTGTAATCCCAACACTTTGGGAGGCCAAGGAGGGCAGATCACTTGAGGCCAGGTGAGACTAGCCTGGCCAACAGGGTGAAACCCCATCTCTACAAAAAATATAAAAATCAACCAGGTACGGTGTCGCACACCTGTAATTCCAGCTACTCGGGAGCTGATGCAAGAGAATTGCTTGAACCCAGGAGGTGGAGGTTGTAGTGAGCCGAGATTGCACCACTCTGCATGCCAGCCTGGGAGACAAAGGGAGACCCTGTCTTAATAAAAAAAAAAAAAAAAAAAAAAAAAATTGGGTCACTTCAAGTTGTTACTTACATAGAGATTTATTCATAGTATTTACGTATCTTTTTGATTTCTGCAGTTTGAATTGATAATTCTTTTTATTCCTGATATGCAACTGTGTCTTCTTTCTCTTTATTAGTCTCACTACAGATTAATTTTGACGAATTTTTTGGTAAGAACCAGATTTTTTTATCATTAATTTTCTCTCATTTTCCTATTTTCAACTGCACTGATTTCTTCTCTTATTTTCATTTCTTTCCTTCTTACTTTGTATTTATTTTTTCCTATCTAGTTTCTTGAGTTAGACCTTATGATTTAAAACCATCTTTCTGAAAGTTTTTAGTGCAACAGATTTCCCTCTCAGGGCTGCTTTAGCCACATGCCACATACTTTGATGTCGTATTTTCCTTTTCACTCAGTTCTATGTTTTTTTCCTCTTGAGACTTCTTCCCTAATAACGGATAATTTAAAAGTATGTTGTTTATTTCTGAGAGTATGGAGATTTTCCTTATATTGTTCTACTAATTAATTGTTTGATTCTACTGTGATCAGACAGCACCGTCTGATTTCAACTCTACTAGTTGGTGGAGGTTAGTTTTATGGCCCAGGTTATAATGTATCTAAGTTCTGTGAGAGCTCAAAAATAATTTATATTCTGCTATTTTTAGGTGAGGTGTTCTAAGTGGTCTATCGATTACTGAAAAAGGTATGCTGAAGTCTCCAACGATAGTTGTGGATTTGTCTATTTCTTCTTTAATGTCTGTATCTTTTTATTTCATGTATTTTGTAGCTCTTTTGTTAGATGTATATAAGTTTAGGATCACTCTGTTTTCTTTGTGTATTGACATGTCTATCATTACTTAATGCCCCTGGTTATTTTCTCTGTTCTGAAGTCTGTTTCATCTAATACAAACATGAACAGTCCTGCTTCTTTTCATTAATGTTTGCATAGTATATATATTTCTAACCTTTTACTTTCAACTCACCAGTACTATTATATATGAAGTTTCTTACAGACAGCATATATTTGGCTAATGTGTTTGTAATAACTCTGCTCATCTTTTGTTTGTTCTTTTTTGTTTGTTTTGTAACACAGACTCTCACTCCGTCACCCATGCTGGAGTGCAGTATTGCCTCACCCCAACCTCCACCTCCTAGGTTCAAGTGATTCTCCTCCCTCAGCCTCCCAAGTAGTTGGGTCTACAGACACCTGCCACCATGCCTGGCTAATTTTTGCATTTTTAGTAGAGGTGGGGTTTCATCATGTTGGCCAGGCTGGTCTCGAACTCCTGGCCTCAGGTGATCTGCCCGTCTCAGCCTCCCAAAGTGCTGGGATTACAGGCATGAGCCACTGCGCCTGGCATACTTGTTCTGATTGTTTTCTCTCCTAGCTTCTTGTGGGTTACTGATATAGTTCGGATGTTTGTCCCCTCCAAATCAATGTTGAAAAGTGGCGCTTAGTAGGAGGTGTTTGGGTCACTGGGGCAGATCCCTCATGAATGGCTTGGTAGCCTTGTTGCAGTAATGAGTTCTCACTCTGTTCATTCATGCGATAGCTGGTTGTTTAAAAGAGCCTGGCTTCTATCTTGCTCCCTCTCTCATCATGTGATACACTTGCTCCCACTTCACCTTCTGTAAAGCAGAGTAAAAGCTTCTTGAGGCCCCCACCAGAAGCAGATGCTGGTGCCATGCTTCTTGTACAGCCTGCAGAGCTGTGAGCCAAATAAACTTTTTTTCTTTACAAAGTATGGAGCCTCAGGTAATCCTTTATAGCAATGAAAAATGGACTAACACAGTTACTTAAACATATTTTAGAATTCCATTTTTTATTTTTCTAGGGTTTTGTATGTATCCTGTGGTACAGTCTTTTCTTACTGGTAACTCCAAGTAGTACCTAATATAAACATAACTTCCTAAGGTTCATTGGTGTCAATATTTTACCAGTTTGTGATAAATGTATAAACATGGTCTCCTTTGTAACTGTCTTAACTATTACTTGTTCAGTAAGTCCTTACTTAATGTTGCTGGTAGGTTCTTGGAAACTGACTTTAAGCAGAATGATCTACTGTATAATAAACCAACTTTACCACAGGAGTTAAGTTCCCATGGCAAACAGTACATCATTTCACTTAAAATTGCAGGACCCAAGAACCCACTGATGATGTTGAAGCCTCAGTGTACATAGAGAACCACATCAAACAATGATACAGTGCTTGTTGCACCCATGAAAGGACTGAAAGTCTATTGAATTACCCTCTATTTTGATTCCCCATTTTTCCTTCCTGGTGTGTCTGGATTCCCCCTTTATTATTTCCTTTCTGTGTTAAGAACTTTCTGTAGCTACTCTTTTAGGACTGGTCCGCTGGCAACAGATTCTTAGTTTTCTTTCATTTGAGAATGTCTTGATTTTTCCCATCATCCTGAAGGATATATCTGATTGATACAGAATTCTTGGTAGACAATACTTATCTTTCAGCACTTGAAAAATGCTGCCTTTTCATTTTCTGGCCTCTGTAGTTCCTAATGATAAAGCCAGTATCATTTGAATTGTTCTTCCCCTCTAAATTAGGTGTTATATCTCTTTCACTGCATATAAGACATTTTTTTGTCTTTGGTTTTCAGAAGTTTGATTATGATATATGTTGATGTGGATTCTTTTGGGTTTACCCTGTTTGGGTTTCACGCATACCTTTACTGACACTGCAGAGGAGGTGCTGGTAGTATGCGGCCTCACTGCTGTCATGCATTTGTGAATGGGAGGGATGCCTTGTTACTGCCCAAAGGGGATAGAAATTCAGGCCTCCCATGTGGCCTCCACTGATACCACTGGGCAGAGGGGCTCATTACTGCCCCACTAGGATGACCCAGCTACCTACTTGGTCTTCTCTGATACCCCTGTGACAGGAGAGAGGTCTTCAGCTTGTCAATGGTGAAGTCCAGGCTCCCTACTTGGCCTTTGTTGGTATGGGTGGTGGTGGGACCATAGTTTTTCTATGGTGTCTGGCTAGAGTACAGCAGTTATTGCCTAAAAATATCTCGGCTCACTGTGACCTCCACCTCCCAGGTTCAAGCAATTCTCATGCCTCAGCCTCCTGGGTAGCTGAGATTACAGGTGCTTGGCACCACACCTGGTTAATTATTGTATTTTTAGTAGAGATGGGGTTTTACCATGTTGGTCAGGCTGGTCTCAAACTCCTGACCTCAAGTAATCTACCTGCCTTGGCCTCCCAAAATGCTGGCATTACAGGCGTGAGCCACCGCACTGGGCCTTTTTTTTTTTTTTTTTTTTAAATTGGGGCAGGGTGTTATCATTTTGGCCAGTTTAGTCTTGAACTCTTGGCCTCAAGTAATCCTCTCACCTCGGCTTCCAAAAGTGGTAGGATTACAGGCATGAGCCACTGCATCTCACCTAGTGAATTCATTTTTATGACAATTAAGAGGAAAAAGTTATCTATTAAATAATTATTCCAATTCCCTTAAAAACATCCAGAAATTTTTTTGGTTATTTTTTCACATCCACAGGTTTGACTAAAAAACAGTCATACAAATCATAGAATTTACTCTTACCTTGTTCACTGCCATTTGCACAAATGTTAAGATTGACATATGCACAAGCAGGACCAGGAAGGGAAGATCCTCTGGTAAGTGTAATTTCCAGTTCGGATCCCTTCAACTGAGCACATGAGAACATATGGCTGAGTAACTGCGGCACCTGACTGCAATGTGTCACACCAACATGTAACACAGTGACTTCTCAATAACAACAAAGGCTGTATACAACTGAAAACATATTCAATCTCATTACTCAAAGAGTCAAAAGCTACAATTTATATCCTATTTTTCTTCTCCTTTTATTCTGGTCTCTTAAAAATATATGCTCACTTAAGAAAAAGTAAAAAAAAATTACATAATAGGCAAAACAGAAAATGAAACTAGACTACAACTCGCCTCACTAAAAAGATAAACAGCCACTGTCACCCCTTCTTGTCTTGTCCTACTTGTCCCATAGAAATAATGAGACAGGAGAAAATAATTAAATAAGTGACTGAGATATATTTTAAATGATCTACTTCTTTCTTTCTTCTTTTTTTTTTTTTGAGACAGGGTCTTGCTCTGTCGCTCAGGCAGTGATGTGATCTTGGCTCATTACAAACCCCACCTCCCATGTTCAAATGATTCTCCTGCCTCAGCATGCCTAGTAGCTGCTATTACAGGCATGAGCCACTGCGTTTGGCCTAAATGATGTACTTGTAAGTTATAAGCCAGTATCTTCCCTACCTTAATATCAGACTTTCATAAGTATATCTAAAATTCCTAGATATAACAACAGAAAATGCTATTGTGATTTTTCTTTTTTGGTATTGTAATTTTATGGAGAACCCACTACCAGAAGAATTAAATGTTTTTCAAGCCAATTGCTGTTTACTTTTACTGATAATTACCAGAATCCACACACTGACTTTGCCAGTTTTGGAAAAACAGGCCCACATAGCCATTTTATTTCTGGGCAAAGCTCATCTACTCTCCTGGCTACCTTCATCAAGAGAACTGTTGTGAGAACAGTTCTGCCTTCTATCCGCCCTCCATCTTTTCTGAGCTTCCTCTCTCTAGCTCAACCCACTACTGTCCAGAGCAATACTTCCAGACTGAGTGCTGTGCCAATCTCTACTGGGGACAGAATATCAACACGTGAATACATGAGGTAAACCTAATCTGAAACCTTTCAGCAGTTCAGTGGAACTCAGCACTCACCTGTGTTTTTTCTTGAATAAGGATTTTATCTGATGGAGGAACTGGATATGGTTTCAAGGGAGCCTTTATGGTGGCAAATATGAACTCTGTGTGGCTTTCAATAATGTTATTCAGATATCTTCCTTCAGATTTCGCGTTGTAATACACTGTGATTTCATCAGTTGGAACCAGATGGCACTGAAAGCACACACATAAAATTTTAAAAGGAAAGTACATTCTATTAATCAGAACTTAAAGAAGGTACTGTTGAACAAGGGCTATGGATCCCATGCTGAATCATCACAGAAGGGCAGTCACCCGTCCCTCTCTGCTGGGTGATCTATGAGACTAACTGCACTGCAGTACAGGATTACCTTGTGTCTTTTCCCCCACTCTTTGGGGATAGGGCATGTTTCTTTTCCTGACACAATCAGTGACTCATGAATGTTGAAACCAAGAAGTAACTCAGGACCCACTTAACAAAGTTCTGAACTGATTCAGAGGTCACAAGCACTCTCTTATCTGCTGGAGCAGCCTCCATAGACCCTGAACCACCTGGGAATCAAGATGTGTGGCAGATGTTACTGCCCTCTGCAGGGCAAGAAATTCCTGATTCTCTCACTGGCAGGGGCTTGGCAGCCCCCTCGTCTCTCCAGGATGAGCTGTGTGTGTGTTTCTCAGTTCTCTAATGAGGAAAAACTGCCCCCACTCTGTCCAGACCCAGGAATCTCCCCTAAGCTAGAAGCCTGTCTATGCTGACTGCAGCTCTGCCTTTCTGCAAAGACACTATCATCTCTGATTACCTTCTGCCCCAGTCACAGGGCCTATATCACAGAAGCCCAATGGAGCTGAAAAAGGATGGGAAAAGGCACAGGCTGGCTCAAAGCTACAGCTTGGGAGTGAACATGTGGGGAGGGGAAGAGGAGTGACTTTCCTGCAGAATACAATCCACTGATCACTACGGTTTGTATTACCTGCCTCTCCTATCTTCCCCCAACAACCAAAATAAAATGCCAAAATAGTAGCTCATTCTTAATTGACAAACTAACCTTTTTGCGAAGTTTCTGTATGCGATTGATGACTTCCCGAGCCATTCCTTCATCCACCATTGACTGGTCAGGAGTGACATCTAAGAGGACCAAAGCCTGTGGGATTGAACAGTGCATACCACACACCATGACAATCAAATAAGGAGAAACACTTCTTCCCAACTCAGCAAAATGCCATTTAAAACTTAATCTGGAGACTCATTAATGCAGCACTATTTGTCCACACAAATGAGCAAAAGCAATAAAATCAATCTAGTTTATTATTCAGGTACTTCTTCAAAACCAGCCAGTCCTCCATCTCTGGAGAAAGGTGTGCAGCTTTTTCTTTTTTTGTAGGGTGCTGCTCACAGGAGATGCCCTGAAACCACCTCTTGAGTCCCCTCACATGACTCTGCTTTTCGGCCATCTAAGAAATAATATCAACTCTTCTAATAAATAAGATCTTCTAATAAATAATCATGAAGCCCTTGGAGCAGCACAGCTTTTCAGGCCACAACAGGTGGATCAAAGGCCTCACAGCAGTAACTCCAAGTGACTTTCTTATACCATGACCCCTGTAATCTTTAGGTTTGTCAGAATGACAAAAGACTAATTCTACAATGAACCACAAAACTTTTTGACTTAATATAAACTGCCACATTTTTGCTAAGGTTAATGTTTCTATCTCATCTATTCTGAAGGTTGTTGATTATAATGCAGCAATATGACACCATCACTTCTGTTACACAGCACATTGCAGAGCAGAATACACTTTACAAAACTTGTAAATTAGGCATCATCTCATTTACCTTTGAGCAAAAAGGGAAGTTAAGAAATGACTCATGCATGCACATCCACTCTAGTCCATGGATTCTGACTTGGGGCCAAAAAAAAAAAAAAAAAAAAAAAAAAAAAAAGAAATGACTCATGGTTGGGTGCAGTGGCCGATGCTTGTAATCCCAGTACTTTGGGAGGCCAAGGCGGGTGGGTCACAAGGTCAGAAGTTCAAGACTATCCTGGCCAAGATGGTGAAACCCCATCTATACCAAAAATTAGCCAGCCACAGTGGCAGGTGCCTGTAATCCCAGCTACTTGGAAGGCTGAGGCAGGAGAATTCCTTGAACCCAGGTGGCAGAGATTGCAGTGAGCTAAGGTTGTGCCATTGCATTCCAGCCTGGGTGATAGAGTTAGACACAGTCTCAAAAAAAAAAAAAAAAAAGAAAAAAAAAATAGAAATGACTCACTTCACAAAGGTATCAGAGGTAATGAAGTAGATGATAAGATCAAAACTCCAGTCAGTGCAGGGCCACCAAGCCCACTACAACATCTAAGCCATGTCAAGAAACTCAGAAGCATCACATGATGACATTTTTGTAAGTGTGGACAACTTTTCAGGCCCCTAACATCTGTTGTAACGAGGAAGAACTGCCCACTATCAAGTGTTTACAAACCTCCTCCCCACCTTCCCTTGCATTCTTTCCCAGCTTCGATATCTCTGACTCCTTGCCACTGTCTGCCCATGGGGAGTTCGGTACACATCTGACTTAAGTGCCTGGGTAAAGGACTGAGGAGGTCGACCTTCCTTTCATGGAGGTGCTGCTCTACCTCCCTCTGCAAATGGTATGCTAAGCACAGATATCCCCAACCCCACACACGAGATCTTACAACTATGCTGACTGGGGATGTCTGGTTAGGACTGCAAAGAATTAGTCTCTCCTCCATCATGGCAAAAAACACTGACAACAGAATCAAAAACAGCCTGTACAGTCTCCTCAGTGAGTATTTCCTGACCACTTTCAGCTCTACACCAATTTTTGGATAGGAGCTCTCTGTGTACTTATGTCTACTAGATAACTTATGAGGTAGAATACTAAGCAATGGCTTAATTTCATGTGACCTTGACTAACACATTCCTTGAAGAGTTCATTTTTTTTTTTTTTTGAGATGGAGTCTCGCTCTGTTGCCCAGGCTAGAGTGCAGTGGTACAATTTCGGCTCACTGCAACCTCCGCCTCCCGGGTTCAAGCGATTCTCCTGCCTCAGCCTCCCAAGTAGCAGGGACTACAGGCACGTGTCACCACACCTGGCTAATTTTTTGTATTTTTAGTACAGGCTGGGTTTCACCATCTTAGCCAGGCTGGTCTCGATCTCCTTACCTCGTGATCTGCCTGCCTTGACCTCCCAAAGTGCTGGAAGTACAGGTGTGAGTCACCGCGCCCAGCATGAAGGGTTCATTTTTGTGCAACCCCACACTTGAGACAATTACATGTAGAAAGCACAAGATGCTTATGTGTTCATTAAACAAATGCATATGTTAAAGGCATAATGATATATTAGTTTAACAAAGCCAATCTAAACCAAGTAACTGGTTTATTTTACCCTGAGACAAGCTGTCAACATTATCAGGAAAGGCACAGGCAAATGCTTTCTCCTCTTATGCTCTCATCTCTTGGTAAAGAAATGTTTCAGGAAACAGAAAAATACCTGAGCATCTGAGTGTGCTTCAAACTGTGCAGTCCCACCTGTGGCCTGATCAAAGGTGTACATGAGGCGGATGTCTTCATCATGCAATTCATGGCCTTCCACAACAATGGTCCCTATGGAGAAGCAGATACACTGTTAATCAGCTTTCCTTCTTCTTCAAGCTGCGCCACTACCCGTGTATTATGCCCCTTCTTCATGAAAATTTCACAACAGCAAAGCCACAGAGGTTTCAAGAGACCATTTCCCTCTGACTCATATCATGGTTGTAGCCAAGATATGACAAACTTTCTTTGGACTACACTACACTACCTTGAAGACAATTAAGTCTTCACCAATATCTAGTTTTATATAAACCCTCGGGTCCACAGACATGACAAGGCTAAGGGAAGGCACCTAGAGGCAACAAATGCTCACCATAAACATAGAGCAGCAGGATGTAATGAAGAAAACACACTCTTTAGAGAGAAAGTGAACTTAGGTCCGCTATTAGCTGGTTGCATGACATGCTGAGCAAGGTGTGGTGAGGCTAAAATGAGACAGGTAGTGTGTGGTACTGAGGATCATGCCTGCTTGGGGAGGCAGAAATATGCACAGCTGCTGACGACAACATCCCTGGTGACAGGGAGGCCCCCTGTTGTCATGGATAATGATTCTTTTGGGCTCTGAGCACTAGGGTGTTATGTTTATGTTTACTTTGTCACTGTGTTCCAAAAAACAATTTTGTTTTCATTAATGCAAAAGTTTACTCAGAAACTAAAATTTAGAAACTGCACTCCAGGCTGAGTGACAGAGTGCAATTACGTCTCAAAAAATAGAAAAGAAAAGAGAAGCATGTGATATTAAAGTCAAACAGTAACCTAAATACAAAATATCCTTCAGCCTTAGGAAATGATCGGTGTGCCCTTGTCTGTGTAGACACCTACCAGTCTTCTGGAACTGCTCCAGCTCCTCACTGCTCAGCTGCTTGATGGACGTCATCACTGCCTTAAACGCTCCCTTCAGACGCTTCCCCAGGACCATGTGATCTGGTTCTGCCCTTAGCCGAATGCCATACTTGTTTTTATCTGTAGACAATGTAACTTTTCGAACATTCAATTCCTACGGTTAGTGCACAAGAGGAAACAAAAATGAAAAATGAAAACATATGTTCACATAAAAACATATGTCCACAGCAACATTATTCCCATCAGCCAGAAAGTAAGAACAGTTCAAATGTCCATCAACAATGAATGGATAAAATAATACCGCAGACACATGCAATGAAATATTTAGCAATATGAAGGACTGAGCACTCATACATGCTACAACATAAATTAATGTAAAACATTATGCTAGCTGAAATATGCCAGACATAAAAATTACAAATTGTACGATTCCATTAATATGAAATGTCCAGAGAAGGCAAACCCAGAGATAGCAAATAGGTTCATGGATGCCGGGAAGTGGTCAGGAATCGAGGGGAAAATGGTGTGTGAATGCTAATGAATCCTGGGTTTCTTTCTGGGATGATGAAAATGTTCTAAAACTGTGGTGATGGTTGTACAATTCTATAAATATGCTTAATAACCAGTGACTTGTATGCTAAGAAAAAATGCTTCTTATGAAGATCTATCAAGACAGTTGAGCATAACAGAAAAAGGACTCCAGAACCAGAAATATAAACTTCATCCCTCAGAGGTAACCTTTGTGCAAGCAATTTCAGAGTACCACAAAGTTAACTATCAACCAAGCAGAAGAATCAGTTAAACAGAAGACTTCATGCTTCAGTCATGCTACTGAGGATTAGTGATGCAGCAGGGATGGTGATGGCACAGTAGATGAGAAAATGAGATCTCATTGAGAACAACAGTTTGAAGCAAATAATATGGAATGTTTAGTTTTGCCATTATATTTAGCTACATTAGTTAACCTCATTTTAAGTGACTGAAGTAATTTATTTAAAATGTTTTCAGCTGGGCACGGTGGTGCACATCTGTAATCCTAGCACTTCAGGAGGCCGAGGTGGAAGGACTGCTTGAGCTCAGGAGTTAGAGACTGGACCGGGTAACATGGTCAAACCCCATCTGTACAAAAGCCTGTACTACTATGCCTAATCTCAGCTATCTGGGAGACAGGGGGGAGGACTGCCCGAGCCCAGGCGATGGAGGCTGTAGTGAGCCAAGATTATATCACTGCATTCCAGCCTGGGTGACAGAATGAGATCCCATCTCAAGAAAAACAAAAAAAGTTTCTATTTTATGCATAACCACAGGTACCATTTTCAGAATTTACAGTCTAATTTTCAGTTTCTAACAGTTCTCTGGAATTCTCAAGCGACTGAAAACCAAATATAGAAATTAATATTTTCTACAATAATGATTTTAAGTATTACCAGCGAAAAGAATAAATGAAATTTAAAAAATTTTTATTTTCTAGCATCACAAAGAAGATGAGGTAAAACATATTTGTTTTTAAAAAATCATGGAATAAAGAGGTTTAGAAAGCCAACTGACACTATAAACTTTGACCCCAAAACTCCACTTCTGGTTATGTACTGAATATCCATACAGTGATATATGCATATATGTACATACATAGCTTTTGTTTGTAATCAGAAACCTAAATTTCAAACAACAGGAGAGTAATTATATAAATTATGAAGCAGTGAGGAACTGAGACTCCAGGAGAGATGGAGTGGAAAGAGGCTCACTATGCTAGTGCCTTGATTATTTATAACCAACACAAGTGCACTTGTCACTTGCATAATTTGGAGAAACAAAGTTTCTTTGGTAGTTATAAAAAAGTACTTCAGAAGGCCAGGCGAAGTGGGGCTCATGCCTGTAATCCCAGCACTTTGGGAGGCCAAGGCGAGCAAATTAGTTGAGATCAGGAGTTTTAAGACCAGACTGGCCAACATGGTGAAACTCCGCCTCTACTAAAAATACAAACGTTAGACGGGTGCGGTGGCAGAGCCTGCAGTCCCAGATACTCGGGAGGCTGAGGCAGGAGAATTGCTTGGACTTAGGAGGTGGAGGTTGTGGTAATGCACCACTGCACTCCAGCCTCGGTGACAGAGTGAGACTCTCACAAAAAAGAAAAAAAAAGAAAAACACTTCAACACAGAAGAGACGCAAATGAAGATGATAGGTGACAGGTTAAAAACTTCATTGATCTTGAAATATTTTTATATCAAGAATTATATCAGGGGGCCGGGCGCGGTGGCTCAAGCCTGTAATCCCAGCACTTTGGGAGGCCGAGGCGGGTGGATCACGAGGTCAAGAGATCGAGACCATCCTGGTCAACATGGTGAAACCCCGTCTCTACTAAAATACAAAAAATCAGCTGGGCATGGTGGTGCGTGCCTGTAATCCCAGCTACTCAGGAGGCTGAGGCAGAATTGCCTGAACCCAGGAGGCGGGAGTGCAAGGGAGCCAAATCCGCTCCCTTCAACCCCAGCCTGGGGAAAAAGAATAAAAACCCCGCTAAAAAAAAAAAAAAAAAAAAAAAAGAATTATATCAAATTTGTGCTGATTCCAAGCACAGTGTAAAATATGATGGATTGTTAAATTTTTTACGAATATACTAATAAAAATAAATTATACAGTCCATATGTACTTTATTGAAGATTATTCATCAAAATAATGTTCTCAAGGGAGGTCTATTTGTACTCAAAACAGACAAATTATCCATCTTACCTCAATGACATACTTCTCCAAAGACTTGATATCTTTAAGAGCTTCTGGATCTTGATGGATAACCACAATTTCTTTCAAAGGATACTAGGAGGAAAAGGGAGGGGAAAGGTCACTCAGCAGCCAGTCTCCTAAACTGCAGAAAAATGAATATTAAATGTTTATTTGAACCTCAAGCTCTAGACTAGTCAGGCTGGACTAGTACTAAGTCATTCACACCCTCACTGCAGAAAAGAAAAAAGGCCATTGCTGGAAGCTCTCTATATTAAGAAAACACCCCAAAGACTTAAATATTTAGGTCGGTGCCATGTAAAATAGAAGTAGAATTTCAAACCTTTATGGGAATAGTTTTGCGGTCTCTGATCACTCGTCCAAGCTCGATCACAGACTGCATCCGAGATATTGCACTCTCTGTTTTCTTATCAATCAATTCTTCTCTGAGTGGTAGAGGAGGAATATGAAAGAGATTAGATTTAAAAGGAAAATTCAAGACATTAGGCATGCTTACGTGAGGAAGAGGGTCAGGCTACAGAAGTGTGGCCAGGCCCTCCTGATGAGGCGCCGGGGGAAGGGCAGTGCAGTGCCCGCCTGGGGGACAGAGAAAGAGGCAGCAGCCTGAGCCTGCCTCAGCACCCGGCACCTCCCCAAGGGGCCCCCATGGGGCATGCCCACACCCCACATGCTGCAGCTCTACAACGGGGTTCCATACCAAGCATCCCTGTTACCATGTACCAATGTGGGCCCCATCGTGCAGCCTGACGAGGGGTTCATGTCAGCTGGCGGCTAGGGTGGGAGGCAGGGCACAGAGGGAGCTGGAACAGGGAAATGCCTCCTCTCCCGCACATGCTTGAGCAACGCTCCCTCCTTGGCAAAGGTGAGGCTTATTTCTATTTGATTCCTACCGAACACGGGGCAGCATGAGGTAGTGGATGCTGAGTGTGTCCTTGTCTTGAACAGAAACAGGGTCAATCAGCACCTTTAGATTCTGGTACATCAATTCGGTGAGAAAAGGCGTGTAGGGAGCCTGTATGAAGACACAGGACATCATGTCAGTCATATGCAGTCACCAACAACTGACCTCATTTTTACTGAGAAACAACTAAACATGTTAGCAACACAGTAATATGCACCGAAATGGGCATGAGGTTATAAAACATGCCCTATGAATGAGAAATGGCCTCACGGCCCTGAAGCATAGCTGCAGGACTGTAGCCAGAAAAGCCCAAAGCATCTCCAGAATTCTGAAGGATGTCTAAAACAGAAACAGGAGCACCTAATGATATATCGGCCAAATCAATATGCACAGAGGACTGACTGTCCCAAACCTCAGAAACCTCATCTGTAAACTGGGAAAACACCCCCTGCCTCACGGGATGAAGGTGGTTAGATCAGGCATGGAGAGGATCGGGCACAGGACCTTGTACAAAGCAGATTTTCCTTCAGTTAAGGAATAAATAGGAGCCTTATAATATACAGAGTAGCAGAAACAGGATAAAAAGCAAGTTGGAAACTTTCCACTTTATTATTATTTAACTAATATTTGAACTAAGAGGAACATATATCAATTACTTGAAAGTTTTCCTCTCAATGCTAAGTCAAAGTATTTTTTACGATATATTTGCTAGGACAGGTATTAGCTAAAGAACTTCCCCATTATTTGCAATGATGCCAATCCATATATTAAGACGAGGTATGTCTTACTTCAAACTGTAGATCCTCCTTCTCGAGCCAAGGGCTCTGACATACACTATACTAACAGAGATTGTAAGAAAAAATCTAGTGTTTCTTAGTCCTTACTTAACATGTATAAGATAATAAGATTTCTGAAAAGAAACTACAGCTATAAGCTGTTATAAAACGTCTATTTCTGTTTTTGGTGGAATAAAAGAGAACAGATATAAGAGGAGGACGCTGCAGCAAGTGGGTACCGAAGGCAGCACACAGGCCAAAGGGTACTAGAGAGAAGCCAACCATCTTACCATAAGTCTGCAAAGAGAGAGCAGAACACTAAACAAGGTTTCTAGGGCCATGACACAATCTTCCATCCCATTTTCACCCTAATGAATAAAAAGGAAACATAAACTGCTAAAATAAGTGTTTATCATAAAAAAAAAGAAGTTGATTAAAAAGAGGCAACCCTCAAACAGCATGCAGCACACAGGACATGAGGCAGAGTAATAAGAAAGGGCCACCACCACAGGCTGTCTAGGGTGGCCCTGCAAGGCAGTGCAGGAAGCCTGGCCAGGATGTGCAGCTGCTGTCCCTCTAACCCCACCTGAGGCGAGCGGATAGGAAAGTAAAGCCTAACTGTAGGACCAAAAGGCTGAGGGCAGAATGGATCTACCCACAACAGACAGAAAGCTGCTAACTGAAAACTTAAAGTGCCTTTATACAAGATATTTTATGTTAAAAAAGTATATACTGTATATTAAAAAAAACTAATTCATTGCAGGAAAAACGAAGATAATGAAAAAATTTCAACCATGAATAAGTTATCCAGAGATAACTACTGTAAACATCTTAGCATATGTTCTAGATATGTGTGTGTAAGATACACCTGCACAAAAACGAAATTATAGTTGTGTTGCAGGGTTTTATTATTAATGCATTTTAAGCCATGACTGGCTGCGTGCGGCGGCTCATGCCTGTAATACCAGTGCTTTGAGAGGCTGAGGTAGGTGGATCACATAAAGTCAGGAGTTCAAGGCCAGCCTAGCCAACATGGTGAAACCTGTCTCTACTAAAAATAAAAAATTAGCTAGGCGTGGTGGCACACACTTGTAATCTCAGCTCACAGGGAGGCTGAGGCAGGAGAATCACTTAAACCCAGGAGGCAGAGGTTGCAGTGAGTCAAGATCCTGCCATTGTACTCCAGCCAGGGTGACAAAAGTGAAAGTCTGTCTCAAAAAAGACACGACTAATGGGTGGTGGGAGCCTTTTCTGGGCCTACGGTAAAGCGACTTCGCTCTCCCTGTTATACATCATTGTTATTTATGTACTTTGCTTAAGTCCTGAGACCAGGACCTATGCTGTGCTCATCCTAAACCCCCAACAGCTACACAGGAGTTTTGTCCACAGCCAAATAACCGACTCCCTTGTGGTAAAAGGAAGGCGGTATCTCTCTCAATATTAAAGCCCTACCTGCCAATATTTTTATAAAATATTTGCATGATTTTATTTAGAATGTGAAGAGGTCTGCTCAGTTTAGTCCTGCTTGTGCCCTGACATTCTCCCTCCAATATATGTACGTAATTGTGTTGCGAAAAAAACATGCAAAATGACTTTTAGAACTTACAGATCCCTATGCCTCAAATGACAAATATAGTTAAAATGCAAGGTAAAAGGAGAAGAAAAGCATAGCTTCAAAAACTGAGAGCATCTGAAAATGTTCCTTTCCCTTTGGGCTATTCTCATATTTCTTCTACTCTCAAACTTCATGTGCATTTTGCTTTTCTCAACGGCGGTCTGCACTTACCTTTAATCTTCTGCGGTTCATTCTAACATACCAATTGGTGAGAATATCTACAAACTTGACAAGGCGAGGCACCACAGTGTAAAGCCTATAAGCTAAAAGTAAGACAAGTCAATCAGGCAGCAAGGGAGTAACAGGCACCTGGGGTGGGGAAAGGGCTGGATACAACAAAGAACGTGCAGCCTCTTCTACCCAAGGGCCCCCACTTACTAAGAACCAAAATGGAGCAATCATGTAACTACCATTTGCTGAGGATGTGCTACATGGCAGTCAAGGTATTTCGAGATGCACACAAAAACCATCCTATGAGCCACATCTGAATTCCCACTGGTCAGTGAAAAAAGCCAAAAACTCCAATATGTGTGGATCAAGGTCCAAGGCTGCCCACTACACAAGTGTAGCAAATACCGTTTACAGGGAGTTGTGCAATTTGACAGCATCAACAATGCCCAACTCCTTTCTATTGTAGTACATTGTACTGCAACTAAAGGACAAAGAAAAAGCTCAAATCAGGTGCTAAAAGGCACAGTATAGGCCAGTGATTCTCAAACAAAAGCAATTTTGCCCTGCGGGGAACATGTGTCAATGTTTTAAGAAACAGTTTGCTTGCCACAACTTGGCGGGTAGCGTGGTGCTACTGGAATCTAATGGGTAGACCCCAGAGATGGTGCTCAACATCTTATAATGCACAGCACAGCCCCACCACAGAGGATAATTTGGCCCAAACTGTCCATAACGCTGCACTTGAGAAACTGGCATATGATACGAATAAAATATAACTTGCTTTCTAAGTATTAAAACAGTCGAGTAAAAACAGCAAAAGAGGTAGTGAAAGTCTTGAGGAATCAGGAGGATTTGAAGGGTTCCCTGAGAAACTCAGAGGTCAGGCAGGAAAGAAAGGGTGTTCAGCCAGTCGTGTCTGAGGCAAGGCTTATTTTAAGGATTCTCATTCACCTCCCCTTTAAATTAATATTCTGTTGCATAAAAACAAGCACCAAAAGAGCAACACTTAGAAACAAACACAGTTTATGATAATGAAAATAATCCAGGGAGTTTTAATGAGGCTGCTGGTCTAAGCTAAAGAGATGAGAAATTGCTACGGGCAGAGCTGCTCTCTGCTGCTGTTTACAAAGACCAGAACTCGGGTGCCAGTGGGCTGAGCCCCAGGCCAGAGTCGTTAGCTGGTCACACTTTCCTCGACCGGTGATTTCAGTGACTGAGCTCTGTCTAAATGATTTCTAGGGTTCACGTCACTTTTTACCTTCCAGGAAGCTAAGGTTTTCTATGTTCTGGTTTCAACTTTGAGTGAGTAAATGAACCCCACATGCAATGAATGAATTTACAACATATGGGGGCAGCGGCAGCAACAGCAGCCACTACCCAGGACACCGCCACCCTGGGAGCCAGGTCCTCTCACACCCACGGTGCTGCTGAGGGAGTGGAGGGCATGAAGATGACAGGCTGGCAGAGCTGGGACTTAAATATGACCCACACGACGTGGCTGCTGATCTCTAGTTTCCAGGCAGATGAGGCTCCAGTCAGGGTGCACACTCTCCAGACCCAGCTTCACCAGGTTATGGCAGCGGCTCCAAGCAACAATCCCCACATTTCCCACCCACTCCTACCACTCAGGAGGGAAAAGCAGACACAGTTGTGAGGAATCTGGGCAGAGGGTGCTGGATTCCCAGTGCTGCCCTCCTCAGGGCAGGAATCAGCCTCACACTCACTTCCATCTTCATCCATGTCCATCTGAGCAACAGCTGGACTGTCATGATACTTCTACATGTTTAACAAGGTGGTCAAATCCTTTAGGGTGACTGGTTAACAGTCTTTTTGTGCTATATGGGGCAGTACTGGCCGCTGCTCTGCCCAACAGCAGCAGGATCTGCAGGGTCCTGTGAGGATGGATTTGCCTTGCCCTCTTTCGTCCTCACTGTGACCCAGGGCCTCTGCCTGCCCACTTTAACTGATTGTCTGAGGTGTCCCAGATGTCTCACTTGGACCTATAGTTCTAACTATCTGAAGCCCTGAGGAACTCAACATAATGTAGTCTTGAATCTCTCTAAAATTACCTAACAAACTTACTGTTGTTAGTTAAGAGAAATATAGCAAAATGTCCATTTCATTATTGTTCTTCTGACTTCTCTAATTTTTCTGGAAAAGATGCGGACAATTCAGTAATAAAAATAGAAC
This sequence comes from Sapajus apella, assembly GCF_009761245.1. Taxonomy (NCBI): domain Eukaryota; kingdom Metazoa; phylum Chordata; class Mammalia; order Primates; family Cebidae; genus Sapajus; species Sapajus apella. The sequence goes on along the minus strand of NW_022437058.1, from coordinate 4,286,911 downwards.
TAAAAATAAGTTATAAATGTAATAATAACAAGTATTATTTATTGAGTACCTATTATCTGCCAGCTACTTTATGTAAATCGTCTCTACTTAAGCCTTACAAACACTGCTAGGCATTTTCCAGGTAAAGACACCGAAGGTCAAGACAGAATGAATGAGTAGCATCTGATGGCACAATGGGGTGATTGCAGTCAACATTTAAAAACAACTAAAAGGGTATAACTGGGATGTTTGCAACCCAAAGATACAATAAATGATTGAGGTGATGGATACCACATTTACCCTGATGTGATTATCACACATTGTATGCCTGTCTAAAAATATCTCATATACCCCATAAATATATACATCTATGTACCCATAAAAATTAAAAAAAAAAAAAAAAAAAAAAAAGAAAGAAAGAAACTGATGGTCAGACTTCAGGCAACTCTCTGGATTGGGAACAAGTGGTAGAGCTGGGCTTTGAACCCACAGCTGTCAAGCTCCAAAGGTCTTCTGTGGAGGGTTGAGCTCGCCAAGACACCTCTAATGACAGAATTCCCCAGGGCTGCTGCTGCTTCCCCCCCCCCCCCCCAAAAGATGGAGTTTCACTCTTGTCACCCAGGCAGTGGTGCAATCTCAACTCACTGCAGCCTCTGTGTCCCAGGTTCAAGCGATTCTCCTGCCTCAGCCTCCTGAGTAGCTGGAATTACACGTGCCCACCTCCATGGCAAGCTAATTTTTTCTTTAATATCTTTTTAGTAGAGACAGGGTTTCACCAATGTTTGCCAGGCTAGTCTGGAACTCGCTAACCTCAGGTGATCTACCTGCCTCGGCCTCCCAAAATGTTGGGGATTACAGGTGTGAGCCACCAAGCCAGGTCAGAATTCCCCAGGGCCTTGAAACAAAGACATCCCAACAATGAACAAGCCTTAACAAAACTACATTTGAGAGGTGAAAGGAAGTAATTATTTAATTTTCTGTATCTCTCAATATTTCCACTGTGTTTATAGACAGATACATACCAAAAGGGCAGTTACAAAGATAGTAGTTCTGGGAGGACAGACCAAGAGAGACTCACCTGCCATTTCAGTCTCAAAGAAGCCAATGAGAGACTGCATGAAGGACAGGATCCACTGGTCCGTAATGTTGGGGCTTTTTCTAACTGTGCTCTCATTGTAGAGAAATTCTATTTCTTCTTCCTAGGAATGAACAATTAATGAAACACTTGCACAGTGGGGGAAGCTACTATAAGGAAATAAACTTTTAAAATCACTTAAACAAAACCAAAAACAAAAATCCCAAAGCCTGCTGGCAATGTGAATTTCTGATTTTCAGCAGTATTTTCAAGATAAGCACCAATGTGGGACATTAAGTCCTCAATTCTGTTTTTGAGTGAACTGACAAGAGTTTAGAAAAACATTACTACTCTGCATCAAAGAGTAATTATGAATTGGGAGATATTCTAAAACCTTGTCAGAAAGTGTAGGGTTTAGTTATTTCAAACCTCAGGAAGGAAGGACAGTAAAACTGTCTAGGACTGAATGATTGTCCGCAAACTGAAAATGAGTACTGGGAAGTAACTGCCATGTTAAAGCTGTTCATTTTACCCAGAATGTTCTATTTCATTCTTTTTGCTTTACAAAATCATCCTTGATCTTAAGTCCCTGCTCCACATACAGAACTCATGTCCTGCTTTGTTTCTCTGGCAGTACCACAACCAGGCTGGCAGGGCAGTGATAATGTGACTCTTCCTCTAGGTTTAAACCTTTGATTGTGGAGTCTGTATCTTGCTGGTATGCTCAGATGGGCCCTCGCTGTGGGGAGCTTTGACCCAGCCTGCATTTTTGGGTCCCACTCCAGTCGAGTCCTGCAGCGTGCACCTGCGCAAAGACTGTTGGCCCTATTTGGCACAGAACCATATGCAGGGAAGGTAGCAGGGCTGCAGAGAGGAAGAATGCTGGGAACCTGGGGAGGACAACTACCTTTCTCAATTCCTGCAGAAAGTCTACTCTGAGAGCCTCAGAGAACATGTGTCCTCATTAGCAGGACAACCAGAACCCAAGGGGAGCAGATGAGTGGGATGATAAGAGTTCATTTCTTCAACCAGCTTTTTGAACTGCTCAAGCAGGAATAACATCTCATGTTCATTAAACAGTAACTTACAAGCAATTTTACTTGTAAGCTGCTGGAGATAAGATGTGCAATACTGGATCCCTGACCCCAAATCAGGTCTTGAAAGTCCACACAGGAAGATGTGCAATGAAGGTTATGGGCCCTGACAGTGGTCAGTTGTGGGGCATGGAAGGTGGCCCTAGAGCAAGGGCTTCTCAGGTGAGAGAGTAACTCCTGGGTGTGGAGGTAACTGCCCTTGAAGTACACTTTCACATATATCACAACTGTTATTTGTCATCCTAACTACCCACTGAAAACTCCATCAAGAATTACTATCACTCTTAGATTAGCTCAAATGCCACCCCACTGAGGGGTGCTCTCTGACCACCCACCTCAAGCACCCAGCCCTAGCTAGCTTCTGTGACTCTGTCTTCACTGGGTGCTCTCTCTAAAAGTAGCTGACTCTTTACTATCTCTCCCAATTCCCACTCCATTGGTTCCAAAAGGGGGAGAGCTGTCTCACTCAACATGGCGTTTCTGATACCAAGAACTGGTTGACTAGGCCAGGTGCAGTGTAATCCATGCCTGTAATCCCAGCACTTTGGGAGGCCAAGGTGGGTGGATCACCTGAGGTCAGGAGTTCGAGACCAGCCTGGCCAACATGGTGAAACCCCCATCTCCAGTAATAATAGAAAAAAATTACCTGGGCATGGTGGTGAGCTCCTGTAATCCCAGCTACTGGGGAGGCTGTGGCAGAAGAATTGCTTGAACCCAGGAGGCAGAGGTGAGCCAAGGCTGCGCTTTTGCACTCCAGTCTGGGTGACAAGACTGAGACTCCGCCCCTCCCCCCACCCCCCCAAAAAAGAACTGGCCGCTAAACAACTATGTTACACAACCCTTCTGCAGGTGAGGCCCCATGGTCCCGGCACAGCCCAAACCCCAGATACCTTCCCCACCTGCGCATATGGCCTCCCAATGACTCTAAGTTACCAGCAACAGGCAGCAGGAACAGCAGCCCTACAGTCTTACACAGAGCTCCACCACACAGCTTGGTGAAGAGAGCGCTGTGGAGATGTGGCAGGCACATGTGCAGCCCCCTGCAGCTCATACCTTCTGAAGCCTCACAACATTCTGGATGAAGAAGCGGTAGGCATTGTACCATGGGAGCAGAACATCCTTAAGGACGTCCCGCACACCCTCCTCTTTAAAGCGGAGGTTTTCTGCTCTCACCACAGGGGAGTTAATCAGATATAATCTGGAAGTGGGAGAAAAATTAGACAAAAAAGATGCTTAGACAGTAAACCAATTATTACTACTTGACATACTGAGAGAGCAAGATGAAAATCAGCCTACTTTCTATGAAAGGGAGAAACTATGAATACTCTTTGAGTGGTCAATTTAAAATTCACAAAACTCACTCTCGCTTTGTGTAAGAGACCTAGGAAATTATAAAAGGCGTATATAATCTGATAATAAAATATGGCACCAAAATGCATCTTATGCCAGTCTCACTGCAGGACCAATGGGGTACACTAGTACTAAGAGGAAGGCTGGCCTGGTCCTTGTCAAGAGCCACTGTCTCCTTCCCATGGACACGACCTGCACATTTGCTGCTTGCAGACAGAGGAACTCATAAGGAGCAGCCTTCACAGAACACAGTCTTGACATTTGGTGGGCAGAGGTCAGGAATGCTGTTAAACATCCTACAAAAAATTACTACCACAAAGAATTACCCAGCCCAAATGGCCAGCAGTGCCAAGGGTGAGTTTAAGAGACAGTGGAGAGTTGGGGGAGAGCCCCACACTAATGGCTCCTGCGCAACACAGGTGCTGTATGATGGTGCTGTGTGACAGGTCTGGGCATTGGTCTCATGTCCAGGACAAAAAGATGCCGAACAAGATCTCTAGGTCCCTTTCAACTCGAACGTTGTGTGATTTTGTGATTACAACTACCTCAAGCAGTGGCTCAAATTTCCCCAAAAGCTTTTCAATATTAGTTTTTTATTAGCTCTAGCATAGATATATCTCACATGGCTCTGTAAGCACAAAATTAAAATAAATGATGAAAGAGAATTCAAATACCAACAAGACAGGGAACCTAGAAAGAAGTAAGGCAGAGGCAATCCAAATCTAGCCTGGGGAAGACTTGGACAGCTCAACACCCAACAGAGGTAGGTCCTCTTCCCCAAACAGACCTCTAGGTTTAAAAATGCCTTTATGATCTAGAAAACTATTTGGGGAGTTGAAGATCAACAAGCATACCAACATAACACCCAAATTATAACAGAGATGTGTTGTTAAAAACCTAACTATAAACCAAATCTAAGAATTCTAATAGTATAGGAGATGCTTACATAAAAAACAATAAATACACACAAGGAAAAGCACTGGTTTGTACCTGAGCGCATCAGCACCATACTTCTGGAGAATGGAAACTGGATCTGGATAATTCTTTTTCCGTTTGCTCATTTTTTGGCCATCACTTGTAAAACAAAAGGGAGATGCCAATTAAGTCAATATCACAGATGATCCTGATATAAGGATATAAATCATTTCCAAATAGGAATACAAAAAAGGAAATGGGAAGGAGTAACTCAGAAGTTAAGCGTTAACAGGCTAGGCACCGTGCCTCACATATATTAATTCTAGCGCTTTGGGAGGGCAAGGCAGGTGGACCAACTAAGGTCAGGAGTTCAAGACCAGCCTGGCCAACATGGTGAAACCCCATCTCTTACTAAAAATATGAAAATTAGCCAGGCATGGTGGTACACACCTGTGATCCCCACTACTGGGGAGGTTAAGGCAGGAGAACTGCCTGAGCCTGGAGGCAGAAGTTGTGGTGAGCTGAGATTACACCACTACACTCTAGTCTGGGCAGCAGAGCAAGACTCCATCTCAAATAAGAAATGGAAAGTGTTAAGATACATCAGTAGGATATTTTAATATTTGCAAACTTCTTGAATATCATAATAAGTCCATGAGGAAGTTTCAGGGTAGACTGAAACAGGAAGATGTGTCAGAATATGTCCCAGAGAAATGAAAATTTACATTATCATAAAAACCTTTAAAAAAATTGTTCACAGCAGCTTTAATCACAATTGGCAAACGTTAGAAGCAACCCAGATGTCCTTCAAGAGGTAGATGGTCAAACAACCATGACATACCCATAATACAGAATGCTACTTATCCATAGAAAGGAATGAACTATTGGTATGCGCAGCCATCTGAAATCTCAATGGAATTATGTGGACTGAAAAAAAGCCAGCTGAGTGCTGTGGCTCAAGCCTGTAATCCCAGCACTTTGGGAGGCTGAGGCAGGTGGATAACCTGAGCTCAGGAGCTCAAAACCAGCCTGGCCAACATGGTAAAACCCTTTCTCTACCAAAAATACAAAATATTAGCTAGGTGTGATGGTGCATGCCTGTGGTCCCAGCTACTCAGGAGGCTGAGATGGGAGAATCGCTTGAGCCTAGGAGGTGGAGGTTGCAGTGAGCTGACATTGCGCCACTGCACTCCAGCCTGGGTGACACAGTGAGACTTCATCTCAAAAAAACAGAAAAAGAAAAAAAGCCAATGTCCCCAAATTAGTTACTGTAGGATTCTATTTATATAACATTCTTGAAATGACAAAATTATAGAGATGGAGAAAAAGCCAGTGGTTGCCACGGATTGGGGATGACAGTGGGAAGGTCAGTGGGGGATGAATGTAGTTATTAAAGGGCAATGCAGGAGGGAGCCTTTGGCGTCGAAATCATCCAGTATCTTGGCTGTGCTGGTGGATACAAAACCCTACACACGTGATAGTTGTGTATAAGTAAATGCATATAAGCAAATAAATATATGTAAAACTAGGGAAATCTGAATAAGATTGATGGACTGTATCAATATCCTGGTTGTGATATATACTGTGATATACACACATTTGTAAAATGTGACCACTGAGGGAAACTGGGCAAAGAATACAAGGGCTATTATTTTTCATGATTGTATGCAAATCTACAATGATCTCAATACAATTTTCCATTTTTTTTTTTTTGAGATGGAGCCTCACTCTATCACCTAGGTTAGAGTACAGTGATCTTGGCTCACTCCAACTTATACCTCCCAGGTTCAACAGATTCTTGTGCCTCTGCCTCCCAAGTAGCTGGGATTACAGGTGTGCACCACTGCACCCGCTAATTTTGTATTTTTAGTAGAGATGGGATTTCACCAAGGCCAGGCTGGTCTCAAACTCCTGAACTCAGGTGATTCACCAACCTCAGCCTCCCAAAGTGCTGGGATTACAATGCATGAGCCACAGCGCAGGGCTCTCAATACCATTCTCCATTAAAAAAAAAAAAAAAAAAAAAAAAAGGCAGCACACATACCACAGAGGCAGACTGCCTGAGTTCAAAACTTGCATTTACCACTCATTGGCTGTGTGTTCTTTTTCTGTCCCTCGGATTCCTCGAAGGTCAAAATGGGGTGATTATAGGACCCATCTCGAATGGTTCCGAGGGTTAAATGAATTAAGACGTGAAAATGCACACAATGGGGCCTAGCAAAAAAAAAAAAAAAAAAAAAAAAGGATGCACAAAATGTTAGGTGACATCCTCTTCCTCCCCACACAGCATATAAAGCAGGATTTCTGTGTGGGTAAATATTTCATTTAAATTTTTGTTTATGTTTATTTTTATCCTTAATGACTACAGGTAATAAATGAAAAATGAGACTCCTTTATAATATTAAAAAGCAGGAAGTAACACCCACTGGGAGGAAGTTTTAGATGAGGGGGAGAATGAGATCTGGTGGCAGAGTACCTGGGTTGAACCTGGTGTGGCTGTCACTAGCTTTGATCCTGAGCACCTGTGGTCTTTAGGACCCACAGCTTCCTCATATGTTAAAAAAAAAGGACAACAAAATCTACATGAAAGGACTGATGTATGGACGAAATAAGATGTATACGCAAAAGTACTTCATAAAATGCTAAGTTTAGTAAATGCTATTTTACTACTGGTAATATCACTAAGTAGCATTATGTTACTAGTAGTAGCACAGCATGAAAAAAGTCCTCCCCTTCCTCCATCTCCATCAGGCTTAGCTCTCACACACTCCTTCTTGAGAAACAGTGGAGACAAAGCTCCATCCATCACTACAACAAAGGAATTGACCTACCTTGCCAGGATGAGCCCATTCACAATTACATTCTTGAAAGGTGGTTGTCCAAAGAGGGCCGTGGCCAGCACCAGCAGGGTATAAAACCTGAAAAAACCCCAACAACCCAACAGTTCAATAAAAATAGAAATGAAGTCCAAGTATAAGAAAGAAGCTATATTTATTAATTGAACTAAATTTATATTTTTGAGAAATCATACTATTTGATAGTCACTTAAAGCAATGATTCTTAATCCTGGTTACTGGAGAAAAAAAAAACAACAAAAAAACAAACAGAGACACAGGACCCACCACAGACCAGTCAAAGTACAGTCTATGATTTGAAAAAAAAAAAAAACATGAAATAAAGGTCTGGAATGATTTACTGACGATTTCTCTGCTACCAGGTCTCCTAGGAAGTCAATGTGGAAAGCCACAAGGCAGCATTGGGTGGCCTTTCAGGACAATCCAGAAGCGCCTGGCTAAAAATGAGGGGTGGCCCAAGATCATATGGGACGGACAATCAGATGACAAAAGATGCAAAATGCACTCTCATCCAAAGTGATAAGGCAGACTAGAAAAATGCTTTTATTCTGTAAAATGTTGGGTACCTCATTTATACGCTAGCTTGTTCCCCAAATGAACTCTATCATATTCCTGCTCTGTCCTGGGGGTGATGCTCTCCTGCTTACCTCACCTAGTCCAGCACTCACGGAACATCAAGGGACATGAGCTGAGGAGACCAGACCCCATGGTTAACATAAACACTTGTCCAAATATTGCCTACTCCAGTTCTAAAGGAGAGCTGGGAGGAGCCCTGATGCCCAGGAGAAGCAGCCCAGGCCTCAGGGATGGAGAAGGAGGCAGCAAGAACACGGGGCCCATATGAGGAACCAGCTAACGGACTTTGCTACTCCTCAAAGGAACAAGCTCACTGGTAAGGCATCCAACCCTTTCTAAAAATATAATTTTTTTTTTCTGGGTAGCTGTTCCTATAGACAAAAAGGATTGGAATCTGAAAATAGCACATTCCAGAACATGAAGACTTGAATTCAATGATTACCCAAAGATGTCAAAGGAGAAAATGACATCAACAATTCCTCAAACAAACCCCTGCAGAAACATTACTCTGAATGTATAATTAAAATCTGGGGTGGGCGCAGTGGCTCACGGCTGTAATCCCAGTACTTTGGGAGGTGGAGGCAGGCAGGTCACTTGAGGTCAGGAGTTCAAGGCCAGCCTGGCCAACATGATGAAACCCCGACTCTACTAAAAATACAAAAATTAGCTGGATGCAGTGGCAGGTACCTGTAGACCCAGCTACTTGGGAGGGTGAGGCACAAGAATTGTTTGAACCCAGGAGGTGGAGGTTGCAGTGAGCTGAGATCATGCCATTGCATTTCAATTTGGGCAGCAGAGCAAGACTCCATCTTAAAAAATAAAAATAAACTATGAGAAAACACTCAACATCTGTTAATGAAAATAATAATAAAAAAAAAAAAAAAACCTGAGCCGGGCGCGGTGGCTCACGCCTGTAATCCCAGCACTTTGGGAGGCCGAGGCGGGTGGATCACGAGGTCAAGAGATCGAGACCATCCTGGTCAACATGGCGAAACCCCGTCTCTACTAAAAATACAAAAAATCAGCTGGGCATGGTGGCGCGTGCCTGTAATCCCAGCTACTCAGGAGGCTGAGGCAGGAGAATTGCCTGAACCCAGGAGGCGGAGGTTGCGGTGAGCCGAGATCGCGCCATTGCACTCCAGCTTGGGTAACAAGAGCGAAACTCCGTCTTAAAAAAAACAAAAAACAAAAAACCTGGGTCAGCAAAGCCCATCCATGGAAAGAAAGTAATTCACCTTTTTCCAATTAAGAAGAACTGCTTTACTTAAAGCACCAGATAAATCAATGCTCAAATCCTCCCCCTATATGTATATTATTAAAAATCTGGATTTTTTAGAATGTTGATTTATAAGGCTAGCCTCAGTATCTGAGCACATTTCCAACTATTCCTCAAATTTCTACCACCCAACCTACTGTCTTTTATGCAAATACTCATTACACATTTGAGTAAATGATCTCAAGTGAGTAAGCTATGAACACATATTGATTTTTATCATTTAAACTTCCAATATAACATATATTCTAAAACGTCAGTGAGATAATTCAAATTGTAAAACTATAGCCCTATTGTAGTGGGAGATTCCTACTCAAAAGGCACTTTAATGTCCATGCTTGGTGACACAGGGCAGGAATGAAGCCTGTCTTATTTGCCACAATCTCCCCAGCACCAAGTAGATAAATGGCAGGGACTTAGTAAAATATTCCCTAAATAAAATACAATCAGTTAAACATGTGATGAAAGAACAAGGGGGCATACCATCCTCTGGTTTGGTCGATGCCCTCAGCAATGAAGTCTGCAGGAAAAGCATCCTCAAACTCCCTCTTGTTTTCAAATGGATAATGAACCTGAGCATAGGGCATGCTGCCACTCTCAAACCAACAGTCAAACACTTCAGAGATGCGGTGCAAGGATCCCTTCCCACAGCGTGAAGGAATGGTCAGGTGGTCAATGCTGACAAACAGAAAAGTAGCCATTTCTATTAAATATAAGCATAACAGTCCTTGAAGTTTAACTGTAAATAGGAAACACAAAACTCTGACAAGATATAATACACATTTGCAAACAGAAACATCAACAATTCTCAAAGCCTTTCTGAGAGCACCATGAATCCCTCCATCTGAAAGGTTATGCACCTTTCACCTCATATTTCATAAGGACAGAGGCCACAATACCACAATATGACATGAGTCATCAACAAAGTACTTCAGCAAACTAGTCACTTCCATGTATAGCTCTGTAATCAGCTAAAGACCAGGTCTTAATAGGAGAATGATAAAACTGAAGTGAATCAAACATTTGGAAACTGACCTCTCTCTGTGGAGATCTGTGATCTTTGCTCCCGAGAGTTCTTCAAGTTCTGCCACTGACCCAATGCATACTACCTGCCAAAAACAAAGTTCAATAGCAGGAGCTCCTTAGAGCCAAGCAGAGCAAATACTGAGTTCATTTACATAGTATGCATGTTTAGTTTGAGAGAGACTGATGATTTTCTCTTTCCTTTTTTTTTTGAGACAGGTTCTCACTCCCATTGCCCAGGCTGGAGTGCAGTGGCGCAATCACATCTCACTGCAGCCTCAGCTTCCTGGGCTCAGGTGATCCTCTCACCTCAGCTCTCAAATAGCTGGGACTATAGGCAGGCACCACCCAGCCCAGCTATTTTTTTTGTATTTTTAGTAGAGAGAGGGTTTCACCATGATGCCCTCGTCTCAAACTCTTGGACTTGAGTGATCAGCCAGCCTTGGCCTCCCAAGTGTTGGGATTACAGGCGTTGCGCTGGGCCTGAGACTGATGATTTTCTTTAAAGGCACATTAAGCACATTAACACACCAATCTGGGCTGAAGCGTAGTATCCGCTAATGTGGCTTCTCTCTCACGAAAGACACAGCTTAGTCTCTGAAGAGGCCATTGTTGACACTGCTCCTTTGTTTCCATGCCAATACCAGAGGGAGTCCCTACCTAGAGAAAATCTTAAACATTCATAGCCATACTCTCAATAGGCATTAAGCCTTTATTAAGTGCAGATCATCAAAGTAACCGGCATAAGTGAAGCATCTTAGATTATTGCTCTAAGCCATCTCAGTTTCTTCCTGGCACCTGAATCTAGCTCATTAATCTAGAATCTTTCCAAGAAAAAGCTAGAACTAAATTATAGTCATACAGTGCTTAAGGACAAGAATACATTCTGAGAAATGCGCTGTTAGGGTGATTTCATTACACAAACATCACAGAACAACTTACGCAAACCTAGATGGGATGGCCTAAAACATACCTAGGCGATATGATGGAGCCTATTACTTCTGGGCTACAAATTTGTACAGCATGTGACAGTACAGAATTCTGCATGCAACTATAACACAATGGCCTGCCCCCACCCCACCTCCCCCGCTTCTTCTCTTGCCATGTGATCTCTGCATACTCTGGCTCCTGTCCAGCCTTCCATCATAAGTGGATGCAGCCTGAGGTCCTCCTCAGATGCACATGTCTAGTTTTAAGCTTTCCAGTCATCCAGAATCATAAGCCAAATAAACTATTCTTCTTTATAAATTACCCAGCTTCATGTATTCCTTTGTAGCAACACTAAAAGACTAAAACAGCAAGTATTTGAGTTTCCTTTTCATTTTTTAAAAAATTCAAGTATTTGAGTTTCTAAACATTATGAAACATAGAAAAGAAACAGTAACAATGTGGTATTGTAACCTTGTGAGACCACAGTGAGGGATGGGGCTAGCTGGGGCACTCAGAATGGAGGGATCATCTGACAAGGGCCACAACAGTAGGAGCTGCTGTGGGTTCTCATCCAAGGAGCTTCAGCTCCTAGTGAACACTGGTGCCCTCTTTCTCTGCCTTTCCTACTCAGTCTTGAAAAGTCTTCTGATTCAGCTACTTCACTGTTGCCTTTCAGGTCGCTATGGGAGATTCACCAAGGTCCCTAGGGTGCCACTGCTCGTCATTGCTACAATGCTGTCAGCATTGGACAGAAGGCCACACAGAGATCTATCTGTATAGTAAGTTCTCACCTGACATCATTGAGCGGTCCCAGTAGCAGGGTCTAACTGGCGTGTACCACCATGCCTGGCTAATTTAATAAACGGTTTTGTAGAGATGGTACCCCACTATGTTGTCTAGGCTGGTCTCAAATTTCTGGCCTCAAGTGATTCTCCTGCCTTGGCCTCCCTAAGTGCTGAGATTACATGTGTGAGCCATCACACCTGGCCTAAAGTCACAGTTATTAAGAACTTTTGTTTAGCTGGGCATGGTGGCGCGTGCCTGTAATCCCAGCTACTCAGGAGGCTGAGGCAGGAGAATTGCCTGAACCCAGGAGGCGGAGGTTGCGGTGAGCCGAGATCGCGCCATTGCACTCCAGCCTGGGTAACAAGAGCGAAACTCCGTCTCAAAAAAAAAAAAAAAACTTCTGTATGACATTAAGCGAGGACATAGTATATATGCATACATCTATATATCCACACACACCCTCTCACTCACTTGATTCTAGAAGTTAAAGGTCTGCAATGCTTTGATAAATTTCTTTTCAAGTTTTCATTTTTCATTATCTGTAAAGTCAGTTTAACCACAAGCTAATGATACAACTTAATGCAGGGGGAAGAAAAGACATCAGAGAAACACAAGAAAAAACATTTGAAGTGTGGATTTCCCTCAGAAAACTGTATCCTTTTATTTTTTACAGAGGGAATTCTATAAATTGTATTTAATTCAAGGAAAAAAGAAGTTAAAAACCCTAAAAACAGATTATTTTATGTCATGATTATTTTATGTCAGGAAGGAATAGAGGAAAAAAGATGAAATAAAAAAGTGGCAAAGAAAAAAGAAACCCAATTCTTTTTCATGAACAAAATGCTTTAGCAAAAATCAACACAAGGGAATACTGCCCTGCCTCACCTCCTCAAAGTCATCACTGACCCACAGTGGGATAGGGGTGCCCCAGTATCTGTTTCTGGAAATTGCCCAGTCACGTGCATCTTTCAGCCAATTTCCAAATCGTTTTTCTCGCACAAACTCTGGGACCCTGCAATAAACAGATCACATAAGCAGTCACATAAGAATATTAGTAATTCCAAATTGTAAATTATATCCATGCGATCCTTCGTGTAATGCTTTGTGGAGCAAACAATCTGGAAACATGGAGCTCACTTCAAAGAGTGTGTCTTCTAAATGCACAGCATAGCACACGCAACAGTCTGTGCTGCCATCAATGACCTACATCCAATAGATAACACCACCACAGCACACAGGCCTCCCATGTCCTCCTCTTCAACTGCAGTATGGCTGCCACAAACCTCTAACCAGTCACCCTTACTCTAGCCAGCCTCATCCCATACAACTCTACTCTTTACAGTATCCTCACCACAGCAATTTTACTGAACTGCTTAAGCAAAGGCTCCAAACAGGCCAGGCGATTGGTAGCTGTTCTAGCGGCCCCCACTATAGTCTCCTCTCTGATCATCCTTGGTCTTGAATTTCATGCTCCGACAATGAAGCAAGTTCCCTAGAATCTTTCTCACTTAACTGCCTTTGCCCATGCCTGCCCTGTGCTATGCAGCCTTCCTCCCCTCTGCATCCATCCCACTCCCAATGCTCTTTATTCCTTGAGGTTCAGCTTTGCAGAAATCCTTTCCAAGCACAAGGCTCTGTCAGGGTAGGCTACCAAACCTTCCCTTCTTCTCTTGGGCACTACAGTTACTGCCCTGTACTTCAAAGATCAGTTTATATGCCTGCACCCCCTTGAGGTTATCTTATTAATATTCTATATCTAGTATCTTACACATTAGGGGAACTAATTAGCATATTGGCTCTAAAAATGAAAAGCTGTCTTTTGATAAATCAGGACCACTCTGCTAAGAAATATTAGAAAGCTAGTTTATAAGCATTTTCCTTATTGTCTTGAGATTCTCCCCATTCTCCTAAACACAAATACGGTTTTTGAATCTAGTTGGGTCCTTGTGAAATGAAGTGGTGATTACCTTTAAAACTTGTAGTGAAAAACATTCTTCTGAAATACATAGGTTCAAGCCTTGTTTCATTTTGTACCCAGAGGCTGAAATGATACCTCTTGGGTAATCGCCTGCAGGACACATATCAGCTGAGGAAAATAAAGGTTTCTGTGCTTGGAGCTTATCCATAAAGCCAAGCACAGGGGACATTATTCACTACAGGACCGACAACAGTTAAGTACACATGGCATTTGCAGGTATATCTGAAAATGACTATTACTGAAGGCTAGCGAACAGCCACATTTTTTCAAAGTCATTTCATTCCATAAATCAAATAAATGTGAGTTTCTCATTTCTACTGAGTTTAAAAAGAAAAAAACTCCCTTATATACTTTATAACAAGAAAGATATTACTTCTGTACTATAACATCATTTGAATTATTTTGTGTTCCTAAACACGCAGAATAAAAGATAGCTATTATAATACATAATGGAAAATGGATTTGGGGGAAGTGTAAAACACACCTACTAACGACATGACAAAAGACACTATGAAGAAATACATTTTACTGCTCACCAGTAGCACAGGTCATTGTTCCTTAGGAGCTGGTCCACCATGTTCTCTACTCGTACAAACCAGCTGGGCACTGCTTTGTAAATGAGGGGAGTGTCTGATCTAGGGAAGCAGAAACAGAGACATAGCTGCTCAGGTTGGACTAGCAGGCACCAGGGTAAGACCCACTTTTCATGTTTTATTGACAGCATCATCACTTACTTGGCCTTCTGCTAATATTTATTTTTGTTACAGATAAAAGCATCTAAGTCTCCAAAATTGGTCATCTCTTTCCACAATAGTTAAGAAAGGCAAAAACTAATATAAGAACAAGACCAGGAAAAAAAAATATGGTTCTGCTGGTGACAATTGTCTAAGAAACAATGTCAACTTCAACTTCAGCATGGAAGAGGCAATGTGAAAACCAAATATGATGCAACTGAACATTTCATGTTCACCAACGCCTTTATAGCATGGGCTTACATTAAACATTAAAATCACATTAAATTTTTCATTCAATTCCATTACAAAATTTTAGAGATGTTTCTCATCCTAAAAAAATGTGGCCAAAACACAAAACAGATTTGTACAGGACTATTTTTCTCACATAGTTCCTTAGGAAAGTAAGACTTTTAAGGCCGGGCATGGTGGCTCATGCCTGTATTCCCAGCACTTTGGGAGGCTGAGGCGGGTAGATCACGAGGTCAGGAGATTGAGGCCATCTTGGCTAACACAGTGAAACCCTGCCTCTACTAAAAATACAAAAATAATTAGCCAGGTGTAGTGGCACGCACCCGTAGTCCCAACTACTCAGGAGGCTGAGGCAGAAGAATAGCTTGAACCTGAGAGATGGAGGTTGCAGTGAGCCAAGATTGCACCACTACACTCCAGTCTGGGTGACAGAGCAAGACTCTGTCTCAAAAAAAAAGGAAAGAATGAATTTTGGCCATTCACAAAACTCTCCTAGACCAGGCATTGTGGCTGGCTCATGCCTATAATCTTAGCAATTTGGGAGGCCAGGGTGGGAGGATTACTTGAGCCCAGGAGTTTGAGACCAGCCTGGACAACATGGCGAAATCCCCTTTCTAAAAGAAATGCAAAAGCTAGCCAGGTGTGATGGCACCACCTATATAGTCCCAGCTACTCCAGAAGCTGAGGTGACAGGATTGCTTAAGCTGGGGAGGTGAAGGGTGCAGTAAGCCATGAATGCAGCACTGCACTCCAGCATGGGCAACAGAGTGAGACCCTGTCTCAAAATAACAACAAAAAACCCAACTCTCCTAAAAATAAAGTAAGAAGCAGCTTCCCAAACCGGCTCTAAATGATACAAATAAGATGAACACCACAAATATGGAACAGGCAAACACAGAAAGTGTAAGCACAGATTGGAAGCTCTAGCTACAACACAGTCTTTGTTTCTTCTTGTTGAGATTCACTCGGGGTGGATGGCAAAATATTACAGCAATATTAGGAAAGGTTGCTGTGCATGGTGGCTCACACCTGTAATCCCAGCGCTTTGGGGGGCCGAGCTAGACAGATCACGAGGCCAGGAGATCGAGATCAGTCTGGCTAACATCGGGAAACCCCGTCTGTACTAAAAATACAAAAAATTAGCCAGGCTTGGTGGCACGTGCCTATAGTCCCAGCTACTCGGGAGGCTGAGGCAGGAGGATCGCTTGAACCGTGGAGGCAGAGGTTGCAGTGAGCTGAGATTGTGCCACTGCACTCCAGCCTGGGTGATTGGGCGAGACTGTCTCAAAAAAACAATAAAAACACACACAAACACAAAGAATTAGGAAAGGTTATAGGTTTTAGATTAATCTATAACCTTTCCTAATATTTCTATAATATTCTACCAGCCACCCTAAGTGAATCTCAACACTTCTGACCTCCAGCAAAAAGGGTAGCTGTGAGTGAAGGTGCTGGCAACCAGAAGTCGGCCTTGTTCCTTCAAAGTCCTGATGATACTTTTGTCAGCATCCTGTTAAAAAAAATTAAAATTCAGCCATTAAAACATACTGTAATATTTAGGAACAATGTATTACTAGAGTCTGATATTGTTATGAATAAAAGGCACAAATAACAAATATTAATTATTTTTAGTCACTAACTTCAAGTCAAGTACATTCCACAACATTTAAGGTCATAAAGTTTTCTTTCTGAAATGATTACCCCAAGGTCACAAAGTTGCTTTATGAGGCATAAACCGGGGCAGTTTTTCTGATCTCTCCCTGTGAAATTACAGCATGCTTCCTCTAAAGATATGAGACCCTCTGAACATAACTGATAACATCTTTACTGATTTTATGTGACGACAACACTAAGTAAAAACAACTTCCTAGAAGAATTACAATACAATTATAAACCATGATGGAGACTAATCAAAAGTAACAGACACCCTTCTATGCCATATGGAATACAGACCTTCACATACTGTCCTGCAAAGTGTGTCACCTCTGCTGTGAAGCAGCCTGATGCATCCACAGGACAAACGGGGAGTGAGTCTTTCCGAATAATGTTGAAGTCCATACAGACCCGATAGTCATCCTGAGAAAAGGCAAAAAGGAGAGAAGAATAAAACATTCTAAGTATGGGTGTGGGGAAGAAGCATGAGGTAACAGAGTCCCAAGATAATTGTTCTATATTATAACATATACATGTCATTAACTTTATCCTGTTAACTGAAGGTAACTCAAAACCATTAGGAGAACCAGAGCCTCCTAGTTGGACAGGGATTAGATCATCCAGTCCAGTCTTCTCAAATATTATTTTCCAGACCTCTATATATACCTGAGTATTCACTAAATGAGAAGATAAATGACACATATGATTTTTTTTTTAAGTGAAAGGAAGTTAATTAAGAAAGTAAAGGAATGAAGAATGGCTACTCCATAGGCAGAGCAGCCACACATGAATGTTTTAAAACTGAATCAAATTTGGTTTATAACAGTAGCACACCCAAAAACCAAAATACACACAAGTATGAGGCATGGTCTGTTAGTATTACATGCTTGATGTACATTTGGATTTGCACCCTCTCAAGGAAGACCCCAAAGGATGGCAACACTGACCTAAAAATCCAAAGTATTTACTTTTCAAATAAGCAAACTGGGTCTCAACTGGCATAGCTTATACCATGAAGCTTCAGGAATATATTTTGAAGACTGTTAACAATAGAGCAAATGCTTAGCAAAGTGCTATGTGACACGGTATTCTGAGCACTTTACATATGCTCACTTACACCTCACAATGCTCTTAGACAAAATGGCATGAAAACAAAACAAGACACCTCCCAATGATCCTACAAAGAAGGCTTTCACCAGGTGCTCCTCTTACACAAATTAGCAATCATCTCTATTTTACAGATAGGAAAGTCAAGGTACCAAGAAATAACTCAGCTATGAGGCAGCAATGCTAGGCTCCAGAGCTTCACCACTGTGCTATGATGCCTAAATATAAAATTAAAGAGACTGCCTTATGTTAGTGAAACCACACTCTGGATTGACTCCAAGACAACCTGGAAAGTGGACATGTTTCCACCTGGATCTGTGTTCACCTCTCCCTGTGCTGAGGCTGACTGGTGTGGTGTCATGTGGGTGGACAGGAAAAGCCCCTAAGTGCAGCAATTTGAACTACTGAGTGTGGAGCAAGTAACTCTATCCAGTGCATTAAGCTAAGAGCAGTTTTCCTAAATGCATCCAGAACAAGTGATGTTCAACATGATGACGCACAAGTGCACAGACTCCGCAGAGATCAAACACTACCTTGCCTAGCAAAAGAAGGCCTCTCAGAAAATGTTTACCAAGGTGGGGCACGGTGGCTTACACCTGTAATCCCAGCACTTTGGGAGGCCAAGGTGTGCGGATCACCTGAGGTCAGGAGTTTGAGACCAGCCTGGCCAACACTGGTGAAACCCCGTCTCTTCTGAAAGTACAAAAAATTAGCCAGGTGAGGTGGTGGGTGTCTGTAACCCCAGCTACTTGGGAGGCTGAGGCAGGAGAATTGCTTGAACCCAGGAGGCAGAGGTTGCAGTGAGCCAAGATCGTACCATTGCACTCCAGCCTGGGCGACAGAGGAAGACTGTCTCAAATGAAAAAAAAAAGAAAGAAAGAAAAGAAAGAAAGAAAGAAAGGAGAGAGAGAAAATATTTACCAATTGGGGTTAAAGGCTACAGTTTAAAGAATAAATCTTCCATAACATTAACGCGCATGGCGTTCAGAATCTTCTATAGAGTTAATGTGCATGGCACTCAGAGTGCTATGAGATAGAACTCTAGAGTTAATGACAAATGCCTACATTTAAAAAGAAAACCTAAACTACAATTCAAAACCAAGAAGTTACCTTTTTAATCATCTACTATCAGTGGGGTAACTAACCATACTGGTTGGCCCTAAAATGATTATGAACAGTATGTGACTAGTTCCTAAAACTCTTAAGTAGCATTATCAAGAATACTTTCTTCCATCAAAACTGAATATGGACCAGGTATTGGGTGATTATTAAGGAATTGCTGACTTTATTGGCTATAAATAACAATGGCACAGTGGCTACAGTGAAAATAAAAGTCCTTATTAGTCAGAGATGCAGCTAGAATTACTAATACATGAAAGACATGATGTTGAGGATTTGCTTCTGAATCCTCCAGCCAAAATAAAAAGTGTGGTACTATACAGAGGAAGAAAACAAGAGAGATTACCAAAATGTTGAGAACGCAGCTGGATGATGTGACAAAAAGAATTATAATATTTTCTTCTGTGTCTGTTTCAAGATTTCCAGAATAAAACTTCAAGTGATGGTTACATTAAAAGCCCAGATTTTACCTCTACAAATCAATGTAAAAAAATGTACATACATACATACATATATATATATATATATATATACACACACACACACATATATAAATGCACCCCATATATCTATAATAAATAAAATAAAATCCCAGAGATTAAGCATAAAAGCAAAATGGCAAATGAAGACAGACTACTCTCACTGCCTTTTAGAACAAAGTCACATTTCCAATGCCTCTCACCAACAAAATGATCAAGCCTAGAGTAATGTGTAGGTGCTACACCATGCTACAGAGGAGGCAAAGGAAATCCAGACAGGCCAAGCAACTTAGCTTGGAACTGGCCACTAGTGGCAGCACCATGATTTAAGGTGAGAGGTGGTTTACTGCAAAGCATGTTCCTTTATGTTATTTTGTTTTTATTCATACAAAAATTACATGAAAGGGAAAGTGTTTTTAGAAAAACCATTCGGGGCAAAATACAAAATTAACTGAAGAGTACAGTTTTGAGAGGAGAGGTCAAATTCCCCCTTCTGATCATGTAGCATTTAATTAAGAACACAGCAGAGGTGATGAGAATGGTGTGTATTTTGGAGGCTGAGGCACCTGCACATCTCTAGATGCCTGTCAAAACTCACAGAACTGTATAACAGAAAGAGTACTGCATGAATGAATAAATAAAGACACAGCAAGGCACTGTGGCCTTTTAGAAAGATTAAACGACTGGAAGTGGCCCTGAATTTTACCCACTCTTTCCAGAAATTAGCTTAGGATGAATGAAAGGGAATTGCAGATGCAAATTTTAAAAGCCATCTTGCAGGCAGTGAGTCAGAAAAGAGGCCAACCTGGTGGCCCAACATGATGAGACCCATGACTCAGCATCTATGAAAAGTGGCCACCGACATACTTTTCAAATACATTTGCCAGATTTATGCTACTCACAGCACCAAAGTAAGGAGCTTGGTGGACAACCCCTGTGCCTTCTTCTTCCTTCACATAGTTGTCAACGAGCACAGTGAAAGCGCCATTCTCTTTACACTAGAAAAAAAGGCAGCAGGCTTCAGGGATGAAACATTACTATATTACAATGTTAACTTCGTAACAGTTTTTCTTAAGAACCTGAAAACACTTTCAACATGTAAAATTATTTCCAGAAATATTAAAGAAAGAATAATTCAGGTTGGGAAGAAACATGCTAATTCAATACATTTTTCTCATAAATAAAAAGTTTCTACTTATAAATCAAATAATTATCTGGAGACTGGCAGATAAAAATTTTTAATTTCCTTGGTTACAAACTGATTTTTTTTTTTTTTGTTGTTGTTGTCACACAGGCTGGATTGCAGTAGTGCAATCTCGACTGACTGCAAATTCCGCCTCCCAAGTGCAAGCAATTCTGCAGCCTCAGCCTCCTGAGTAGCTGGGATTACAGGTGCCCACCACCACGCCCAGCTAATTTTGTATTTTTAGCGGAGATGGGGTTTCACTATGTTGGCCAGGCTGGTCTTGAGCTCCTGACCTTGTGATCCACCTGCCTTGGCCTCCCAAACTGCTGGGATTACAGGTGTGAGCCAAGGTGTCCAGCCCAAACTGATGTTTTTCATTAGTTCTCCCTTCCTCCATTTTTGCTCCTAGTATGCAGTCTAGGATATTCGCTTACTGGTACATTTTCAATCACTGTATATGTTTTGCTTCTCTTTTTCCTTTCAACTCAGCTCAAGTTATTCAGTTATGAAGGCAAATCTCGAAAGGAACAGGTGGGAGCCACAAGTAGTAAGTTCTATTTACAGGTACTCCACCACCTTTTAAGACTCAGGGGAAATGTGTTCAATTTTATTTTCTTTGCAACAGCAATATCATCACGTTAATACATAAAATGCTAATAGACCTACTCTTTCTACTTTCACCTCTTTACATTTCTTTCCACAAACCACTGTTTCTTCCAAACTGGGATGTCCTTCCTTTTTGCATTGGTTAAAAAGTATTTTCACATTTAACTCCTAAAATCCTGTGAAAAAGCTATTAGTAATCCCATGTCTTAAAAATATTCTGGCTGTATTTGCATTTCACAGATAAGCAAACTCAGAACAAAGATTAGTCTTTACCCAAATCACACAACAGTGATGAAACCATGACCTGAAACAAGTCTTCTGGTTGCAAATACAATGTTATTTCAACTTCAGCACAGGACTCTGTCTCTTTGAAACTTAAAACTGAACTTGGAAAATAACCATAAAATTTCATTGCTGTAACCCAAATCACCTTGAAACATTTTAGAAGTTATGGTATGATAGGTGCTCAAATTTTGATAGTTTAAACAGAAAGAATACATGGGTCCTTAGAATTACATGTTCTATACTTAGAATCAGTATAGACTAAGTCACTGCATCTTGTCTCTCAGGGTCCACCTGGGGACTATCCAGGCCATGGCTGGGCTGCTTCCACCCAGGTCAGCAGATACCAACCACTAGGAGCGGCAATGCTGCTCCATTGGCAATGTCTGCTGACACAACTTCCCTTGGTATTTCAGAACAGGTATATGTCAGTGAATATCAGATGAATTCTGTCCCGGGTCAAACAACTTATAGTACTCGTCTAAAGTCACCGAAGGTCTCAGGCAGTTTAAGAAGTTTATTTAATGGCTAGGTGTTATTCAACTGGATGTGTACCGAGTGCATATTCCAGACAGACCTCTGTTTAACCTAAAGTTCCTGTCTAGTCTGTCCATGTGCATTTTTTCAGAGGGTTGAGCTTTCTTTGGGTTCTCAATAGGATTTGTGATTCAGAAAGGTGAAGCGTCACTGATCCAGTGGAAGAGATTTTAGATAATAAAAAAATACAACATAAAACAAAGTGTGTTAAGATACACGATAGGAGAATAAACTAAAGACATTTCTCCAAGGGAGAAACCAAAGATGCATTTCAGAAAACTTTCAGATGACATCTGAGTTCAGACTTGAAGGGTGAGTTAACTCAGCATATCTACACATGAAAGAAAAAAAGATAAATACTTTTAAAATGGTAGGAAAACTTAATAAAAAAGGCAGGGAAGCAGGAAAGGAAAGAGCCAGTTTGATCGAATAAAGGATATGTCTAAAGTAGCATGGGAGAATGTGGTCAGGAAGCAGGTCTGCTGCACAGCGACTGGGGAGGGCATGTCCTGAATGCTGGGAAATAACTAATGCTTGAAGGGAGGAATGGGATGAAGAGAGAGCATATGGAAATCCACTGGGCAGCAACGTGGGAGGAAGAAGGCCATTATGTAGGCAAGAAGAAATGTAGAAAAACAAGAAGCACAAAAGCGAGGAGGCAGGTAACAGACACACTGTGGATAGGGCCCAAGCCATGGAGGTCTCCTGAATCAACCAGACTCTCCCTACAAGGAACAGAAACAACAGAGCGTTCAGCAAATGTTTTTTTTGGGGGGATGGGATGTAAGTGATATGTCCAGTTGATTATTATTTCCACATAACCAATAAAGCCAGGCCTGCTTATTATCTCATTTCAAGACCTTTAAATAAGGATGGAGGAAATCCTGCTTGACAACACTCTTTTGGTGAGGGAGTGTGGGTGACAGGGTTTGCAGCTGTAGCTGTGGATTCTCCATTGTGGGAAAATAAAACCACATAAAACAACTTTATGACTCTGAAGAAACTAAGGTGCTAAAGGTATGAGCCCTGTCATGGTACCTAGATTTAAATACCTGCCTCATTAACCTCCTTGAAATAAAATTGTGTTTACTTTTACACACGATGTTTTATTCTGATGACTATCTTAAATTAGTCAAAAAACAAACAAACAAACAAAAAAAACCCACAAAAAACCTAAATAAATGCCCTGGATATGTAAACTACATGTAATAAAAATATACACATAAAAATCCAATCAAATGTAAAGTGATTATTCATATAATTTGAGGAAAAAAAGTCATAGCCAGGTGCAGAGGCTCATGCTTGTAATCCGATGAGTTCAAGACCAATGTGGGTAACATAGTGAGATTCTGTCTCTACAAAAAATGAAAAACTTGGCCAGGTGTGGTGGTGGTGTATGCCAGTAGTCCCAGCTACTTGGGACAGGGGGGCATCACTTGAGCCCAAGAGGTTGAGGCTGGGGTGAGCCATGATTGTGCCACTGTACTCAAGCCTAGGGGGCAAAGGAGATCCTGTTTCAAAAAAAAAAAATCCTCTAAAACAAGAAAGCAACACAAACGATTTAATTTTGTTAGCACTAAAGCAGACTTTCTGGATTCAGGTACAGTCAAACGAGCAATATAACAGTAAGGTAATGTGAATTCCACTTATCACCTCATCCCAGCTATCAAATAATCAGATTGTGGAGAGTCCCCACAGTAGCAGTCCCTGAGCTTACCTTCACAAAATAGTCAAACAAGGGCCTGTACTTCTTGCCTTTAAGATAGGCACCAGGAAATCTAGAAAAGGAGAAAGGCAAACTCACAATTAAATTAAATCAAATAGGAGGCTACAGCCCCATCAAGCCAAGCCACCACTCACCTGTGGTTTGCTGGCTCCTTAGCCATTAATGCTATAATGTGTGACTGTAAAGTACTTAGTATTAGTACTCAAAACTAAATTTGAATCATGCAGCTTTTGGATAATAAAGATTTTTCCTTTTTAAAACTAAAGGCACACCCAGACACATACACCCCCACCCCCAACCCCACCCCCACAGAGCAACTATTTGAATATTTACCTTTCAAGGATCTCATAGTCACTCTCCAATTTATAGAGGGCTGACAATCTGGCTTCCATTAAAATGAGCAATTTTCCTCTGGCAACATCTATGAGAACAAGGAAAAACATGGACATGGGTGATATTCTGTATTTGGCTGATTCTAAAGACATGCATCAAGCGTACTTTTTTCCCGAGGAGCCCCTGTATCATGTGTCTCTAGTGTTCCCAATACTCACAGAGAAATAATGCAAAGAACACTAAGGTATACTGCTTTCCAAACACGAAAATGACAAAAACACCAAATGCACTCAGGCAGTGGGTAGTTATTATCACTCTGATATCCATTTTAATTATTCTTTATTTTCTCCTTCATAAGGTAAATATGTGAATGTTTAAAAATAACATTGACAAAGTAGCTCACAAAGTAAGTGCCATGTAATATCACCCCCTCTCAGACACTCTCATTTGGGCATTTATTGATCCAGATATCTTTCTATGTATATAATAACAAACACATATGCAAATATGTACATTCCTTTTATTTTTATTTTTAAATTAAGGTAATATTCTATCTGGTTTTACAAGTTTTCACTTAATATCCTGTCAACATTCTTCCAAATATTAGCACATACAGACTTTTCTCCCTGTTTTAAAGAACTCTGTGGGACCCCATTTTATATGATTATGAGTTATTTCTAACAAGCTGACAGTCATTTAAATTCCTTTCAAATTTTCACTACTATGAACACTGGGATAATGAATGTCCTTGATGTATCTGTGAACCCTTATTGTTAGTGTTTCTAGAGGATACCTAGGGCATCCTAGAAAAGAAAAGCTAAAGCAAATGTATGAACAATTAAAACTGAAGAGAAAATCTGGGCCAATTTGAATTCCCACCCGTAAGTTATGATATTACATATCTGAAATTTACTAGAGCTTATGTCATATATTTAGTTCACTATAAGAAAAATGGGTATTTATGGGGCACTGCAAAAGCCAGGCCTCTCTGTGGCCAACAGCTCTTTCCAGTAGGTCAACTCCTGGTCCTATCTGCTCCCAGGAAAGAACAAATAAAAAACTCCCTCTGTCCCTTTTTTCTGACAATCGATCTTTTCCCATTCCTTTCTCACTATTTTTTCCTTGCCAGCACAATCTACTGTTCAATCAAGTCGACTGTTTTAATACAACTATTTAAAAGGATCATTGCAACCATTTTTTTTTTTTTTTTTTTTTTTTTTTTGAGAGGGGGTTTCGCTTTTTTTACCCAGGCTGGAGTGCAATGGCGCGATCTCAGCTCACCGCAACCTCCGCCTCCTGGGTTCAGGCAATTCTCCTGCCTCAGCCTCCTGAGTAGCTGGGATTACAGGCACATGCCACCATGCCCAGCTAATTTTTTGTAGTTTTAGTAGAGACGGGGTTTCACCATGTTGACCAGGATGGTCTTGATCTCTTGACCTCGTGATCCACCCGCCTCGGCCTCCCAAAGTGCTGGGATTACAGGCGTGAGCCATCGCGACAACTATTATTAAACAGCATTAAACACATCTACACTGTTGTGTAATCATCACTACTATCAATACCCCAAACCTTTTCATTTTCCTGTACTGAAACTCTGTACCCATCAAACAGCTCCCCCTTCCCTCCCAGTCTCTGTCAACCACCATTCTACTACTTTTTGCTCTCTGAATTTCACTTCTTGATACCTCATATATGAATCATGTAGTATCTGCACTTTGGCGTCTGGCTCATTTTAATTAGCATAATGTAATCCAGGTTCATCCAAGGCATAGCCTGTATCAGAATTTCCTTTCTTTTTTAGGCCGGGTATTATTCCATTGTATGTAAATACTGTATTTGGTTTATTCATTTATCCAATGATAGACACTTGGGTTCCTTCTATCTTTTGACTATTGTGCATAATGCTACATGAATATGGGTATAGAAGTATCTGTTCAAAACTGCTTTCAATTCTTTGGGGAAAACACCCAGAAGTGAAATTGCTGGGCCACAGTGTAATTCTGTTCAGCTTTTTGAAGAAAGGCTGCTGTTTTCCATAGCAGCTGCACCACAGCTTTTTTTTACTGGCAACAAGTTTTTCTTTTCTTCTCCTGTTGCCTCCACAAAACTATCCAAACCTGAAGGTATATTTGTTCACAAAGCACCAATCTTCTTTTCAAATCTCTACGGAAAGGCCCTCATTGAAACTGGTAACTTTCTACCAGAGGACATTTGAAAGGCAAAAGTTCTCAAGTTCTGGTACCAATTACTAGTAATAATGTGATACCACATAGCTGAATCTTAGATTCTTCATCTGTCATGGGGCATGGTGTGGAAAAACATATTATAGCCTGGAAATTTTAAGAAAACTTTATGTTCTACTTTTTATATTTCTGTACTATTTTAGGTGTTGTGTTGGTTTTCAATTAGAAATGAAAACAGGCTGGGTGTGGTGGCTCACTCCTGTAATCCCAGCACTTTGGGGAGGCCAAGGCAGGCAGATCATGAGGTCAAAAGATCAAGCCCATCCTGGCCAACAAGGTAAAACCCCATCTCTACTAAAAATACAAAAATTGGCTGGGTGTGGTGGTGGATGCCTATAGCTACTTGGGAGGCTGAGGCAGGAGAATTGCTTGAACCCGGGAAGCAGAGGTTGCAGTGAGCCAAGATTGCACCACGGCACTCCGGCCTGGCGATAGAGTGGGACTCTGTCTCAAAAAAGAAAAAGAAAAAGAAAAAAAGAAAAATCATTTTTCCAATTAAGTAAGATTCTTTTCAAATAATTCTATTCTTCATGCAAAAAGAAAGGTAAGCCTTCATATTTTCCAAAATATAAAATTATCATATGCATATTAATCATAAATAACCAGCATCCCCCCACTTACCTTTAATCTTCACATATTGCATTTCTGGATTAACACAGACGGCAAGATTACTAGGCAGAGTCCAGGGAGTGGTTGTCCAAGCAACTAAAGATACAGTTTCATCTTCTTCCAAAGGGAAAGTTACAAATACTGAAGGGTCTTGAACATCCTGAAATAAATTGAGGTATTGTTTTACAAATCCACAATGACAGACACCTAAGAAAAAGGAACTGATCCTAAAGATAAATCTTCAGGATAAACTGAAGAAATCACTTGCCACACTTATAAAAGTAAAGTAGCAAGAAATTCCAAGTAAAAACATTTTTAAAAACTTTAAAAAGTATATTTAAAAGCATATTTAATTGTCACAAATTAAATATTTTAAGACACCTGGTGACTGTTTATTTTTTTTGACATGGAGTCTCCCTCTGTCACTTAGGCTAGAGTGCTGTGGTACCATCTTGGCTCACTGCAGCCTTCGCCTCCTGGGTTCAAGTGATTCTTGTGCCTCAGCCTCCCAAGTACCTGAAATTACAGGCACATGCCACCACACTTAACTAATTTTTATATTTTTAGTAGAGATGGGGTTATTCTATGTTGGTCAGGCTGGTCTCAAACTCCTGACCTCAAGTGATCCACCTGCCACATCCTCCCATAATGCTGGGATTACAGGTATGGGCCACCATGCCTGGCCTCTGGTAACTTTTTAAAGTAATGTCTAAAGAGGAACATACGATGGGAGGTTTCAGTATTATGATTATCTATTTTGTAAGTCCATGAAGAGGTAGGTCTAAAAGATCCTACTAAAGCAACATGTACTTGAAACTGTAATAAACCCATATAAATTCAGCTCATTAAATAAAAAAACAAGATTGTCTCCAGCTCGCTGGCAATGTTTCAACACAAAAAGTGTCAAGGATTTAAAAATAAATAGCTCTAAAAAAATCAGTCCCAGACAAAAACCAACCGCAATTTAAATAAAGTGACACAAGAGCTGTTGGTCACACAAGAGAAACCTGAAATAAGGGACACTACTATTGGCCTGTACCTCCTCAAATGTGTCAGTATTATGAAGCATAAAGAGACTAAGGAGCTGTTTGAGATTAAAGGCTGGAGACATATCACTGCCAGAAGCACACAATGTAGGTCTTTTTTGTTTCTTTTCTTTCTCTCTCTCTCTCTCTCTTTTTTTTTTTAAACTATAAAGGACACTGCTGAGACAAGCAGAACCTGAATAAGATCTATACATGAGGTAATACAGTATCAATGTTAATTTTCTAACTCTAGTTATTTAAAACAATGTTACTGATTTTAGGAAATACGTAGTTTTCATAGGAAAAGGGCCATAATTCCTGCAAATTACTCTCAAAGGGTACTGTGCCCCACTCCTATAAAAAGAGAGAAGGATAAAGCAAATGTGGCAAAAGATTAACATTTAGGGAATCTAGTTGAAGGAGATAAAGAACTCTCTCCAGTTTTCTGTGAGTTTGAAAATATGTCAAAATTAAAATTTTTTTCTTGGTCAAAACAAGCAAAACCTATTACATTAAGATACATCATAAATCCAATGTAGAAAACAAATCCCTCATCTTAACAGAGCTTTAGTATAGTAACTGGCAATATTTTCAGCATTCAGTAATAAGAGGTCAAAGTGACTGATGGCATGGGCACGTTCCACACCAGGTCTACTTGGGAGTACCTACTATGATCATAACCATTCAACTTCTACCTACAAAGCTCAATGCTGAATAATGTCTCTACGTTTCACGTACCTTATAATTCTGGTGTGACTCAAAGTTGGAAAGTGGAGTGTTACATGCAGTAGAGAAGGGCATGACTTTCACACCTCTATAAACAAGGCCTTTATCATAGAGTTGTTTGAAGACCCACCTGATAAGAGATGGAGTTTCACAATTATATAACCAAAATTCTATTTCTGAAAATGCAAACATTTATGCCATTTTCTGTTTAGAGTGTCTGTCTGCCAAATAAGTGAAAAAACAATGTCTTTCATTGGGAGACTAGCTGGTAAATTAGGTCAATACAGTAAGACATTAGGCAGACATTACAATGCTAATATCTACTAACATTGAATGATGTTTAAAACATAACGTTGATTAAGAAAAGCAATTGGCAGGCCGGGCGGAGTGGCTCACAGCTGTAATTCCAGCACTCCTGGAGGCCGAGGCATGTGGCTCACCTAGGTTAGGAGCTCAAGACCAGCCTGGCCAACATGGTGACACCCCATCTCTACTAAAAATACAAAAATTAGCCGGGAGCAGGGGTGTCTATAATCCTAACTACCCAGGAGACTGAGGGAGGAGATTCGCTTGAACCCAGGAGGCAGAGGTTGCAGTGCGCCAAGATCATGCCATCACACTCCAGTCTGGGCAACAGAGCCAGACTCGGTCTCAAAAAAATAAAAGTCCTACATTCAACAACAAACCTATTCCCAAAGATTTCGGAGACATAACGATGGACTCAAAAATAAACTGATTCATGCTAGTGAACTTTTCCAACAACCAATACAACAGAATATTCATAGAATATTTATCATATTTACAATTTTAAATAAACCTACCAGACACTTTCCATGAATTCTGGATACAGAGTTTTGTAGTCATTGTCAAAGTCAATCCATCGGCCAAGTCTGGTAACTGTAGACTTTAAAATATTAATATAGAACAGTATTAGACAACATTAATTGTACATCAATGTGTATTTACTTGTATTGTCACCACATATGGAAATTTTGGGAAAACAGAATAATCAACGGTATGAGTGAATCTATATTGCAAACAACATTCTATGTAAGGTTAAGAACCAGTTTTCTTGGCACTCGTTCTTCATGCATAAAATGTTATTTGTAAGTATAAATACTCATTTATACGAGGCTACCAAAACCACCACTTGGCAAATACCACAGGCATAATTATTGCTGGCACAAATCATTCATGGATGTTAACATTAATGAGTGAATGTATGACAAGGAAAAGAATATTTGGGGCCGGGCGTGGTGGCTCACACCTGTAATCCAAGCACTTTGGAGGCCAAGGAGGGCAGATCACCTGAGGTCGGGAGTTCAAGACCAGCCTGACCAACATTGTGAAACCCCATCTTAAAAAAAAAAAAAAAAAAAAAGAATATTTGGAAAGAATCTCCCCATAAGATACTTATTAATTACAAGGGAAAAACTACAACTTTACAAAGCAGGCTGATAGATAGCACCTTAATCAAGTGAACAAAGTTATCACCATCAATGGACATAGCAATGATACACGCCACCTGATACTACGCACTGAGAAGGGCATAGCATCACTTCTGTGGCATTCTCACCAAAAATGCATAACCTAAATTAAATCAGGAAACCTCAGACATTGAGAGACATTCTATAAAATAGCTGCTCTGCAATCTTCAGAAATGAGAAGGCCATGAAAGACAAAGGACTGAATAAAATATCCCATACTTAAGAAGACGAAGAAATCATGACAACTAAATGCAATATGTGACTGGACCAAATAAAAATTAATGGGGCAATTGCTTTTGAAAATTCTATTAATACTACAGTTATTGAAGATGTTAGCAGTTAGGAAAGAAGGATGAAAGATATAGGGGAATTAATCTTATTTTTGCAATTGTTTAATAAGTCAAATTATTTCAAAATAAAAAGTTAAAAAAATTTCAAAAGTATTTGAGAAAAAAAGAAGAGGCCCATATCCATGTTATACTTATCAGAATTTTTCCCTATTGGTGATCAGTCAAGAAAGGTAGACCAATTAAGCACACGGAAGTCAGAAAATGTTTCAGTTTAAGCTAACAGTTTTTCTACAAAGAAAAAATTAATAAATAAAAAAAGCACAAGGGACCATAAACCATCTCAATGCCCATTTAATAACTACATTTTCTGTTCATTCTACTGACAATAACCCAACATACCTTCCACTCAGTAGAATATCTCATTACAATTGCTCGGCACTGACTGTTATATTCTGTAATCCCCATTTTGGCCACATCCTCTGGTCCTCTGATTCCCAGTGTCTTATCAATTTCATATTCCTGAAAATTTGTGATAAGATTGTTACCACTGTGCCCCATGAAACAACTGCAACTATGCAACTCTAGAAAATAAAACAAATCGAACTACAAATATAGAAATGAAGTAGAAGAAAAGGTCTACAGTTAACATTTGTATTTAACATATTATATGATGAAATCTAATGCTTATAAAAAAATCAGAACATTATACAGCTGGATACTCAAACATACCACAGGTAAGCCATGACAATCCCATCCAAATCTTCTGTCAACATGAAACCCACTCTGGTGAGCATATCTTGTAACTATATCTTTAATTGTCCCTGCAAGTATATGTCCATAGTGAGGCAGTCCAGTTGCAAAAGGAGGACCATCATAGAAAGTAAATCTAAGAGGTAATAAAAATATATCAAGTCACTTAAAAACAGCAAAAATTTAAAGCATTTTTCTATAGATAGCTTTTGGCATAGTGAAGTCTTTTTGGAAGGAGAAAAGCAGCAAGACCAGAGAATTGGCAAAGATAATTGATTAGATATTTACTGGTGGTCCTGCCTTCAGAAAGGCTACAATTGTGGTAGAGCTGCAGAGACCTCCCTTTGATTATCCATTTTTCATTTATTAGTTCCATGATGTAAGGTAAGTTATTTATCCTGATCTTGAGTTATCTCATCAGTAAAATAGAGCAATAAACCCCTATCTCATAAAGTTTTTGACCAGAGGAGACATATAATGAAAACAGTGATTAAAGGGCTAGTCTTTTAGGTAAATGAAGACTAAAGGCAGAAGGCACTATAGTAGCCTTCTACAGGGTACTTATTCATTCAATGTATATAGCTACTACTGAATACCCACTATATAAAGGGCTGGAGGATTCTGGGAATACAAAGATGAGTAAAGAATAACTGCTTTAGGCCTTGAGTGGTGGCTCATGCCTGTAATCCCAGCACTTTGAGAGGCCCAGGCAGATGGATCACTTGAGGTCAGGAATTTGAGAGCAGCCTGGGCAACATGGTGAAATTCTGTTTCTACTAAAAATACAAAAATTAGCTGGGCATGGTGGCGGGTACCTGTAATCTCAGCTACTTGGGAGGCTGAGGCAGGAGAATCACTTGCATCCAGGAGGTGGAGGTTACAGTGAGCAGAGATCACATCACTGCACTCCAACCTGGACAACAGAGCAAGACTCCATCTCAAAGGAAAAAAAAAAAAAAAAAAAAAAAAAAAAGAGTATCTGTTTTAATGGGATTCAGTTTAAGAAATAACTATTTTTTTTTTTTTTTGAGATGGAGTCTTGCTCTGTCACCAGGCTGGAATGCAGTGGCAATCTCGGCTCACTGCAATCTCCGCCTCCTGGGTTCAAGCGATTCTTCCACCTCAGCCTCCCGAGGAGCTGGGACCACAGGCACGTGCCACCACGCCTGGCTAATTTTTTTGTATTTTTAGTAGAGACGGGGTTTCACCATGTTGGCCAGGATGGTCTCGATCTCTTGGCCTCGTGATCCACCCGCCTCGACCTCCCAAAGTGCTGGGATTACAGGCGTGAGCCACCGCACCCGGCCCAAGAAATAACAATTCTTAAGGACTTTCCCTTTACCTAAGAAATTCACATACTTTGGTTTATGTTTCGATTGCTTTAAGCATTCCTGAAAACAATTAAATTTAGTCCAAAACTCCAAGATTTTTTCTTCTTCAGCAGGAAAATTTATGTTTTCTGGAACTTGTTGAACCATTTTGTTGCTGTAAAAGAAATCAAATTTGTTACTGTCAAAAGAGAAATCTAGGAATAACAGAGTACCATATTATTAACATGGGCGTATGTAGATGACACTATCCATATTTTTAAAAAATTATAGCTTTATTGATGTACAATTTACATACTGTAATGTACAGTGTACAATTCAGTGGCTTTTCAGTATATTTACAAGGTAGTATAATTATTACTATTATCTAATTTTTTTGATGTTCATTATATTATTTACTGTAGTGAAAATGTGTCAAAAATTAATTGTTCAACAATAAGAGAACAGTTATTAAATACATGATACTTTTATATTTCAAAGAGAAGTTAACAAAATTGGAAAAATTCATCAAAAATATGGAACTCTTCACAAATATGCACGTCATCCTTGTGCAGGGGCCATGCTAATCTTCTCTGTATCATTCCAATTTTAGTATATGTGCTGCCGAAGTGAGTACTACTACTATGTAATTTCAAAATGTTTTCAACCTCCCCTCCCCACCAAAGTACCCCATAACCATTAGCAGTCACTCCCCATTCTTTCTTCTCCATAGCCAGTAGCAACAACTTATCTTCTTTCTGCTTCTATAGATTTACCTATCCTGGACATTTCATATGAATGGAAAAATTTGTATAAATCATCTATATGTGGCCTATTGCAATTGGTTGCCTTTCTCTAGCACATTTTCAAGGTTCATCCACACTGTAATATGTATTCATACTTTATTACTTTTGATAGCTGAGTAGTATTCCATTTCATGAATATGCCACATTTTGTTTATCCATTTATCATTTCTTGGATACCTGTATTGTTTCTGCTTTTCGGTTATTGTGAATAATGCTGCTAGGAACATTCATGTACAAAATTTTGTGTGGATCTACGTTTTATTTCTCTTGGGTATGTAGCTAGAGGCAGAATTTCTGGGTCACATGATAATTCTGTATTTAACTTTTTGAGAAAATGCCAAAATGTTTTCCAAGGTGACTGTACTATTTTACATTCCCTCAGCAGTGAATAAGGATTCTAATGTCTTTATATCCTACCTAACACATCTTATTGTCCATCTTTGGATTACAGTCATCCTAGGAGATGTTAAATAGTATCTTGAGGTTTTGATTTGCATTTCCCTGAAGACTAATGATACTGAGCGTCTTTCCATGTGCTTATTGGCCATTTGTGTATCCACTTTGGATAGATATTTATTTATCCTTTGCCTATTTTCTAATTAGGCTGTCTTTTTATGGTTGAGTTTTAAGGGTTATTTATACATTCTGGATACAAATCCTTTAGAAGATATATGATTTGTAAAAAGCTTCTCTTATTCTGTGGGCTATCTTTTTATTTTAGTGATGGTATTTTTGAAACACAAAAATTTTTACTTTTAATGATGCTCAATTTGTCTATTTTTGGTTTTGTTGCTTAAGCTTTTGGTGTCATCTAATAAACTATTACCTAAAGAAGGTTACAGACTTTTAGCTTACATTTAGACCAAGAATCATATTGAGTTATTTTTGTATACGGTGAGGGAAAGGTACTTGGTATTACTTAATATTCAGTAACGCTAGACAATATTTCCAAAAGTAAGCAAGAAAATCTTGGAAATTCCATCTGATGGTACAAAAACTCTTAACAATCTGAAGAAAAAAATCTCAAAGTAACTAAGAATTTTCTTACCTACACTCACATAACAGAAATCAGTTCTCTTGAAATAACTTCATCTTCTCTTTGAGGAAAACTGGTATAACTTTAAAAATCTTAAAAAGATGAGAATCTTACATTCGAATATAGATTCCAATTTTCCATTTTACCCTTTTTATTTCTTATTCATGATTTTTATGAAGGATAAGTTTAGTCTCTAGTGAGAAGGCTTAAGGTGTCTTTTAAACATTTTGCTAATAACCTCATTCAGACACTTGATCAATCTGTGTTTAAGTATCTAGTGAGCTGACTTAAGCATCTAGTGAGCATCCTTGAGACCTTTCCTTCCCAAAGTCTATTTAATTTTTAATTAATAATTCTAACAAGGTGGGTGCAAGATTTCCAAGTCAACAGCAGATTAGAAGGGAATAGAATTGCTAAGAAGAGAACAGAGAAGATAAAAAACCTTAAGTACTCAAGAACCACAACAGTCCAGGGTAATCAACTCTACAGGAAAAGGCACCTACTTACCTCAAACAGTTCTGAAAGCATCAAAAGCATCATAGTCTAAGCAAGTTATTGATTCAAGTTATTAAAAAAAAAAAAAAGTCTGTGACAAGTAATATCTTTCATTTTCTTTCACCTTCATTAAATTTTCAGGTGTATGAGTGCTTCTGAGTTTAATTTAAGAAAAAACAGGGTAAGAACAGTTGGGCTGTTTGATTAACTGAAATAGCTATTTCTGATCACAGTATACCATTAAAAAGTATTAAACAGAAATTGCAAGGTTTTAGATGTTCAACTCTTACTACAACCTCTAGCCTTTCAAGGATCAAAAGAAGTGTTTGTGCAATTACTGATTTATTTACATACATTGGGTACCTTATCAGAGGCCAACTGAAACTTATAAGATTGTTATCTGAAGACTAACAGACCTTTAGATATCAACACATTCGTTCATCACTTCTAAGACCTTTGTCACTTCTTCAAGGCTGGTCCTACAATGGCCCACATCCATGGGAGCTTTTTTTTTTTGGACAGAGTCTTGCTCTGTTGCCCAGGCTGGAGTACAGTGGTGCAATTTTGGCTCCCTGCAACCGCTGCCTCCTGGGTTCAAGCAATTTTCCTGCCTCAGCTTCCTGCCTCAGATTACAGGTGTACACCACCATGCCCAGCTAATTTTTGTATTATTTTAGTAGAGACAGGGTTTCACCATGTTGGCCAGGCTGGCCTGGAACGTCTGACCTTGTGATCTGCTTGCCTCAGCCTCCCAAAGGGCTGGGACTATGGGTGTGAGCCAACGTGCCCAGCCTATGGGAGCTTATTACAGATGGAGACTTAGCAGCCTCACCTTGCACGTAGGAGTCAGAACCTGCATTTTAACAAGATCCCTAGGGAATGAAAATTCACATCAAAGTCTGAACATCACCACCCTTGCACTGTTCTGACAATTATTCAGGAATGTCTATCTGAATTTTTGTTTTTCAGAAAATGAGATTTAAGCTTTCTGAGAAGAGGGCCATAACTTTTTTTTTTTTTCCCAGACAGTGTCTCACTCTGTCACCCAGCCAGGAGTGCAGTGATACAATCATGGCTCACAGCAGCCTTGACCTCCCTGGGCTTGGGTGATCCTCCCAGCTTAGTCTCCCAAGTAGCTAAGACTTCAGGTGTGCACCACCACACTCAGTTTTTTGTGTGTGTTTGTTCGTTTCGTATTCTTTGTAGAGACAGGGTTTTGCCATGTTGCCCATGTCTTCAGTTCCTGGGCTTAAATGATCCTCTTGCCTCGGCCTCCAAATGTGCTGGGGTTACAGGCATGAGCCACTGTGCCTCGCCAGCTCATTCAGTTTTTACAGTGTTTTTTAGGGAATCTCTGCTTTCCCCCGAAAATTAGAAATCACTGCACTATTATGCCAAGCATAAAGACTCAGTATAACAGCATTAACTATTCAGGAAGAACCATGTTCCAGTGACCGGGCTATGGCGGCCGCTCAGGAGAAGCAGCCTCCATGCATAAATCACAGGATTGCTATGGCCCATCGTATCCACCGGAGAGCTGCACATACACAACAGCATCCAGCAACCACAGGGCAGGGGACAAGGTAGGTTAACCGTGCCAAGTTGTGCAGAGGGATGTCATCCCCTTCGCTTCGTTCTTATAATCCAGGCCCTTCATTCTTCCCTGTGCCACAACTCCTTCAGGCCACCTTAACCTCAACTTCCTGTTCAGTAATTTCGAGACCACCCTCCTTGACATTCACTTCAAATTATTCACATTCTCTTTATAGTATTTACCCTCAGTATATTTTGGAAACGCACACTAAAACCATTGTTTTGTTTAAAATTTCATAATCTTTCTTTCCACAGTTGCTTCCCTTTTTAACTCTACCGTATTAGAGTTAATATCCAATATTCTTCCCATTATCTAAGCAATGCATTTCTGAGTCACCCTAACACTACTCCGAAGACAGACATAATCATCAAGTCACATGGATTCTACCTAGAAGTCTATTTCTTTTCCATTCTCCTCTAAATCCATTTCTGTTTCCCCTTTTTATTCTCAGGTCTTCATAATTATGTCAAATGTAACCTCAAGGTGGGACCATTTCAAACCTTTCCTCAATTTAGTTATATCCTATGAACATATGCTCCACAGATATACTCACGCAAATGTACAAAATACGTATGCAGTGACATTCACCGAATAATTGTTTCTACAGGCAAGTAACTGAAAACAATTTAAATATTCATGGTGACAAGTAAATTACGGTACATCGATAAAATAATCATGCAGCCGTTAAAGGCAATAAACTAAGACATATAAAAATACGTATTACCTATACATAAAGTCACAGCTGTACCAATTTATACTATGTATAATGTTTCCTATCCAAGATTTTACTCATTTCAAACACCACCTCATTAAAAAAAGGCGACCATAAACTCAATAAGGCTGGAAATTAACGAAAGGAAAGCCCTGAAGAAGCGCGTTCTTTCAAAAATTAAATCGTGTGCTACTGTTTTGGGGTTGTAACGCGTGTGTGCCCCTCGCCTTTGAGGGCCGGATACTGCAGGGAAGAATGGGTGTACCCCAGGGTCCCCGCGTACCTGGATAGCCACGCGGGCCAGCAAGTCTAGTAGCAATCCCGCCGACAAGAGAGCGGTGAGCCGGCGCGCGGAGGTGATGCAACGCGCTGACAACGCGAGATCGAGGGAAGAAGGCTGGCTCCGCATCGGCCAATCAGTACGCGCTGTCTGACACCTACCAACAAGCCAGGCGGCTATTCGTTGCGCCGGACCTTACTACGCCCTCTCGTCCGGATGGTGCGATCGTTATACTTGCCGGTTTTGCGGCTCCCCTTGGAATACGAACCCGCGCTGAGCGCTGGGCTGGGTTGCCGCGTTGGTGCTGCTGGTATCCGTTCCAATAGTGTAGACCGAGGTCGCACTCGGGTTGTGGGCACCTCTGAGTAGGTGGAGGCCCACTGGGAAGCAGCAGCGAGGTCGGCGCCCTTTTTTTTTTTTTTTTTTGAGACGCAGTTTCGCTCATGTTACCCAGGCTGGAGTGCAATGGCGCAATCTCGGCTCACCGCAACCTCCACCTCCTGGGTTCAGGCAATTCTCCTGCCTCAGCCTCCTGAGTAGCTGAGATTACAGGCACGCACCACCATGCCCAGCTAATTTTTTGTATTTTTAGTAGAGACGGGGTTTCACCATGTTGACCAGGGTGGTCTCGATCTCTTGACCTCTTGATCCACTCGCCTCGGCCTCCCAAAGTGCTGGGATTACAAGCATGAGCCACCGCGCCCGCCCCTCATGTTCTTTATCTTGTTTACATTTGTCAGTATTTATCTGACTGGACTCTTCGTACCTAAAATTCATATCGACAAACAGCAACTTCCGGAGAGGTGACTTCAATAATTATACTTTTGGGCCCGGAGCTGGTGACCCCAAAGTCGCTTCTCTTATCATAAATGGCCATGTGAAATGATAAAAGAGAAGGAAGAGCCTGACAACCAGGTTTAAAAGTTTTATTGCAGGCCGGGCGCAGTGGCTCACGCCTGTAATCCCAGCACTCTGGGAGGCCGAGGCGGGCGGATCACCTGAGGTCGGGAGTTCAAGACCAGCCTGACCAACATGGTGAAACCCCCGTATTTAAAAAAAAAAAAAAAAAAGTTTTATTGCATTTTGTCTAAAATGTTATCTGTAATGAAAATTTGCATACTTAAACAATTTTTTTTTTTTTTTTTTTTTGAGAAGGGTCTCATTCTGTCGCCAGGCTGGAGTGCAGTGGCACGGTCTCGGCTTACTGCAGCCTCGACCTCCCCGAGGTCAGATGATCCTCGCACCCCATCCCCGACCAAGTAGCTGGGACTACAGGCTAGTGCCACCACGCCCCGCTCTTTGTATTTTCTGTAGTAATGGAGTCTTGTTATGTTGTCTAGGCTACTCTCAAACTCGTGGACTCAAGCGATCTGCTTGCCTCAGCCTCCCTAAGTGTTGTGATTACGGGCATGAGCCAGTGCGCCCGGCCTGCATACTTAGGATTGCTGTGAGTCTGATTGGTACCTTACGGATCTGCTGATCAAAATCTGGAGCCTTGCAAAGAGCAGCAGGCCTCAGGCTTTGGCACCAGAGCCTCTAAAGGAAATTCTGGATCTTGCCAAATTGGGAGTAGTTCTGTAACTGCCTATTGTACCCATTTGAGGGATATAAAAAATCGATCTGGCCTAGAATAGGTAGAATGCAGTTTCTTAGTAAGTTTAGGAAGATTTTGATAGTCTGTTCAGCATATATTAAACTTTACTTACTGTCTTGGCCCAGTGTGAAGGATTAAAGGGGTTTCATGTTCTCCATCACAGGGGTAACTCAATGTTCTATGACTTTACTCATTTGAACATAAATTTAGTAGCTGCAGAACTAATTAACTGAAAATATTTGCAATGTATTTGTTTTCACATTCCTAATGTTGCCTCCTTGTTGTTACCTGTCCAGAGAGCCCAGATTAGGGCCAGACAGAGGGCTCCTGGACAAATGTAAGGTAGGCTGACAAGTCTAAATATTTAAAAATTGGATTGAGAAACATTTATATTAATAGTACTGTTGGAAAGTATGGGAAGACTAAGTCTAGAAAAAAGTTAAGCACTTGAAAAAAATTCCAGTAAAAAAGTTAATTGTAGTCAAAATATATTATTTGGACTGAAAAGGTGAATAATTTTTTCACCTCTTCAGAATATGTAGTATCTGAAAGTGAAAAACCAAGAAATCAGAGCATAAGCATGTTTTATTGTATTTTGTTTAAAATGTTTCCTGTAATGTAAACATTGCATACTTAATTTTTTTTTCTTTTGAGAAGGGGACTCATTCTGTTGCTAACGTTGGAGTGTAGTGGTATGGTCGTGGCTCTCTGCAGCCTCAACACTCCCTGGGGTCAGATGATCCTTGCACTTCATCGCTGACCAACTGGCTAGAACTACAGGCTAGCGCCACCACGCCCGGCTAATTTTTCTATTTTCTGTAGTAATGGAGTCTTGCTATGTTGCCTAGGCTGCTCTCAAACTCGTGGGCTCAAGCAATCTGCCTGCCTCAGCCTCCCTAAATGTGACTATAGGCATGAGCCAGTGCGCCTGGCCTGCATATTTATTATCATTGCTGTGAGTCTGCGTAAATACTAGAGAAATTAAATTGCTGAAGGTAGGAACATGGAGATAAATGATAGAGAAATTAAATTGAAGGTGGTTTTATCTGGGGAGCAGGAACTGGGGGTAGGCTAGGCTGCTTGACGTTACTTCTCGGCTTGTGGAGCATGTGCTGGATTTAAATTGTGGCCACACATTCTGACACTCCCCCACTGAGAAGTAAGGATCTGTGTCCCTTCCCTTTTATTCTGTTTGGGCTGTGTGTCAGTTTAAACCTGTAGAATACAGTGAAATGACTGAGCCAGTTTCTGGCCCAGGTCTTAAGAGACTGACGGCATCTGCTTCCTGCCCCTGAGAACATTTGCTCTTAGAGCTTTGTTGCCATGCTGTAAGGAAGCCCATGAACAGGCACTGAGTGGGCCATCTTAGAAGCAGATCCTGTAGCCATAGCTGAACCACCTCAATGAAAGCGCACGGAGCACAGATGAGCAGTCCCTAGTGAGTCTTGACCCAATTGCATTATTTGTGAGTAAAATAAATGATTGTTACGGAGATGATTTGCTATGCAGTAACAGAAAATAAGGTATAAATGTTATCTGTATCAAGAGAAGGTGGAATGTGTGAATTATTTATCCTGCTGCGTAGTTGTCCCCACTCTTCTTGAAGTCTGAAGTTTTGGAAACCTAGGAATCCAGAATGACTCTTGAAGCGACTTAGTTCCTTGGACCTTTATTAAAAATATATATATATACTGAGAACCCACTATGTACAGTACACAGTTGTAAGCACTAGGGACATAATGGTTAACATACTAGATGAAATCCCAACAGTTAAGAGTTTGTGGCCGGCTGCAGTGACTCATGTCTGTAATCCCAGCACTTTGGGAGGCTGAGGTGGGCGGATCACAAGGTCAAGAGATTGAGACCATCCTGGCCAACATGGTGAAACTCTGTCTCTACTAAAAAAATACAAAAATTAGCTGGGCATGGTGGCGTGTGCCTGTAGTCCCAGCTACTCAGGAGGCTGAGGCAGGAGAATTGCTTGAACCCAGGAGACGGAGATTGCAGTGAGCCAAGATTGCGCCACTGCACTCCAGCCTGGTGCCTGATAACAGAGCAAGACTCTGTCTCAAAAAAAAAAAAAAAGTTTATATTCAGCAGAGGTAAATCAATAAATACTAATTTTAGGTACACACATCATGGCTCAATGATACTACCTTGGAACTATGTAATACTATTTTTTTTTTTTTTTTTTTTTTTTAGATGGAGTCTTACTCTGTTGCCTAGGCTGGAGTGCAGTGATGTAATCTCAGCTCACTGCGACCCCCGCCTCCTGGGTTCAAGTGATTCTCCTCATACCTTATCCCCTACCAAGTCTCAATCTCCCTGTCTTAAGCCCCTGAGTAGCTGGGATTACAGGTGTGAGCCACCATGCCCAGCTAATTTTTTTATTTTTAGTAGCGATGGGGTTTCACCATGTTGGCCAGGCTGGTCTTGAACTCCTGACCTCAGGTACCTGCCTTAGCCTCCCAAAGCGCTGGGATTACTGGCATGAGCCACCGTGCCTAGCCTATGTAATACAGAGCCCATTTTGATAGGAGACATATGTGTTGAATTATAGGTAGGTTGGTTATTTAATGTAATATTAAATGTTTCCCTATTTGGGCTCAGGGAGAGTTCTGACTCCTAATTGTGACTACCCATCTTTCAGACACTTTGTATTTTTCATAAGCTTTTGGTCTAACTAGAATTTTGGGATGGCTTGCATCTAGCTGTTGTTCCCTAATTCCTAGAGGTCAATGACAATGTAACTCTGTATGTGGCTTCCTCTCCTGTTTCTCACAGAACTCTTATATGATGTAGGTCTGAAATGTCCTATATTTCAGTTAGCTATTCACCAAAACACAAGTATAAAACTCAATGTTGACTTGTAATTAATCAGTTTAAACAAAAATGACAAAATGGAAGGTGTATTTGACATAATTAGAAATAAACATTTCAAATAGCCTATAATTCACACAAAGCCTAGGCTGGAAACTACAAGTGCTTTGACCCATTTATTTAAAAAGGCTTAAAAAAAAAGGCTTCATGCAACCTTGACAAGACGATGTCCATTAATTACTCAAGATAGAGGGCAAAGAGAGTATATACAGGAAATATTTTCAAGGTCTGTCTTGTGCTTCCTTTTTAAGAAGTTGAATTTAATTTTTTGAAGTAATTACTTAGGAAGAAATGCGAGGAGTTCCATAGAAAAAGATGACAACCAGAATGATATTCCATCAGCCAGATTTTTAAACTTCCTTCACTCTGAAATTTCTTCTTTTGTTAGCTAAAACTATTTTCTGGGTCAGTTTTCTTAGGTGAGCCTTGTTCACATTCAGTATTAAAACCAATGCTGACATTTATTATTTTGGTTTCATTTTCCTTTTTGCATCTTTATGTTTCTTCCGACAATCCTTGAAGATCCAAAAAATAAAAGACTTTGTTAACAAACTTAAGTTGTTTTTAAGATGTTCAGTACATACAAGTAAAACTTAGGTTTATTCTCATTGTCAGGGTTGTGGAAATCTATTTTGAAAGTGCTCTCCTGAAATGAACAGGGGATATTGGCATTTTTGGCATTACTTATTTATAATGGGAAGTACAATTCAGTCTTTAAAAATCTGATGCTTTCCTGTTACTTAATAGGCTTGGCTGGACTCTGAGACAGGTCATTCAACTGAGCCAGTCTGCAGTCTCTCATCTGTACCATTCATGAGTTCACTTCCAGCACTGTATTTCTAGATAGATAACAACATGTCTATTTTTTAGGAAATAATCAATATGGAGAAACAATTACTCACCATACGAAGGTTGTTTGTTCTGACCTCCCAAGAGTTTCTGCTAATATTACTTCCTACTCCTCTCCAGAATAAGTCAGAACCTGCTAGGGGAAAAACAAGAAAAATGAAACAGCAAACTACTTCTAAAATGGGTAATATTCTAAGTATTGGCATTATCAAAGTCTCCAATTCTAGTAAAGATCACTCTTTTCCCTAAATTTCTAAATATTTTCAAAAATTAGTATT
Source organism: Sapajus apella (assembly GCF_009761245.1). Classification (NCBI taxonomy): domain Eukaryota; kingdom Metazoa; phylum Chordata; class Mammalia; order Primates; family Cebidae; genus Sapajus; species Sapajus apella. The sequence goes on along the minus strand of NW_022437058.1, from coordinate 4,244,105 downwards.
TTTTTCTTTCCAAATGAAAAATATAGTATTGCTTTTACTGTTTATATATCATTTACTATTATTATGTAACTTTGTGTTAGGCTTTAAGAAATGAGTTCACCAATAGCCTGAGTTTTCAGATGGACTTTTATGGCACTAAAACCTTATGGGTTTTGTATGCCTAACATCTAAGTCCCTGGAACAAAACAAGGCTTTGTTGATGAGAACAAGTGGGCAAAGAAAGTGGTGAGTGGGGAGCTCTCAGTCGTTGACAGCATTGCAAGTTAACATTCATCAGTGTGAACAAACAGGGTTAAACCACATGACATTACCAAGGGTCAGAATTTCTGGATGTGTATTACTGTAACTGTACTATTACCTGTTATATGTTTGTAATTTGATGAAAAAAAAATGGACTGACCTTGAAGTCTTTCATCATTCTTAGAGAAAAAGAAAAATCTAGTGGTTGCTTTTTCAGGTAATGATGCTTCTCTGAAAAGAAAGGGGACAAAGGGAAAGAGAGAGATAGGTATGGGTTGGCTTAATTTCAATATTTAAGAAGAAATATTTACATTCAAAACATAAATACACTATTTCTTAAATATATCTTTTTTCTATTCCCTCTAGAATTCAGGTGAATGAGACTTTAAAATACATCTGTTTGTATTTTGCCATGAGTTAAAATACCCTCTCTCCAATATTCTTCTATATGAACCTTTGATAATGAAGACTTGTTTAAGAAAGAACCTCTGTCTTTCCTGTGTTGGTTGCTGATACTCTCACTCTCACCATTGCCACCCCATTTGCCAGTGCGTCCTATGGGTAGGCACCCAGTCAACTGCAGCATTCTGTTTCCAGACCAGTGACTTCACCCAATCGTCCCTTTAGTGCTATCCAAATCTCAAGGAAAAGAAAACATACTCTCCATTTATAGAATGACTAGAAAATGCTTTAAAGAAGCTGAGATGGCCGGGTGCGGTGGCTTACAACTATAATCCTAGCATTTTGGGAGGCTGAGGCAGGCAGATAACTTGAGGTCAGGAGTTTGAAACCAGCCTGGACAACATGGTGAAACCTCATCTCTACAAAAAATATAAAAATTGGCCAGGCATGGTGGTGGACACCTGTAATCCCAGCTATTTGGGAGGCTGAGACAAGAGAATCAATTGAACCCGGGAGGTGGAGGTTGCAGTGAGCCAAGATTGTGCCACTGTACTCCAGCCTGGGCGACAGAGTGAGACCCTGACTAAAAAAAAAAAAGCTGAGATAAGACAATTTAGTTGTCATGTGAAGAGAAGCTAAAATATTTCTAAAGCATGTCTAATTCAGATTTTACAAATTATGAACTATGCCTGCAAAGAAACAAAATTGCTTACCCAGGACTGGACTTTTTGTGATCCGTTTCTTCAGTAACATCTTCCTCTTCTGAAGTGCTGTCTTGGAAACGAGGGTCTTCCTGCCAGACAATCTTTCCAGGTTTCACTGTTTCAACTCTGTAAGTCTCTGCATCAATTATGACATCAAAAGATGATGGTATTGTAACATTTCTGTACACATTCATTTGATTATTTTTACCATGTAGACATATCTAAAGTTCCAGTATATTAATCATTAAAAGAGGTAATATAAAAAAATGGGTAGTATCGTCTTAGATTTTTCAAATATTTTCAGAAATTACTATGATAATTTTGGTGTCACTAGAATGATCTGATAAGGACAGCAGTAATATAAAAAAGGTATGAAAACTCAAGTTTCTAATGAGTCATAAAATTTTTTTAAATGACAGACAAAATAACGATGGAATCTGTACTAGCTTGAGAAGCCTAAAATATAACATGATACAGAGAAATCAGGTTTCCCTCTTGTCTATTTATAAATGAGAAAAGGAATATATCTTTACATATTTAATACCCAAAACTTTTTGCTAGAACTGCTGAAAAAACTACTGCTGTAAGATCAGGACAATCACCTCATAAATCTTCAAAACTTCCCAAGTACTTTAAAAAACATCTTTCAAGTTGCTGGCGTCTTTAGGACCCGTTTCAAGATCAATTTCTCACGTTTTGCTCTCAAAGTTACAAAAATTATAATCTACATCATGCCAACTCTCCTACTAAACAGTTTACAAAGACAAGAAAATGTAGTTTTACTTACAATAATTTTTGAACAACTAGCTTGTTGTACTTCCTTTTAAAGTACCACAGAATTGGTATTATTTGCTAGTGAACCAAGATTGCACCACTGCACTCCAGTCTGGGCGACAGTGCATCTCAAAAAAAAATTTTATCTACTAAACACACGTATTTAAAGTAGAATCATTGTAGTTAGGTATGTGTGTATTCTTCTGTATAGGTATTACTTGCTATTACAGTGAACTTCCAGAAAGCTGCACATATATCTTGAACCCTGGGTGAGGAACAGGTCAGGTGTTTTTTAACCTGTGGCCCATGTTGGCCTTTAGAGGTAAACCTCTTGAAATGGAATGTAAAACAGTATGTACTGGTGTTTATACTTCTCTCTCGGTTCTGGCAAATTTTCAAGGATAAACTTTACAATAATTGGCATATTGATGACATGGCATATTTGTATAAAACCAGGAAGGTTACCTGTTTCTTCTTTTAATCTTACCATATACAGCACTAGTTTTCCATAAGTCATAGCATCTTCTGCTTCATTTAAGATACAAAGCTATTTAAATATATGATTTACTATACTTCTTCATAACTTATTACTTAACAGAAAATACGCTATACATTATTCTCTGGCTTCCCTTCATATGGCAGCTAGTAGAGGTTTGCTCCCTTAAATGCAAAAGTATTTTCTTTCACAGCTTCAGGACATCGTGTTTATGCTCCTGTGACACTAAATCTCAAATCATCTAGGTAGACGAATCCTTTCTTCAGCTCACATTAAATCTGTTACACTTAATGCAGATTCAATTGATTAAGTTCAAACTGACTAAAATCAAAAAGCATATGAAAAAAGAAAAGTACCTTCCTTTATGTCTTTAGTGTCTGAATCAAAAAAGGAGAATGTGAACCCACTGGGCTGCTCAGCCCCACTAGTCAGAGCTGCAGGGTCCTGGATTTCCTCAGGTTTCTCTTTAGCACAGTCCTCATTCCAGGGTGTGTCCTCTTCCTTTTCACTGGTATATTTTGTAGTTTGGAATATTTCTTTCAGATCCATTGCAATGTTATAATACATTTCTTTAGATACCTCAGGTAGCTTCTCAGCTTCCTCCCTTTTCTTTTTTCGTTTTGCTTTACTGAAAGGACATATGTAGAAATGTGCATCACAAAGAAATAGGTTTTGGAAAATTTCCAGAAATCAGGAAAAGAAAAAATCTTGGACAACTTTAATTCTATCTCTTCAACAACCAGGATATAAAACTCTACTAATGGAGAAATATGATAAATAAAACTCTACATATAAAACTTTTTAAAAGAATCCTTTAATTTTGGAACAATTTTAGATTTACAGAAAGTTACAAAATGGTAGAGTTCCTAAATAGCCTTCACTTTGTCTTCCCTAATGTAATACGTATGTAACTATGTAATTGTATATAACTATGATACAAGTGTCTAAATTAAATAACATCGATAGATTACTGCTAACTAAACTCAGACGTTATTTTGATTTCAACAGTTTCTCCACGAATTGTCTTTTTTGTTTCAAGATTCAATTCAAGATACCACATTGCCTTTTGTGATTTTTGTGGCTGTTAACAGTTGGAAAATGAAGGATTTAAACCAAACTGCTACTGGTTACTCTATATATTTGCCATATTTATCCAGCTGACTGCATATCTTTAGGAAACAGAAGCTCCTACCACACTAGATGGTTGAATGGTTACCCGCCGAAAAGCTATGTCCATGTCCTAATTCCTGAAACCTGTGAATGTTAACATTATTTAGATAAGGAGTCTTGCAGAGATATTCAGTTAAGGGTCCTGAGATGAAGAGACCATCCAGGATTATCCAAGTGGGTGCCGGATGCTATCATAAGTGTCCTTATAAGAGGCACAAAGAGGAGAGACATAAAGAAAAGAGGAGGCGGCCATGTGAAGATAGAGGCAGAAATGAGAGGAATGTGGTCTTAAGCCAAGGAACACCAAGGATTGGTGGCAGTCACTAGAAACTAAGAGAGGCATAAAACGGCTTTGTTTCCCTGAACCTCTAGAGGGTAACAGCCTGTTCACTGCCTTAATTTGGGACATCTAGGCTCCAGAACTGTAAAGAAATACACTTTTATGATTTTAAGTAACCAAGTTTGTGGTAGTTACAGAGGTCACAAGAAACTAATACAAATAGATGAATAGAAGGCATCATACTAGAGTAGGAGCACATATCATTTATAGATTCCTCTGTGAAAAGGCAAGACTTCCTCCACCACATCAATAATTCCTCTCTTACTCTACTTGCACTACCCCTACCCCGCCAATCTTTAACTAAATACAGTGTGACCAATGAGCAGGATCTTGGTTCCTACCTACATTTTTAATTGTCTGAAATGAGATTAATTTACATGATTCTATTGCTAAAAGAAGTAGCTCTATTTACCTTTCTTTTGGTTTATCATCTCTTTTTCTTTCATAAGTGGCATGGTCTTGCTTCGTTGGATCATAATGTATGATGTCCCTATATAAAAAGAGGGGAGGTTGGAAGAGATCAAACAGAACACTAATATGAAAAATAAGCAGCAAATTATAATTCAGCACTAGGAAGACTAATTTTGCAGCAAGAAAAAGCCATATGACATCAAAGAAGATAACTAGGATCTTACTAGAAATAAAATATATATATATAATTTTGGAAATGGAGTCTTGCTTTATTTCCAAGGGTAAAGCGCAATAGTGTGATCTCAGTTCACTGCAACCTCTGCCTCCCGAGTTCAAGTGATTCTCCTGCCTCAGCCTCCCAAGTAGCTGGGATTACAGGCACATGCCACCATGCCCAGCTAGTTTTTATATTTTAAATAAAGACAGGGTTTAGCATTGTTGGCCAGGCTGGTCTCCAACTACTGACCTCAGGTGATCTGCCCACTTCGGCCTCCCAAAGTGTTGGGATTATAGGCGTGAGCCACTGTACCTGGAAAAATAATATTTTAAACGACCTACTTTTGAGATTTCCTGGATTTTTTTTAGCTTTTGGGGTTTTCTTTTTTTTTTTTTTTTGAGACGGAGTCTTGCTCTGTCAACCAGGCTGGAGAACAGTGCCACAGTCTTGGCTCACTGCAACATCCGCCTCCCAGGTTGAAGCAATTCTGCCTCAGCCTCCCGAGTAGCTGTGACTACAAGTGGGTGCCAAACGCCCAGCTAATTTTTGTATTTTTAGTAGAGACGGGGTTTCACCATGTTGGCCAGGATGGTCTCGATTCCTTGACCTCAGGATCCACCCGCCTCGGCCTCCCAAAGTGCTGGGATTACAGGGCGTGAGCCACTGTGCCTGGCTTTTTAGCTTTTTAAATGATTTTAAACATACTAAAATACATACAGATAAAATGATACACTGCCTGGGATCTGAACAAAATATTTCATTGTGTAAACCAGGGGTTGGATAAAGGTATAGAAGAGAACGCTGGTCACATGTTGGTGACTAAAAGCTAGGTAGGTGATGGTGTATAAGGCGTTTATTACATTAGTCTCTAAATTGCAAGCCTGAAATTTTCCATACAGTTACATTTATATAGATTAATAGTTTTACAGTTACTATTTAAACTGTTTTCCAGTTTCATTAATGGAAGTGATACTGCTCTGACATCTAAGTGTATAAATACAGAAATAATTTAAGATTAGTTGTTTAAGTGAGTACTGGGTCAAAGGTAAGTATATTTTTAACGGTCTGATACCTATTGTCGGCTGCTTTCCCCCAGGCCATTAAAAGTGGCCTAGTTTTAAATTGAATTCAAGAAGACATTTATGGCAAAGGATGATATGGTAGAATGGGATAGAACATAAAACATACTTAAATTTCTTAGCAGCTACCGATCCTTTGTTTGTAGAATTGCTTAAGTTGATTTGCAAAACACTTTGCACAACCTTCAGGGCTTTCTTTTTTTCTTCAGCAAGCTCTTCTTCTTCGGCAGTTTTCTTTTCATTTACCTCTTTGAGGGAAAGGGATAATTAATAATCTCTTGGGAAACACAGCCTGAAAATTCTCAATCCAATATTTACCAAATACCTAAACATGTACAAAGTCTATTAAGTCAGGAAGAAGAAAAGTGTAACCTTATTTCACTATCCCCCATATCCCAAGATCCTCAGCCATAGCAAACTCAGAAAGTCTACATGACCAGACAATGAAAAGTCCTACTACTGTTACTAATTATAAAACAATCTGAATTTAATGGCTTTCGGTAGCAATTCTAAAACTTTTAAGATAAAGATTGACAAATGTAACAGAGCAAGATATTAATTGTAAAACTACATTGATTTTTTTTAACATTGTAAACATGTAATCTAAATTATATATAAATCTAAAAATGATAAAGACAGTGAAAAACGATAATGGTATATCTGAAAATGGTATATCTGACATTTTTCAGATGGTATCATCTGAAAAATGGTATGTCTGACAATATAAGATATTAGTGGTTAGTTGTTTTAGTCTTTGATTCAATAACAACTATTGTGGGGAAAAAGCCATATCCTCTGCACATACAAAGGCATCATGGAACTTTACAAACTACTATCCTCAACTACTACAAGCAGACAAAATATCAGAGAATAAAGTTAAGTAGCTAGTTTGGATTACAGAAATACAAAAGTAGTATAAGCCTGTATGACTCAACTTACTGCAGGATATAAATAACCAACGAACAGAAATAGAATAAAATGCTGATTTAAGTACTCTATAGGGATGCCCCCAAAGTTTCTAAGGGTTCAAAAATAAACAAGTTGTTTATGGCTTTGAGATAGTGTTTAACTGAATCAAAAGATGCTTTATAAACTAGGTAGAGTTATGAGGTAGCAAAGACAAAGTTGAATCCCTAAGAGGTGGTAGGAAAGCATGCCAGGTGTTTGTTGGAAACAAAATGAACACATATATTGAAATAATAAAAGTGCAAAAAGTTTACACTGCATTAGGTTGAAACAGGAAACTGCTAATTTCAACAACTTTTGACAATCAAAAACATCAATTTAAATTTTAATCTAATAATAACTATTAGGGAAGTAGAATATAATGCTGAAATGGGCTTAAGGTGATATAGGCTGGCTGTGCTGCTTACTTGAGACAAAACACTGTGCCTTAAAATTCGGGAAGGGGTCAGGTGCCGTGGCTCCATTCTATAATCTCAGCACTTTGGGAAGCTGAGGCAGGAGGATCACTTGACGGCAAGAGTTTGGGACCAGCCTGGGCAACACAGCAAGACCCTGTCTCTATGAAAATACAAAAATTAGCTGGGTATGGTGGCACATGCCTGTAGTCCTAGCTACTAGAGAGACTGAGGCAGGAGGATCGCTTGAAACCAGGAGTTTGAGGTTACAGTAAGCTATGACTGTGCCATTGCACTCCAGCCTGAGGAACACAGTGAGATCCTTTCTCAAAAAAATAAAAATAAAAATAAAAATAAAAATAAATAAAACATGTTGAGAAGGAAAGAAAACAACAGAGATTCTAGGAATGGACATGACATCAGCACAGAGAGAAGGGTTTAGAAGAGCTGGTTTGGACTTGCTGAGTTTTAACATGAACTCAGGAAAGCCTGCAGAAAATATCCAACAGGCAATGAAGACCAGTTGGGAGCTCAGCAGAACAGCAAGGAAAAAAGAAGACACAAATTTGAAAAATACTCACGTGCAAGTGAAAGCTAAAGCTACAGGGACTTACAGAACCTTGGGAAGAACCCTTATTTAGAGGCAAAAGAAAAATTAGGAACCAAGAGTCAAGAAAACCAGGAAGTTATGATGTAATGGGAGCAAAGTGAACATTTCAAGAAGGGATGATCAACAGTGACATATGCTCTAGGTTAGCTGAAGAGGGTGTCATTGGAGACAATGCCATTGCACTTGAGAACAAGTTGTTTATGGCTTTGAGGGAACACATACCCAAAGAGTTGTAAGGAAACAGACAAAATTGGCAAAAGTTAAGAAAATAACCTCTCTATGCACCTTCTAAATGAAGGTTAATCTCCAGGTTCTATTCATTTTTGTGTTTTCAACATGGAGTTTTGAATGAGAAAGTCAAGTAAAATATAATGCTGGAAAGGGTTCAAGGTGATGGGAGCTAGCTGTGCTGCTTCTTGCAGAACAGACAAACACTGTGCTTTCAAAAGTTGGAAAGGGGGCCAGGTATAGTGGCTCATGACTATAATCTCAGCACTGAAACAGAGTTTGAGAGGACCCTAGAGAATTCATTTTAAACCTCTCTGAATCTTGGTTTCCTGAAACAGTCTCAATACTGTTAATAATGACCTCAAAGAATTGAGAAGATCAAATCACAGACCGTTTTCAATAAAAAGCTAACTGCTACTGAATTAGCTGTAATTTACTTTTTTGCTTCAAAGTTAGAACTGAAAGAGAGATGGAGTAGAAACTTGAAAACTGGCATGGTTAGAGGAAAGGCTTTTTTGGGACCCACAGACCTAACTATGCCTCTATAAAGAGGAAGAAGCTAGAAGAGGAAGAGTGAAAATGCAAGTGATGAAAGGTAACAGGAAGTAGGAATGGCGAGGATTAAAAAGCAGATTAGATTAACTCAGGAAGGAGAAAAAAAAACAAGAAGGTAAGGGCAAAGAAGTTCTGAGATTGGGAGAGGGAATCAGGGAGTTCATTTAAGCCAGCCACATAGGAGGTAAGGCCTTTTTAAAGTGTAAGAGGAGAAGGTCTTGTAGATTAGAAAAGATTAGAACTACTGCTGTGGAAAATCCTATAGTAAGTAAAAAGAAGTAGAATTAGGATGCTTCTGATGGTATCATTACTCTTAGATACATTCAAATAGGGATAAATTCAAGTAGAATAGCATTCAGTGATACACTGCTTTAAAAAATAATCTGCACCAGGTATGCACATTGGAGGATGATGAACACTCTTTGTTTTAGAAAGCGAGGAGTGACTTAACCATTTTCCATGGCTTCACCCAGAACCTGCTGATCAACTGACATAGCCTGCCAGGTAGGAAACTCAACTTCTTCTCATGCCAGGGATGGGATAGAGTAAAATGGTACCTTTAGTGGATGCTATTTCTTTCTTTCCTTTCTGGCAGCTCTAAGTATTAAATTTGCCTAAATTACTATGTGCAAACAAACTTAGTATAACTGTACATTTGTTTATAAACGCCTCAATCCAATGTCTTGGGATGCAGAGTTTTTTCACGTATTAAACAAAGGAGGTACACTAGGTGATTTCTATGACATCAGGACTCTTTTGACAATGAAGCATTTACCTTCCTGTTCCTCTTCACTGTCACTTTCTAGAAATCGAGAGTCCATGCGGAATCTGTCATCAGCGCCAAAGTGAGACTGTAAATCCATGAGCTACACAGACAAAAAACATACACAATCGATAGCCACATTCCAAAGAAATTGCTTCTAACGAAGACTATCAATGTACACCTCCCCACACACTGAAATTCACTACATTAAGATGTGGGCCTACCGCCATCTACCTATGAACCAATCAGAGAGGATCACAGAAGACACCCTCCCCAAATAAGTGGGTTAAGGCCTGCCTGCATTTACGCAGATTTAAGGACTATGTCAAAAAATAAGGACATGTTGTAAGTTTAATTCTTTTCAATCTTCACTAACCTTCTGTCCAGCTCTGCCCTCAAACTGAGGTTTAATTTTGAACCTGTTACTGTCATCTTCAGAATCAGATTCCTCATCATCACTGCTATCAAACAGCTTCCCCGATGTTTTACCCATAGACTCCTGTGAAGAAACACAAACGTTTTTTAATAGCTTAGGCAAGAAAGTAGCATTTCCTTCATAGTAATCTTCTCCCTCACACTGAAAGCCAATACCCCGACTCATCTACCAGGAATGAGTAAACGGTGGGTCAGGTGGAAATTCCTGACTCAGTGATATCTAACTGGCCTCTGGGATCACTCATCCAGAGGCTTCCCAATGAAGCCTGGATTTGGGGAGATAGTTATTATATGCAAGAACAGTTTTTGTAGTGTTTCACTAATATTGGTGTCATGCTGCAGATGTTGTGGAGAATATAGGTTCATATGGGAGAAAATCTCCAAGACCCCTGTAGTCTCAATGTGTGGTGACCTGGCAAGCCCTGGGCCTCACTGCAGATCTCAGGAGGGTTTTATGTTGAGATTGGCAGTTGTTTGTGGAGTGGATCTTCAAAAGTAGATGAATGCCCACAGAGACATCCTGAAGTTCTTACTTTCACCCGTTCCTTTCCTGGATGGCTCTGCTCCTGAGTTGATGTCTCCTCTGTTTCACATTCACTGTCAGAACCGAAGATGATGTGTGTTGGTTTATCCTCTAGATGACTATCCTAGGGAGGCCATGAAAAGCACTGCATCTTAAAAAGATTTTATGACTAAGAATCCAAAAGCAATTGCAGCAAAATCCAAAATTGATAAGTGGGATCTAATTAAGCTAAAGAGCTTCTGCACAGCAAAAGAAGCTATCAACAAAGTAAACAGACAACCTACACAACAGGAGAAAATATCTGCAAATTATGCATCTGACAAAGGTCTAATATCCAGAATCTATAAGGAACTTAAATCAACAAGCAAAAAACAACCCCAGTAAAAAATGAGCAAAGGACACAACAGACACTTCTCAAAAGACATACACGCGGCAAACAAGCATAAGAAAAAATGCTCAACATCACTGGTCATTGGAATACAAATCAAAACCACAATGAGATATCATCTCATACCAGTCAGAATGGCTATTACTAAAAAGTCAAAATATAAAGATGTGCCCGGGTGTGGTGGCTCACACCTATAATCCCAGCACTTTGGGAAGCCGAGGCAGGTGGATCATCTGAGGTCAGGAGTTCGAGACCAGCCTGGCCAACATGGTGAAACCCCATCTCTACCACAAATATAAAAATTAGCTGGGCGTGGAAGTGGGTGCCTGTAATCCCAGCTACTCAGGAGGCTGAGGCAGGAGAATTGCTTGAACCTGAGAAGAAGTTGTGGGAAGCTGAAATCATGCTATTGCACTCCAGCCTGGGCGACAAGAGCAAAACTCTATCTAAAAAAAAAAAAAAAAAGAGAGAGAAAAAGGAAAGAAAAGAAAAACCACTTATTGGGTACTTTGCTGATTATCTGGGTGACGAAATAATCTGTATACTAAACCTCCAAGACACACAGTTTACCCATGTAACAAACCTGCACATGTATCCCCAGAACCTAAATGTTAGCAGAAAAAAAAAACATTGCATCTTAAAACAACCCAATCTCAAGCTGAACATGTCTAAACCTATCTCCCCTTCCCCCGAGAAATCTAATTTCTGCCATCTTTCCTTATCTAGTGAATGCCATCACCATCTGCTTATTTGCTCAAGACAGAAACTTACAATTCCTTTCCATATCCAGTTATCACTAAGTCCTATGAATTAAACCTTCTTGGTATTAATTCAATCTATTCCCATTGACATTGTCATGGTTTTGATTTTCCACCTCCCCAAAGATTCTCCTTGATTCCAGTTCCAGCTGGACCCATTCGATTTGTTTTCATCATGGTCTGAAGGATCTTTCCCAAACAATCGTTGACAAACTTTTTCTGTAAAAGGCCAGAGTAAATATTTTAGGCTTTGCAGGCCCACATATGGTCTTTGTTCTGTATTCAAAAACTATTTTTAGCTTGAAGGCAGTACATAAATAGGCCATGGGCTGGATGGCCTTTCAGCTGTAGTTTGTCAACTACTGTTCCAAAATAGACACAATTAATCTTCCCTTCTTTGCTTAAAATTCTTCACTGTATTTTCACTTTATGAACAAAGTCAGCCACTAGCCTCATTTCTTGCTACCTCATGCTATAAAAATTTTAGTTACACTGATTGAAAATATTCACCTTTGTATAAACTGTTCCTTTTTCCTAAAATGAATGCTTTTCCTCTCCCTTCGCACCCTTTCACCTGTGCCTGGCCAGTTCCCACTTACCCTTTCCTACTATTCAGCTCAGACTACAGAAGCTCCCAGCTGACATGGTATATCTCCTGTGTGCTGCCAAGGCAAAGGGACACACCCCACTCCTGGCCCCATGTAATTGAACTGTGACTGTCAGCATGCCATACCATGAGCCAAAAACTGCATGAAAGGTAAGATCACCATCTTCATACTGGCACTTATTATAAAAGTGTACTTAATAATTGTTAGAAGAATGAACAAAAGCCCATTATAGTAAATCTTGGCAAGACTTGGCAAGGTATAAATCACTTAACAAGTGATTTATATGTAAATTCAGACACAATAGAATACCTAAATATACCAGGTATAGCTTCTAAATGAAAGAAAATTATAAAGAAAATTTCAGATACACCAGATTAAAAAGCTAACTCAAGGACCAAAACATGAAACTGCTGAACACCAAGACAGACAATCAACTCTATAGGGGCATACCTAACTTCATGGGAAGGAAAAGCTGGACTTTGTGAGTTCTTGTTAAATCCATAGATTGAAAATATACTCACCAAATTTGCCAGAGCATTATGCACCAGCTTCTTTTGCACTTCTTTTACTTTTTGCCTTGCTTCCAAGGCTGCCAAACGCTTCTCATTGTCTTCAGAATGCTTATCCTTAGCACTCAGATCTGATGAATTACTAATAGAAAGTGAGAAATCAGTTTTGATTTCCTGAGTGTCCTTTGATGAAGCCTTGGGTGGTTTCTCAGGAGAGGTGAGGCTGCTTGAATCAGATCTCTCTTCCTCTGAAGCTTCTGTCTTTGTGGTACTATGACAGCTGTCTTTGTCAAAGCCCATGTTATGAGTCTTTGCACTAAGACTTAAGGATTTCTTACCTTTTAATGGCAATAAACTAGAAATAGGATTCTTACTTCTCTTTTCAGAACCACTAGGGGACACTGCCTTGCGATTCTGGCTCTCAAAAGTGGTCTGTCTTTTTCGAGGCTGAATATTGTCTGGGCCATTTGCCTTCTTTGCCTGTTGGCATGGAGTCAGTTCACCTGATAAGCCATTAACATACGGGGAGCCATCTTCCATGGATATGATACTGGGATCCTCATGTTTCATGAACTTCTGATCTTTATTAATATTGTTAGAGGCAACACTGTCTTTTAAGGATTTTTTCATTGACTCCTTTTCATATAGACAGCCTACTCCCTTGAAAGCCTGGAATTTTGGTTTTAAGTTGTTTTCCTTTGGTTTCTGTTTGCCAGGGGTGTTCTCCTCTCCTTCTAACAGGGAAGCTAAAATCTCCTCAGGACGAATACACTGTCGGCCTCTGCGGAGGCCAGTGGGAGCCTTGGGGATCTTGGAGCCTCTGTCAAACTTGCCTTGGGTGGTTTCTGGTTCATCACTCTCAGTATCTTCATTTGGAACCTTCAGATCACTGCCAGCCAATTGTTCTAAATCAGCTAAAGTGAGATTCACGTGAAGACAGTTTTTCATCATGGCATTGTACTCCTTGTCTCCTTCAGAGTCAGCTAATTCTGATGCAGAATCAGCATCTTCACTGCTACTGGAGTGAGAGGGAGATTTACGATTAGGAAGCTTTAATCCATGACCGAGGGCTGACTCTACATTGCTTTTTCTTTTTTGTACTTTAATACAGTGACCAGAAAGCTCACAGTTTTCTCCATTTTTGAAATAAGTTTTCTTGTCTGTAGATTTTTCCATTTGTGAAAATTCTGTACTGCTTTTGACCTTAGCAACATTTTTTTTCATCGCAATGATTTCATCTGTATCTCCTGAGTCATACTCACAATCATCTCTCATATCATTATCACTAACATGGCAAGAGACATTATTTTTGATACCTAAACCTATTAAAGAATGCAGTTTGTGAACACTTGATTTGAAATTATCCCTTACAACTTCAAGAGGATCATTTTCCGATTCATTTACTGAGGGCTGTGTAGTTATCTGTAAGTTTTCCTCTTTTGCAATCATCATTCTTAATTCATCTTCTGAATCAATATCATCATCAGAAATGCTATTTCTGTTCTTGGCAGTGTCCAAGCCAGAAGTCTTAAAAGGTAGATTTTTAAGTTTCTGGGTATCAGGAACAGGCATAGATTTAGAAGGAGTAATGGAATCACAAGTTCTTTTTTGTGCAGCCTGTTGCTGTGTTAAGGGTAGTCTCTCTATTACCCACCTGGGTCTTGGACTCAGAGACCCAGTGGAACTCTCATCCTTCTGCACTTTTATCATCTTCTTGGGAGGGCCATGAAAGTCAGAGAACTCTCCTCGCCGCTTCTTACTCATCGGGTCATTCCCTCCTTCCAGTTCCCATGTCAGGCTGGATATAGGAATGGTGTTTGTAAAATCCTCCCCTATCTTCTTTAGGTTGTGGCAGTATTTTGAGGGATCATATTTTATGATGTTATCCAAGTCAAGAAACAAAACTAAAGCACTTGGTTTTAGGAAAACCTATCTATTGAAACAAAGAATATTAATTAATCTCAAATAAGTCATTTACCTTTTCTTATTTTCAGTTTGTTATAAAACAAAATAAGGAGTTAACTAGGTTATCTTTCAGGATCTAAGAAACTGAGCTTTCTATGACATTTTCTGAGTAAAGTCTAGTACTACCATTATTAGTTGGCAGAAATTACTCCAACTGTAGATAGATATTATAGCAAACCTATTCAGATTATATTATAGGAACACAGGTCCCAGGGCTATTTTCTGTAAATCACTGAAATCCATCCATTGAGCTGGTACAGTAAAGCAAAGTTCTGGGTTCAGGAGAACCCAAAGGACATGGCTACATGTGTGTCCTTTTACTCTCAAACTCTTTTGGCCATTTCTGTCTTCTCAGTTCTGACTCATCCTAACCATGATTCTCCTAGCTCAATGACATCCACTTCACATTGACTCACTTTCTGCGACACTTTTAGGTCTTTATTAGAAAGCTGGGCTGGGCGCGGTGGCTCATTCCTGTAATCCCAGCACTTTGGGAGGCCAAGGTGGGCAGATTACATGGGTCCAGGAGTTCGAGACCAGCCTGGGCAACATGGCAAGACCCTGTCTTAAAAATTAAAGAAAATTAAAAATTAAAAAAAAATCTAAATCTTTACCAGGACTATTTTGTTGACATTATCCAGGAAAGATTCTAGTTAACATCAATGTGTTGTAATGATGGCTATCATTTGCTGATTCCCTAAAGCATATGAATGGGCAAGAATTAAGGTGTTTTAAGCTATTATTCTTTTTTGTTTTGAGACAGGGTCTCACTGCTGCCCAGGCTGAAGTGTCATGGCATGACTGTGACTCAGTATAGCTTAAACTTTCCAGGCTCAAGTGATCCTCCCTACTCAGTCTCCCCAGTAGCAGGGATCACAGGCACGTGCCACCATGCCTGGCTGATTTTAATTTTATTAATATTTTTATAGAGTTAGAATCTCACTATATTGCCTAGACTGGTCTTAAATACCTGGGCTCAAGGATCCTCCAATAGCCTCCCAAAGTGCTGGGATTACAGGTGTGAGCCACTGCACCCCACCTTAAGCGACTACTCTTGAAAGTCCTTTTGTTCAGTAACTATGTCCAGTCCAACTAGGGCCTGGATTCAGGTAGTAGCCTCAGTGGCACAGCGGCCTGCGCTCTGAGGACACATCCTTTTGCTCTTCTAGTCCCAAAGGGATAGTGGTTTCCTGCAGTTATCAATCAGTGGGCAATCTTACCATTGGCTTTTGGTCCTCTAGTACTTTTAAACTAATTGCATATAATACATTCCCTCTGTCTGAAACACCTGCTACTGCTTCCCTTACTGACTGACACCAGGGTTAAAAGCTGAAGAATACATCAAGACACACTGCCTAGAATTCCATACCAGGTCTTCAAGGTCGTAGATAATCTGACCTCATTGAATAGGCATTAGAATTTGCTCACACTTGGCTCCAAACTATTTTTCAAATCACCATCATCTTGCTTGTCCACATATTTTTATCTACTATTTCTTTTCTTTTTTTTTTTTTTGAGATGAGTCTTGCTCTGTCACTCAGGCTGGAGTGCAGTAGTGTGATCTCGGCTCACTGCAACCTCTGCCTCCCGGGTTCAAGCAATTCCCCTGCCTCGGCCTCCTGAGTAACTGGGATTACAGGTGCACGCCACCACACCTGGCTAATTTTTGTATTTTAGTAGAGAGGGGGTTTTACCATGTTGGTCAGGCTGGTCTCAAACTCCTGACCTCATGATCCGCCTGCCTTGGACTCCCAAAGAGCTGGGATTATAGGTGTGAGCCACCACACCTGGCCTATCTACTATTTCTATTCCCAGGACTACTTCCCATCACTTTTCTATTAATTCAAAACCTACCTCAGTTCTAAAGCCTTTTTAAATGATGGGCTCTTGTTCTCTCACCCCTCTTTAGCTCCTTTAGCAATGGCTTCAAATCCATGTATGACAATATGAATAAATTAATAAACCAACCTGCTTAGGCACTCATCATTTGAATTACTTAATTATATAAAACCTCATTTCATTTTCTCCTGATTCTCTAAGTGTTTCATACATGTAGGTGAGTACCAAGAAACTGGGAATATGCAAACAAATAACTAAAGATTTACTGATAGAGACAGTGAAATGCTAAAGGTATTTTACAAGTATCCATCACTGGTAAATAATTACTGTGAGAGGCCAATCACAAAGGATATTTTACGTTTATGTTGATTTTTAAGGTGAAGAACAGGTAAGACTCTTCCAAATTTGCTCACAACCCAATCCTAAAAGGAAAAAAAAAAAAGAATTTATTTACTAAATGTGACACAAATGGAAAACATTTAATAACAATATCACATAAATATAATTAAAAAATCAGTGAGGTATCATTACTGTTGGGTTTAGTTTTCTGACAATGAAATAAGAGTTTCCAAACAGAAAAACTGTGAGAGGGAAGCAAAAATAAGAAAAAAAAAAAAAAAAAAAAGCATGAGGGTTGAGGGGGCGAGATTTGGAGAGGCTATCAATCCCAAGTAACCCATGTAGCAATGTAGGATGGTTTACAAAAAACACCAGCTGCTAATTTAAATAGGCAAACTTGGGACCTGCCTATATTCCTGGCTATCTATGTCACTTGAAAGTCCACCTTGGCTTGGGTTTTTATTTCTTTCTCCGTAAAATGGCAGAGAACTATGCTTACCTAAGAGCCGATGCACCTTGAAAATCATAAAATCCTATCTATGTTAATTACCTCAAAGAAAGGGGAAAAAAGAAACGGGTCTTAGATATGACACCCACGATCACGTGATCTCAGGCATCAGTTCCCAAAACCACGAGATTGGCTCAGGCTACAGGGCAGACTCACCTTATGTCCTGGCACTTCTGTCCCTGGCACAGCTTTCATATGGAAATCCACTCCTCCTGTCTTTTCTAACAAATTGGTATTACCAGCTGTTTTTTCTTTTTTAGCTTTTGCTTCTTCTCTCTCTTGGGCCAATCTGAATAAAAAAGAAAATACAATTTCTGAGGAGAAATTCATAAAAAAAAAAAAAAAAGAAAATACAAATAAAAGAGTCAAAACAATTAACCATTTAAAATGATTATTTCACTTCAGTTGGGCCTAAATGAGCACTAGAAAATAAACAGCTTTGTATTAAAAACTAAAATAAAACAAAAATGCTTTATTAGTAGCATAATAGTGTACATACTTATCTGAACATACAATATGTTTTTATTGCAGAACATTGGAAGGCAGACTGAAGAAAGCAAAACATATTCCTCATCCCTCAACCTATTGTTAATATTTTGTCTACTTACTTCATCTTTGTTTTATATGTAAATATATACATTTTATAACATTATCCAAATATCATAGCACAGTTGGGTACACTTCATTTACGAACTTATCATTATATTCTTTAAAAACATCACTACGATTGCTGCACAACATGCCTTTTTATCAATCTATCATAGTTTATTAACCAGTCCCTTACCACCAGCGACTGAGCAATACAGGGTTAGACAGCAGTGAGAAGCTGTGTTGTCAGGGCTGTCCCACCAGAGCACAAGCGTTCTCTCTTCCTAGCCCACCCACTACAGTCAGTCTCCTCAATTCCTGATGTGCAGGCTCACACCTGTGCTCTGCTCCAGTGGATGTCCCAGTTCCCCTAAATGGAAGACCAAGACCATGGATCACAAGTTCTCTCAATTTTCCCCTTTCAATTTATATACTTTTGGCATTTTATGTTACATTATCTCCCTTCACTCTTCCCCATGAGGAAGGTATCTTTCAGAGCCCAATTTGTTAGGTCTTGATTATCCGTACCCTCCTAATGAAGAGAATGCCACCTCTACTGATTCAAATCACTGCCACCTTCTTCAGGCCTGGACAACTGCACTGAGCAGTCCTCTCTAGCCTCTTTGCCTCTGGTCTGTCTCCTTTATGTCCCACCTCCCAGAACAATCATCAGCCCTATGCTTCTCAGGCATATCCACGCAGATATTCCAAACAGCAGCACTGTGTGTTCAACCTGTGTAACATGGGGCCCCAGTGCCTGCACACAGCAGGCTGGCAACTGCTGCTGAATGAAAGGTATACGACCACCCTGTTAACAGTCAGAGGCTCCAGCTGAAGAACAAAATTAAATTCTCAACTTTCCCATAAGACCAGTCCCCCAAAACATGCCTCCAAGTAGGTTGCTTGCTGCTTGTTTTAGAATATATCTGTTCTTGTCGTATCTCTTTGGTCTGGAACATTCTTATCAACTCTCCTGGTCATTCTATCTGTATATTCTTAAATTGTTTCCTATTTTGAAAACCCCCCCAACTAACAATACCTTTCCTTCCTAAAAATACCTTTAGGATTTTATTTTATTTTTATTTTATTTTATTTTTTTGAGACAGAGTTTCGCTCATTACCCAGGTTGGAGTGCAATGGCGCGATCTCGGCTCACCGCAACCTCCGCCTCCTGGGTTCAGGCAATTCTCCTGCCTCAGCCTCCTGAGTAGCTGGGATTACAGGCACACGCCACCATGCCCAGCTAATGTTTTGTATTTTTAGTAGAGACGGGGTTTCACCATGTTGACTAGGATGGTCTCGATCTCTTGACCTCGTGATCCACCCGCCTCGGCCTCCCAAAGTGCTGGGATTATAGGCTTGAGCCACCACGCCCGGCCTACCTTTAGGATTTTAAAAGCTTTAATAGTTTTTGTAAAACATTGTCTTGTTCTACATATATATATAGTTTAAGTTCTGAGGTACAAGTGCAGAATGTACAGGTTTGTTTCATAAGTATACATGTGCCATGGTGGTGTGCTGCACCCATCAATCAGTGATCTACATTAGATATTTCTCCTAATGCTATCGCTCTCCTAGCCACCCCTCCAACAGGCCCCAGTGTGTGATGTTCCCCTCCCTGTGTCCATGTGTTCCTTACATTGTCTTGCTCTTAAATCACCTGCAAAATCACTCATATGCCTGTCATATAGTGATCTCCTATTTCCTTTATATTTTTGTATGATACTAGCATTAGTAGTCAAAATCAACATAAGCAATTTAGTAGTCTATTAAAATTTAAATGTAGACAATGCTAACATTCAGCAACTCCATTTTTTGATATAAACCCAGAGAAACACCTGAATATACACAGGATACATGCTCCAGGATCATCTATGACCATAAAAAAGTAGCAACAGTCATCAGTGGGAAGGGACCGCTACACTGTGGTATAACCATTTTCTGAAATAGTACTAACAATTGTTATAAAGGGAGGAGATCTATATTGCCACAAAAGGGTGTGTTAACAAAGAGAAAATAAGTACATATATACTTTTATAGCTTATTATATAATACATAAATATACCAAATTATCCTTTTTGTTGGCGTCTGGGGTAAAGGGGATTCAGAGTTGACAGGGATTTCAGCTCTACTTGTAATATTTGAATTTGTTAAGAATACTACATTACTTGAAAATTTGAAATAAGTGAATATATAAAACCTCTTACAATATAAAAAAAAAAGTGTTTAAATCCAAGTGGAGCAAAACTTACCTGTGCAAAAAGCTTTCTTTTGCTAGTTGAATTTGTAATGTTCCACCTTTCCACTTTGTTTTATTTAAAACAGACATACCTATAAAGTAAAGAATTGTTACTCAAGTACATGGCAATGCAAAAATATATTTCAACTTGTGCTTTTTCTAATTATTTAATATCAAAAAAAGCAGACTGGTTTATCACAAAGAGACCCAGGGGAAGTGGAAGAAAAGAAATGAGACCTGGAGAGAGGGAGCCTAGGCTCTTGTCTCATCTTGACGACTTACCAAAAGGGTCTTTACACTCCCTCTTTCACAGAGTTACTAGATTGAAATGAGGCAAATGTGTAAGAAGTAAAGCAAAATTTATTTGCAATTTGTTTATAAACAAATGTCAGGAACCTCTGAATAACTGACATTTAATGTATATTTTATTGTTATTCCCTATATTGTGATTATCAAACAATAATCTTTTCAGGTGAATCAGAGGACACTTTGGAACCCTACAGCACCTTATTTTATCACCTCATACTAATTATCACTGTAGAACTTGTAGATGAATTAACTGTGAGTAACTGAACTGTGTTTGAATTGCTATGCCCTAGAAATTGATTTCTCTGAATATCTGCTGTCAGCTTCCTTAATAATACCATTAACAGAATTTTGTAGGTGGTAGGTATATACTAAGTACAAATGTATCTTTTTTTTTTTTTTGAGAGAGTGTCCCTCTGTTGCCCAGGCTGGAGTGGAGTGGCACGATCTTGGCTCACTGCAACCTCTGCGTCCTGGGTTCAAGCAATTCTCCTGCCTCAGCCTACCAAGTAGCTGGGATTACTCATGCCTGCCACCACACCCAGCTAATTTTTGTATTTTTAGTAAAGATGGGGTTTCACCATGTTGGCCAGGCTGGTCTCCAAATTTCTGACCTTGAGTGATCCACCTGCCTTAGCCTCCCAAAGTGTGGCAAATATATCATTTAATTTAATTACCACAGAAATATAAGGCAAACACTATCTTTTGTCATTCATCACATAAGCAATCTGGAGCTGAAAACTTTAAATAAATTGCCACAGGTTACAAAGCCTAGTTAATGTATTCTTATCCACAACTTCACATTTGTCACATATATTCCTAAATGAAAAACAGAATAAAGCAATTTTTTTCCAAATGAAATTACAAAAGACTGACTGCCCTCTTCCTCTATTAGCACATTCCCTTTACTTATTTTCCATGTCTTTTTCACTTTTTGGCCTCCAAATAACTAGAATACGTTACTGTGGCAGTTTGGATTATCTCTTGCTCTTCATTGAAGGCCACTGTTTGCCGTTGGCTTTACTAAACTTATCAACAGATTTCACAATTTCAAGGTTATGGTCCTACAAGGGTGTATTGTAAAGCCCTCTCCTTAAGACTGTTTAGTGACACGGATTAGCTGCCAAAGAAATGATCAGACCAAGGGGGAATGTGGCACGACATTCAGTGGGATATATGTAACAGACAGTTTCTATGAAAGCTTGGTCCCTTGTCCAAAATATTTGAGAATAGCAATTTTAAGTAAACCCATTAGCAGTGTGCTACCATGTCTGCTGATGCTAAATGGGATGGACCTAAACCTGCTGAGTTATAGGATACTGGAATTCTCTCCATCACAGCTGTCCCTCTGGATAACTTAAAAGTGCCTGTGGAGGTTTAGATTTACAACCAAAGTTATTCCTAGTTACAAAGTGATACAAACTGGCAAATAGTATAGAAAATATATGATGGCCTTACATTTTTTCAGGTCTGCTTCTGCTACACTAATGTTGATATATGCAAAGACTTTCTGTGGGTTTCCTAAAAAAAAAAAAAAAAAATTATTTGAATTCTTATTCAGAAAGCAATGTAAAAAAAGTTGTTTCTAAATAATAATTAACTAAAAAAAATGGTTCTTGAAAACTTATTCTTTCAAAGATAAACCTTATGTCTTATTGGATACAAAAATAAACAGGATTAACAAAATAGTCCCAAAGAAGTAGAAAATGTCCAGTAGTCAGTTAAGGAAACATTTTTATTGTATGCCAGTGATATTCTATTTAACGGGACACTTAATCAATGTTAGTATGTTAGCTCTGAAAACTGAAAGTTAATGTTTCTGAAATCAGATGTTTTAGAATTTAGAATTTTTTCTGATTTCAGAAACGAATTCTGGTCAAGTTCCACATCATACATTATACCTCCAAAACATCATTTCAAACTTTTGCTGTTCAGAATTAACATATATGTTAGGGTTGTTTTATTTTCTAGTACTTAACTTGAGTTATGTCTGCCTTTAACTACCCAGTGAAGAACCATAAATTTACCTTGGTCATCTTTCCGTGTGATGATGTCCACATCTGAAACGTCTCCAAATCTGCTGAACTGATTTTGTAGGTCTGCCTCAGAAATGTCCTGGCTAAGGCCACCCACATAAAGGCGCTTCGTTTCTCTGTTTACTTTCATGAAGGCTGGACATATACTTGGTGTGTTTTAGTGGGAAAAGTAATTTTCTGTATATACAGAGAAGAATTCTTTCCCTTAGTTCTTCTCAAATCTAACAAAACAACTACTTCTCCTTAACCTTCTGTACCAAATCCATCTCCTGGATCTGTATTTCACTTCCTATTGTATTGCTTCCAAATTTTAGTCCCAGAGCTTTTGCCCAATCCCTATATCCACATTCTTCATGAATGCACTTTGGAACAGCAAACCCCATACCTATATAGACACAGGTACAGACAGAGGTTTTTTCCCTCCGAACGGTCATAATATTACACTCTACACTTCTTCATATTACACTTACACTTCTTAATTTACACATTCACGTTTTTAGATGTTTTTCCTTGACTCATTCATACATTCATTTACTGTCTTAAACAAAGGCTGACAGAAATAGGATGTGGCAGGTAACACACTAAAAGATAAAAACACCTAGGCTACCTTTTCCTAATAGTCTCCGCCCCCAACCTACCCACCCCAGCCTTCTTCTTCGGAGAAAGTGAATAGAGCGGCTAGGAGCTCCTGGAACTCCTCGTAATCAGAAACGAATTAAACAAATGATACAATATTATGTCACAATAAAAGTGCTGCAAAGTGGGGTTCAAACACAAAGATCAACGGACATAGCGAATACAGACTTCTGTTTTTGCTATGTGCCTGCATGCACTGTATAAAGTAGTTTGCATGCTTCCCATTTTCCAGAAGAGCAGAAGAGGTTAAGTCACGTTCCCAATGCCATACTGAAAATTAGTGAATCCAGGATTATAATGCAGGTCTAACTTCAGAACTTGGAATTCTTAACACTATACTGTGAAGGTTGCTGGATCACAGGGGATTCGGAAAAACTTCCAGAGCTACTAAGGCCCATCATAATATCAATCGTTTCGTTTGGCCCCCGGCAGGCGCTCAGCTCTCACCCTGCCCTTCTCCAAGAGCTGACAGACTCTTCCCAAACGAGACTCTCAACCAGCGTCCACCACATGGCATGTATTCTAGGCAGAGGTACGGCCTACCTATCCCGATAGTTTCCGCCCCCAACCTACCCACTTCAGCCTTCTTTCTCCGAGAAGACCCAGAGAAGTGAAGAGAGAGGCTAGGGAACAGCCTTGTGATTTCTCAGGCCCCAAACCCACTCCTCACCACGTCTTCACCTAAAGCCAGCGCCTCCGCAGCACCTCATTTCTGGTCACATGTCCCAACGGAGCATCCTCTCTTCCTTCCTACTCGATTTCCAACCCAGCCCCCTAACGTTCCGTTACCACAATTCAGTTCCCAAGAGCTCTTAATTTCCTTTGCCGTCCTCCCACCTTCCCTGACGCGTCCGTCACTTCCCCCTCAACGACCACAAAAGAGCCCAAACCAAAAATCCACTAGTTTCTATTGAACACAATTGCTGTACCAATTCCTGGACTAGGTCGGCGGAAGTCAGGAAGAAGGAGGAAAAAAAATAAAGAGGCACTCCCCTCCACGTGATTCCAGCACTGCCTCTTTAGTGACGCACGCGGCCGGGCGGCTCCAAGGCTGCTGGCGGGGGGTGGGCAGCGGAGCGGGCTTGGAGTAGCAAAGAACGCGCTCTCCCGAAAGTGTAGGCACTGCTTAGACGGCCAGAAAAACGTGTGCAGGGACGTCGAGGACCCGGGCTCTCGTGCGAGCGCGGAGTTGGACGCACAGTGCCGCGGGAGTCACGCGTGGCTCTCCCGCCTCCCCTCCGCGTGAGCTCTGGGATGGTCCGCGCCGGGAGCGCGCGGGAGGCTTGAAGCGCCGGTGAAATGCGCGGGTCAGAGTGACAGCGGCGCAGCCGGCGCTGCTCAGGTCAGCAACGCACCATGGACGCAGAGCTGGCCGAGGTGCGCGCTTTGCAAGCTGAGATCGCGGCCCTGCGGCGAGCGTGTGAGGACCCGCCAGCGCCCTGGGAAGAGACGTCCCGAGTCCAGTACGTGGCCCCCCAAGTCCCCCAGAGCCCTCCGGCCAGGATTCCCAGGCCAGGCCGGTGAATCTCCACAGACATCCCGGGTGTCCTACTCCCAGCCCCAGAATGTGGGCATGAACTGGCATTGATTCTGTCATGACGATGGCCTGGAGTTGGGAGCAGCACCTACGGCGCCCTGTTGTAAACGCACTGCAGAGCATTAACTCGTTTAATCGCAGTCGTCTGTGTGGACGACTGACAAGGAGAAAGTCTTGACTATGTCTCTAGCTACGTAATCCCGCCTGCAGTATCCAGAGGTATCTCTAGTTGGGATTTAATAACTCCGTTTGGTTTCATGGCATTTGTTTTTATGGGTCAGCTAACCATGGCAAGTGATACTGACTTTTTGTTTACGATAATGCCATAAAAATTCCTTTAAAAATAACTTGGTAAAATGGTAAGTTGATACAAAGAAAAATAGTTAATATAGCCTGTAGGAGAATTTGACATTCCTCTGAGGTAGGTGCTGTTGTTAGCCATGTTTTATAGTTGAAGAAACTGAGGCACAGAGAAGTTAGGTAGCTTGTCCAAGGTTCCAGAGAAAGGAATTGTCAGAGATGGATTGGGACCCAAAAATCTAACTCCAAAGTCCAGGCAGTTTTCGTTTTTTGAAGGAGAGGGAGAGAAAACCTAATTATGTGTCATCATCTCAAACATAGAATTTACCTGAAATTAACTGTCTTCATGTTTTGAGTCAAGACTAATTTGACATTCATGCAGAGAGAATGAGATTTTCCTGAGCTAACCGGAGAAGGATTGGTAGAAAATAGGGAGGAGAAGGAGATCTACAGAAAATGTCGGTATTCGGTCATGAAAGTAGAGGAACCTGTGACTGGTAAAAGGGAGAGGAAACAGGTGAACAGGGCACACACCTGCACCTCCACAAATGAGAGTAAATGTATTAGAGACCCTTGCTAATTGGGGTGTGCTCCACAGATGGGAGGCTTTAACATTACCTGGCAGTTTATTAGAGTGACATCCTGACCTACTGAATCAGAATCTGCATTTAAAAAAGATACCCTGCCCTGACAGATGATTTGTTTGCACATTTTGAAGTTTAAGAACTGGAGAAAAGTGGTTTCTTTACTGGCGACAAGATTTTGTTAGTCCATGTGGTAGAGTAGTGTAAATTGAAAGATCATGAGCTCTGCAAATTTAAAGAGATTATTTCTTCTGAAGGGTTACAGCCTGCAAAGTGGCCATACTGACAAGCTGGGAACCGTAGCTTCAGCCAAAGCAGAAAGGCAGGCACTTTGAAGGAGGTGGGGTTGGGGCAGGGATTTATGCTGGATGAGTGGGCTGAGTATACATATTCAACAGGTCATAGGAGGAGCTATGAATATTCATGAAGGGAGATGTGCTCACGCGTACTGAATAAACATGCATGTTACATGCATCTCATGTTCATTTTGGGAGCAGACTTAAGATTTAAATGCATTACAATTAGGCCCTGTACGAAGAAAGGTGAAGGAGGGAAGCAAAGGTATTTAAGCACACAGCCTTCGTAAACGAGTTAGAGTCCATGGTTGGTGATCTTATCAGAAGAAAATTTTGGAAGTCTCTTGTCCTATCAGAGCTGTGGAACAGAGGAGTCAGTTAGCATCCGGTTGTGGATGAACTGCAATTATTTTTATATTGCTTATCTGGAGGCCAGTGCTTATTTAGCCACTAGAGGAAAAAAAAAAACTCTGGCAGTTAGAACATAGTTCATTCTTTTAAGTGGAGGTGGTGTGTGCCTGGCATGGCCTTAGGTCTTGTTTATCATTTGGTAGCTTATTGCCACAGAGTCTGTTCTGCAACTCTTACTATCTCTATTTTAACATTAATGCTGGTGAGTTGTGTCTAAACCCCAAATGAGAAAGGGTATAATGAGGTGTGTCTGACCTCCCATCCTATCTTGGTTGAGAACTGAGTTTCTAAGGTTTCTTTGGGGTTTGCCTTGGCCAAGAAGGAGTCGGTTCGGTTGACTGGGGATGGGGTAGGATTTTATTTATATAATCTGGGACTTCTCAGTGGTTATGTTGGAAAGAGTCCAGATTGTGAGAGACATTAAATGTCAGTCCAGGGTGTTTGGATTTAACATGAGGTTTCTTTTCACTATAGCGGAGAAGGAAGATAGGGACCTATGTACTAAGCTGTTTTTTAGAGTGATTATAAGTGGTTGGATGGACTGGAGGTAGGAAAATTGGAGATAAATTATTCAGCTATATCCATGTATCCACACTGTGGAGCCCAGTTGCCTACCTTCAAATCCTGTTTCTGCTGTTGGCTGGGTGATCTTGGTTAAATAAGCTCCCCTTTTCATGCTTCAGTTTTCTCCTTGGTAAAATTATACCCAAGTTTTTGGGTTGCTGTGAGGACTAATTGAGTTAATATATGTAATTCATTTAGAAGAGTACTTGCCTTATAATAGTAACTAGCACTGATTAGTAGACTATTGACCTTGAAACTCATGTATAAATTCTTTTTAAAGGAGAAAAGCTTCTTGCGTACTCCTGATTTTTACAAAAAATTTTTATCCAATGAGACAAACTTACAAATAATAAAACCACAAAGTGAATAAAATTCAAACGAACCCAAATTAACTCAAACTAACATAATTAGTTGAAATACATCAATATTTTGCTCAAACTAAATAGCTGCTATGAATAAGAATATGCAGAGTTTCTTTTTGTGGCAAAATATACATAAGATTTACTTTTTTTTTTTTTTTTTTTTTTTTTTTTTTTGAGACGGAGTCTTGCTCTGTCGCCCAGGCAGGAGTGCAGTGGAGTGATCTCTGCTTACTGCAACCTTCGCCTCCCAGGTTCAAGCGATGCTCTTACCTCAGCCTCTTGAGTAGCTGGAATTACAAGCACACGCCACCATGCCCAGCTAATTTTTGTATTTTTAGTAGAGATAGGGTTTCATCATGTTGGTCAGGGTGGTCTTGAACTCCTGACCTCGTGATCCACCTGCCTTGGTCTCCCAAAATACTGGAATTACAGGTGTTAGCGACTGCGCCTGGCCAATTTTAACCATTTTTAAGTGTATAGCTCAGTGGCATTAAACACATGCACATTGTTGTGCAACCATCACCATTGCCCATCTTTAGAACTTTTTCATCACCCCAAACTGAAACACCATACGTATTAAACACTAACTCCCTATTGGCCACTCTGACAGCTGCAGGTTCTTTTCTGAGTTCTGTATATCTATCCTTTAATGATGACTTGATTCTCTTACCACTTTGCTCTATTAGAAATACCCCGAAATTTTCGTTCATAGCTTGCTGTGACATTTGGTATTCACTTGTCAAGAGCTTATCATTTATATATGAAGATTGTCTCTGTTCTTTTTTCTCTTTTCTATTCCTTCCCTCCCTCCCTCCTTCCCTTCCTTCTTTCTCTCTCTCTCTCTCTCTCTCTCTCTCTCTCTCTCTGTTTCTCTCTCTCTCTTTCTTTCTTTTTTGAGACAGGGTCTCATTTTGTTGCCCAGGCTGAAATGCAGTGGCATGATCATGACTCACTGCAGCCTCTGCCTCCCATGCTCAAGCAATTGTCCTGCCTCAGTGACCCTCCACTAGCCCATTAGTTGGCCCTAAGGGATGGCACCTGCTACTACACCCAGCTATTTTTTTTTTTTTTTTTTTTGGTAGACATGGGGTTTTGCCATGTTGTTCAGATTGGTCTCAAACTCCTGGGCTGCCTCAGCCTCCCAAAGTGCTGAGATTACAGGAGTGAGTCACTGTACCCCATCTGTTCTTTTTTCTTTGACTTCTATGTTTAAAGTAATTTGTGGGGGCATCCGTCTATGATGACAAATGCAAAAGAGGCTGTGGTAGTTTCATGATACAGAATACACTTACATTAACATTTTAAATTAGCATTAAAACAAAATTTGAAAAAAATTTTACAGACTTTATTAAGTCTTGGATTCTCAGTGTGAAAAATATGGAGTTAGATTATTCCTTATAGACATGGTATAAGGTCATAAGAGCATATGAGCATTGGCTAATATAGTAGAATTAGAAATAGGAAAGAAAGAATAGTTATGTGAGGGAGCAGAAAGGATGACAGCCTAAGTCCAGATGTCAGGCAAGTGAAGGAGCCAAGGATAACTTCGAAGGTATAGAGCCTGACATACCAAGGGAAAGATTTTATTATTAACAAATGTAGGGTAATTTAGAGGAAAAGGAAATTCCATAAGAAACCATTTGGTGTGATATCAAGCAGCATCTACCTTGCAGGAAGAAAAGATATATGGTTAGAGGTATATTTTAAGAGTTACCGGCATAGAGGGGCTAAGGCTATCATTTAGTGTTCCTGCAGAATGAAAGAATACATATTTAGTACAGCAGAGGTAAGAGTGTTAGGGTTTTCCTCTAATGTTGGAGACAAGAAACCGACCCAGAATATCAAATGAGAATTGGGATAATTATGCCCAAGGATCCAAGGAAGGGATGTTTTAAGCTGGCAGGAAAAGTCAACAGCGTAGAATGTAGCAGAGTGTTTAACGGAAATGATGGATGACAAAAAATAAGATACCATCTAGTGCAAATATTAACTAATTAACTAAAATTTCTTTTTTTTTTTTTTTTTTTTGAGAGGGGTTTTGCCTTTGTTGCCCAGGCTGGAGTGCAATGGTGTGATCTCTGCTCATTGCAACCTCTGCCTACCGGATTCAAGCAATTCTCCTGCTTCAACCTCCCAGGTAGCCGGGATTACAGGCGCCTACCACAACGTCCAGCTAATTTTTTGTATTTTAGTAGAAACAGGGTTTCACCATGTTGGCCAGGCTGGTCTTGAACTCCTGACCTCAAATGATCCACCTGCCTTGGCCTCCCAAAGTGCTGGGATTACAGGCAGGAGCCACTGTGCCCAGCCAACTAAAATTTCATTCTTTTTCTCAAGGAAAATAGATTTATATGTTTTCAATGAAGAATGTCTGGCTATAGTGCTGTTTAAATAGATTTGCTATTTCTTTTTTCTGAGAAATCTCTTTCTTTTTTTTTTTTTGGGGGGGTACGGAGTTTCGCTCTTGTTACCCAGGCTGGAGTGCAATGGCGCGATCTCGGCTCACCGCAACCTCCGCCTCCTGGGTTCAGGCAATTCTCCTGCCTCAGCCTCCTGAGTAGCTGGGATTACAGGCACACGCCACCATGCCCGGCTAATTTTTTGTATTTTTAGTAGAGACGGGGTTTCACCGTGTTGACCAGGATGGTCTCGATCTCTTGACCTCGTGATCCACCCACCTCGGCCTCCCACAGTGCTGGGATTACAGGCTTGAGCCACCTCGCCCGGCCGAGAAATCTCTTTCTTAATATAAACTGTTCTATGATATTTTCTTTTAGAAATTAAAGTTAGCTAACTGATTTTATTTTTTAATTTCAAAACAGCTTTTAAAATAATTTGAGAGGTCTTGGTATATCAGACATTTAGGTTGGAATTTCATGGGTTAGAACTTGCATTGTAATTTTGCAAAGTACTCCTATTATAATTTATTTTAAAGGTGTTTCTAATATGTGGAAATTTTGAAGAAGAATTTGGTTACGTATGTTTTTTGTTGAAATTAAAGATTGTGGCTTAGGCATGGTGGCTCACACCTGTAATCCAACACATTGAGAGGCTGACGCAGGAGGATTGATCGAAGCCAGGTGTTCAAGACCAGCCTGGATAATAAAACAAGACCCTGTCTCTACAAAAAGGAAAAAAAATTAGCTAGGCACAGTGGCATACCTGTGGTCCCAGCTACTCGGGAGGATCCTTTGAGCCCAGGAGTTCAAGGCTGCAGTGCACTGTGTTGCACCACTACACTTCAGCCTGGGTGACAATGTGAGGCCACATCTCTTTAAAAAAAGAGAAGAAATGATTGTGGTGGTTAAAAAAAAAAAAAGGAAAAAAAGAAAGATTGTGGCTTTCTCAAAGCCACAATGGTTTTGAGAAAATTCTTTTTTTTTTTTTTTTTTTTTTTTAATGGGGGAAGGTGACTTAATGGGAAGAGAGTAAGAGGGACAAATTGAGGAAAATCGGGATATTAGATATATGAAACATGTTAGTAATTGGAGTGATTATTTTTGATGTTTGCTTTTTAGAAAATCTTTTCAAGCAATACACCAATTCAATTCGGAAGGATGGAAGTCTTCAAAAGATCTGAAAAGTCAACTTGGACATTTAGAATCAGAACTTTCATTTCTAAGTACGCTTACTGGCATCAATATAAGAAATTACTCCAAGCAGACCGAAGACCTAACAGGCACTGAGATGACAGAAAAGAGTAAGCATTTTTAAAAATCAATTTAGACATAGTATTGAAGCTTACCTTATTATGCATAAAATATTGGTTGTCATAATATTGAATTGAAATTCTACATGGTAAGTATTTGAAAGTATGGTTGTGGTAAACCTGTTTGCTCACATATCTTTTGAACATCACACTGTTCAAAAGCTGCCTGGGCTGGGCCCCATGGCTCATGCCTGCAATCCCAGCTTTTGGGAGACCAAGGTGGGCAGATCACCTGAGGTCAGAAGTTCGAGACCAGCCTGGCCAACATGGCAAAGTTCTGTCTCTACTAAAAGTATGAAAATTAGCTGGATGTGGTGGTGGGCACCTGTAATCTGAGCTACTTAGGTGTCTGACCCAGGAGAATTGGTTGAACCCGGGAGGTAGAAGTTGAAGTGAGTTGAGATTGTGCCATGGATGGCACTCCAGCCTAGGGGGCAGAGCAAGACTCCGTCTCAAAAAAAAAAAAAGACAAAAAAAAAAAAAACTGTCTTAGGTAAATAGTAAAGAACAGGCACAGTTTCTTTTCTTTTTTTCTTTTTAACCTCCTTCCTCATGGACAAGAACAGAAACAGTTTCTATAATTAAGTACCTTAATAGTCAAGTAAATAGTGATAAATGAATAATGATTATAAGAACAACAGCACCATTAATTTATAAATCTTAGGAGTTGTTCAGCACTGACATGAAAGCTGCCAAGATAAATGTTTTAGCAGATGGACCTTTTGCTAGAAGGAAAATTTCTGGTCCCAATGACTAGATTTTATTGCCAAAGATCTGTGATGCACTAAGAGATAAGGGGAAGCTACTTTGGCTGTGCAAGTGGATGTCAAGAACTTTGGTTGGTCAAGAATAACATTCCCAAAAGCAGAAATCATTTTTGGTGTGCTTCCTGACTTTTCCACTGAAAATAACCCTCATGACAGGGGAGAGGGAGAATAACCTTAGAGTGTTTTTGGCAGCCACTGTAGGGTAATGGAATTACATACAGAAACAGAGTGATGAAATTTGGAGACTTAAATTACTTGAAGGGAAGAGATGGAATGCAGAGAGAATAGAGAATGAGGATAGGCCAGGTATAAGACTTTTACTAGCTTAAAAGTCTCAACATGAAGATTAGGCATAGAGTCTTGACAAAGCTAATGTGCCTTGAATGGGAGATTTCAGACAGGGACATAACAAGAGTTAAAATGCTTTTTTTCTGTCTGTGAGTAATATGTGCTCATTTTAGAAAACTTAGAAAAATATAAAAATTGTAAACAAGAAATGTCATTTTAAAGCCAGAAATCTATGTGGTTGTAGGAGTTTCTTGAAATGAATTGTGAAGTAGTTTGGCAAGAGTAATGGTACTGGAAGAAATATACCTTGTTTTTTATTTTTTTGTTCCTTTTTCTTCATTTTTGTTTGTTTTTTTGAGATGGAGTTTTGCTCTGCCAGGCTGGAGTGCAGTGGCGTGATCTTGGCTCCCTGCAACCTCCACCTCTTGGGTTCAAGTGATTCTCCTGCCTCAGCCTCCTGAGTAGCTGGGATTACAGGCGTGCGCCACCATGCCTGGGTAATTTTTATATTTTTAGTAAAAATTAGGTTTCACCATGTTGGCCAGGCCGGTCTCGAACTCCTGACCTCAGGTGACCTGCCCTCCTTGGCCTCCCAAAGTGCTGGGATTACAGGCGTGAGCCACTGCGCCCAGTCTAAGAAAAATATTTTGAACAGGAAAATAATAAAGACTGACAGTAGCAGTCATATGTAATGTAATCTATACACGAAAGGGTCCTGTCAGAATAAGCCATTTGACAATGCAGTGCTGGTGTCACTAGTTTTCAGATGTTTCTTGTTCTCTTTTTCACAAGAATTGTATAATTTCATAAAGAAGTTAAACAGCTGTTAGGCTTCACAGGTTAAAATGCTTGAAAGCCTTGTCATCGAAGACTGTTTTCTTATGTCACAATATCTGTTTGTTATAACACAGAAAAAAGTTACCAGGCAAAAGTGAATAGTTGTTCCAAACAGAAGCGATACAGCATTGTTCCAATGGTATTTCTAATAATAATACTATATTTTGACAGATTTTTAATCTATTAAACTGGGAACAATACAGTTTGATTTAGTGGATGTGTTTGGTGACACATGATGCCATCAAATCTTTAATTAATCAAATAACTACTGTGTCTGTCCCGGATAGTTGGCCAGGTGCTATTGGAAAGACAAACAGCTCTTTGAAGTCATTGTCTTTTGCCATAGCTATTACTTGGGCAGACACAGTTTCTGTGGCATATTAATGAATATAGCTGAAGCTAGGTAATCAAATGATCTTGACTTCCATCATTCCAAAGTATTATTTATCATTATTGAGTCATAACTAATACTTTATTGCAGCTATGCTTTTATTTCTCCATACATTTTTAGAACTCTTTTTTTTTTTGGAATTTGCTTTAGTAATTATGATGATTCTTTTAAATATTCTCCATTTTGATTCCAAAAGAGTCAGTTTACAAATTAAGTAATGGAGTTTGAAGTCCAAATTAAGTGTTACTGCAAAGTAATGAGAATAGTTTTTAATTTATAATTTTTATTTTTGTCTTTTGATTAGCTTTAAACGCATATTATTAAAAATATGTGAATGGGCTTGATATTGATATGTGGATTGATTGTTTTGAAGGACTAATCCTCTTCTGCTATCTGTAAACTTTGTTAAAAATACACCCTTACTCATTATTTTAAAATAAAAATCAGGCCAGGTATGGTGGTTCACGCCTGTAATCCCAGCACTTTGGGAGGCT
This sequence comes from Sapajus apella, assembly GCF_009761245.1. Lineage (NCBI taxonomy): Eukaryota > Metazoa > Chordata > Mammalia > Primates > Cebidae > Sapajus > Sapajus apella. The sequence continues at coordinate 4,210,538 of NW_022437058.1, read as the reverse complement.
GAGGCGGTTGGATCACGAGGTCAAGAGATCAAGACCATCCTGGTCAACATGGTGAAACCCTGTCTCTATTAAAAATACAAAAAATTAGCTGGGCATGGTGGCACGTGCCTGTAATCCCAGCTACTCAAGGAGGCTGAGGCAGGAGAATTGCCTGAACCCAGGAGGCGGAGGTTGCGGTGAGCCGAGATTGCACCATTGCACTCCAGCCTGGGTAACAAGAGCGAAACTCCTTCTCAAAAAAAAAAAAAAAAAAAAAAAATTAGCTGGGTGTGATGGTGCCTGTCTGTAGTCCCAGCTGCTTGGGAGGCTGTAGAAGGAGAATGGCTTGAAGCTGGGAGGTGGAGGTTACAGTGGCCTGAGACTGCACCATTGCATTGTAGCCTTGGTGACAAAATGAGACTCTATCTCAAAAAAATAATAATAATAATAATCTGGGCGCGTTGGCTCACACCTGTGGTCCCAGCACTTTGGGAAGCCAAGGCAGGTGGATCACTTGAGATCAGGAGTTTGAGTCCAGCCTGGTCAATGTGGTGAAACCCTGTCCCTACCAAAAATACAAAAATTAATGTGGTGGGAGACACCTGTAGTCCCAGCTACTCAGGAAGCTGAGGCAGGAAAATCGCTTGAGCCCGGGAGGCAGAGGTTGCAGTGAGCAGAGATGGCGCCACTGCACTCTAGCCTGGGCGACAGAGCGAGACTCCATTTCAAAGATAAAATAAAATAAAAACCAATGTGTTCAAGTTAAAAAGTAATGAACTGAAAATTTATCATGCTATATATTTGCATGCAATTTATATATGCATAGTGGTCATCCATAAAGAAAAAATAAAGCCTGGACGTAAAGAAAAGATAAAGTCTGGACATTGGACAGAATAATAAGTCTCTCTGGGCCTGATTTCTTGTGTGCAAAATAAAGTGATGGCTCTATATTATTTCCAGGATTCCATTTGCATTTTTTCTTTACTGCATTTTTGGCACATTTATTTTTATGGACAAAGCCCAAGATCATCTAGATTTTCTCCTATACTATCTTCTAGGAGTTTTATAGTTTTGTATTTTATATTTAGATCTGTGATATATTTTGAGTTAATTTTTGTGAAAGTTATTAAGTCAGTGTCTAGATTCTTTTTTTGCTTGTTTCGCATGGGGATGTTCAGTTGTTCCAGCCCCTTTTGTTGAAAAGACTATCCTTTCTCCATTGAATTGTCTTTGCTCCTTTGTCAAGGATCATTTGACTATATCTGTGTGACCCTATTTCTGGACGTTCTCTTCTGTTCTGTTGACCTATTTGTCTACTCTTTCACTAATACCATACTGTCTTGATTACTGTAGCTTTATAGTAAGTCTCTAAATCAGGTCATTTAAGTTCATAAACTTTATTTTTCTTGAAGATTGTTCTGGCTTTCCTGAGTTTTTGCTCTTCCACATAAATTTGATAATCAGTTTGTCAATATCCAGAAAGTAACTTGCTGGAATTTTGATTGGATTGCATTTAATGTGTAGATCAAGTTGGGAAGAACTGACAACTTAACAGTTGTGAGTCTTCCTTAGCCATTTATTTAAAAAATTCCACATCGAATCCATGATTAGGCATTGCACCTGGCTGTCATGTCTCTTTAGTCTAACTAATCTGGTCAGCATTCTCTGTCTTTTATGACATTGACATCTTCAAAGACCACTTGTATTATACATTGTTCTTCAATCTCTTTTTATTTCTGATGGTTTCCTCTTAATGACATTCCCGTGTAATTTTGACAGGAAAACTATGAAAGTGATGTTTTGTTCTTACTGGTACATCTAATTAGGAGGCAAATAATGTCAGTTTGTACCATTCTGTCTTTTTTTCCTAACTACTTATTGAACAAATCTTTAACCAGCCTTCCTATTTTGAGCTCCGAGTCCACCTCCCATAAAGGTACTTGATGCTGCTGATTCATAATACTCTTCTGGTATTCTGCTATGTAAATGGGCTTGCTTCTGGGTTTCCCCATTTGCTGGCTTCGGTTTCAGTTTTTCTGGCTCTACCAGGTCACTTTTACTTTTCCATGTGCTATCTGGTTCATCTGTCTGATTTCCAGCTTCCTAAATCAGATTTCTCTTCTCTTTCCTGTTCCCTTTATCCTTATAGAATCATGCCCTTCTAAAAATAACGTCATTAGCAAAAGTAGATGACTACATAAAGTCAGGATAGTGCTTACGTACTTCTTGTGGGTAGGGTATACCCTGGGAAAGGACATGAGGGAACCTTATGGGTTCTATAAAATTCTTGTATAATTATCTGAGTGATAGTTACCTGGACAACCACATGTGTAAAAAAAAATATTGAGCTGTATACTTAAGAACAGAGCATTTTATGCATTCAAATGTATGCATGTCATATCTCAAAAATATCATTTATCACTGTCATTTTAGTGAAGTTTTGAGAGAGAGCAGAGGTAAACGCATGGATTCAATTTACTGCCTTTAAGAACTAGATAGTGTTTAAAAAATAACCATTGAACAGTTAACGTGATTCAAATTTGTCTAGGGCTATACTAGTACATTTCTACTTTTTTTTTCTTTTTGAGACAGAGTCTCATTTTGTTGCCAGGTGCCAGGCTGGAGTGCAGTGATACAGTCTCGGCTCACTGCAACCTCTGCCTCCCGGGTTCAAGCAGTTCTCTTGCCTCAGCCTCCCGAGTAGCTGGGACTACAGGCACACGCCACCATGCCCAGCTAATTTTTGTATTTTTAGTAGAGACGGGGTTTCACCATGTTGGCCAGGATGGTCTCGATCTCTTGACCTGGTGATCTGCCCGCCGTGGCCTCCCAAAGTGCTGGGATTACAGGCATGAGCCACTGCGCCCGGCCGCATTTCTACTTCTTACCATAATCTTTGGTATAGTTGAAAACTAGAATTAGAAGCTGTCATTAATTTTATTTTCCAAAGAGAATCAATTTGGTGTACATTTTTCCAGAGTTTTTCAATGTAATTATTCATGCATACTTTCACACATATACCCAATGTATTGTAGATATTCACACAAAATTAAATAATAGGCATTTGAAGAAAATGGTGATTTACAAACAAAATATTTGTTTTTCTGGTCTACAGGTATAAGAAAAGTTCTACAGAGACACCGATTATCAGGAAATTGCCACATGGTTACATTTCAACTTGAATTTCAGATTCTGGAAATTCAGGTAAGTTAAGGAGCATGTTGTGATAACAGAGATACTTCTGCTATGAGATAAACAATTCCCACAGCCTTCAACAGTGATGGAGCTGAAGAGGAGTTCATGAGCCAGGGCACCCTCATAGCACTTTTGTGCAAAGTGGTACATCTTCAAAATTTCAAGTATTAATAGCCCAGCAACTGCATATGGTAGGATTGTTACGAAAACCATAGGTGCTTTATTGAAGGACAGGTAGCAAGATGCTCCTGGGCTCCCAGTGCAATCCCATGAGGTTGTAGGAATAGTCCTGGGTAGTTAGGTGATATGCCAGCCATCTAATATCTATTAGTTATCTATTGCTGCTTAACCAATCTCCATAACATTTAGCATCTTAACCCAAAGTAGGCCAAACATGATGGCTTTCACCTGTAATCTCAGCATTTTGGGAGGCTAAAACAGGAGGATTGCTTGCGCCCAGGAGTTTGAGACCAGCCCAGGCAACATAGTGACACCCTGTCTCTCCAAAAAGTAAAAAATTAGCCAGGCATGGTGGTACACACCTGTGTTCCCAGCTACTCGAGGCTGAGGTGGAAGGATTGCTTGAGTCTAGGAGGTCAAGGCTACAGTGAGCTGTGATTACACCACTGTACTCGAGCCTGGGTAACAGAGTGAGATCCTGTCACACACACAAAAAAAACCACCAAAAATACAATCATCCCTCAGTATCTGTGAGCAATTGGTTCCAGGATTCCCTGCAATACCAAAATCCACAGATACTCAAGTTCCTTATATAAAATGATGTAGTATTTGCCTATAATGTACACACATCCTTCTTTATACTTTAAAAATCATCTTTAGATTAATTCTAATACCCAATACAATATAAATGCTATAAAATAGTTATTATAGTATATTGTTTAGGGAATAATAATGAGAAAAACAATTTGTATGTGTTCAGTACAGATGCAATCATCTACATCTATAGTTTTTTTTTTCCAAATATTTTTGATCTGCAGTTGGTCAGTCAATGGATGTAGAACCACAGAAAGGGAGGAATGACTATATTTATTAATTATCTCACCTATTTTCGGTGGGTCAGGAATTTTCGATGCCCTCAGTTGAGTGTCCTTGCTGAGGGCCTCTCATGAGGTTGTGGTCATCTGGGACCACAGCCACCTGAATGCTCCTTGGGGCTGGATGATCTTGCATGTTGTACTGGATTGCTGAGACATCACAGAGGGGGGAAGATCCCTTTGGCTAAGACCTTCACATAATATCAAGAAACAGGAAAGCAAAAGCAGACAGAATTATAAGTAGCCCCACTGGCCAGGGTGCAGCAGAGCAGGGCTCAGCCACCTTCAAAGGCTGACTCCAAGAAAAGCTGAAAGCCGGAGAAAACAAAAAAAAACCAAAAAAGCTGAAAGAGGAGAAAGCGGTTTCAACTAGTTTGTTTTGCCAGTTGGGCCAACAGGGAATGTGTGTTAAGAGGAGGAACAGAACAGGGAAGGACAGCCAGGTTACCTTGGCCTCGGCTCATCAGATAACTAAAGTGGTGTAGAGTAGTTGTTGTAACTGAGTCCTAAGGAACAAGCTGCTTGCTTATATTCAGGGTCATGTGCCAGGATTCCTTATCCTTGTCATCAGTGTCCTTAGCCACAAAAACAGTCCCAAGTTTCCCATTTTGTATGAGACAGGAGTTGGTCATGGAGTCAGGACCTTACCTTCTTCTGTGTCAGATGGCCACTCCCTAACTGGTCCCAAGGATTTCGTACAGTTATCTGGGTTTGGAAGTTTTGCTTCTCTTGCAGTCCAAATCTCCATTTGCCATTACTGGCTCTGGCAGGCTAGGATGGGCTGGTGGTTATATAGACCCCCTCATTCGATGGCAAAGCTCCCAGCTTGTACTCACCTTAGAGTATCTCTCTTACACTGCCAAAGTGACCCAGAAAAGGTACAGTGTAGCATTGCCAAGGCCAGTTGAGCAGGATAAAAAACACATTTCACCATATTCTTGTGTCAGGGGCATGGGTGGTAAGTGCTCTAGGGAACTCACATTGTTCCGAGATGGGCACCAGGCCTTGGGGATGTACAAGATCACCAAGGTGATACCACATGACCACAAAGATCATTTGCTGAAGACTAAAGCAGAGAATGGACCCAAATGGACTGGTATCATTTAGGCTGGACAACCTGTGCCAGCACCCCAGGCTTAAACTTCAGGTGGCGCAGGGATTCTTGGATGTTGTCCCATTGCAGAAGGTTTTGTAGTCTGACCAACTATATTTTCTTTCTTTGTGGCTGATGTGAACTTGATCTGAGAGTGATAATCTACTGAATGCACTTCTGTATGCCAGCATCCATTAATGGGCCAGGCCTGCAACCCGTGGCAGGTTGATAGAATCAAAATCCTGTGGTCCAGTTCCATCTCTGAAAACATGTGCACTCTAGTATATATGTCCAGGAAACTGCTCAGGGGAATCCTGGCAGCCTTGGGATCTTGCAGACTTTTTCTGCTGTAGGAGTTCATCTCCTTCACAGGTGCCATGTGGGTTATGTGGAGAGAAGCTCGGCTGTAGTCAAAATTAGTCTTTTCCTTGGGAGGCTTGTCCACAAATCCAAGTGAAAAGGGAAAGATTATCCTCTGACATTGAGGTGAATGAGCTGCTTAGTGGAGTTGTACCTTCCAGGATGTGTTGTACCCTAAGAGACTGGTGTGCTCCTTAGTGGGGCTATGGCCTGAGAAGACTACAGTATCCAACATAGACTGCAGTATCTTCACTTCACTTTATTTAAGTTGCATACTTTAGTCACCTTAAACCTCTGATGGAAAGTATCAATTCGTAATTTGATGCCTTCCTGAGTCAAATAAGGATGAGGTCATGGTGTAGAAGGCATTTTTGATAATGTAATATGCTCCTGAAGAATGACTGCTGCTTGACCGGAGTCATTCCCAGCATGGACTACCACATGGTTTGGCCTCCTGGGCCTGGGTAGCTGCTCCAGGGCAGCACAGACAGGATAGAAGCCAAGCAGTAGATGTCCTGCCACTTAGGTCCTGCTACCCTTGCTGCTGTCTGCCTCCCACCAGACAGTGTTGGCACTGACCCAGACCTCAACAGTATTTTAAGCAAATATTCTTATCCTCATGCCACCAAAGCATGATTGAAAATTTTGTGACTGTTTGGTAATGGCCTGAGATTATACCGTTAGCTCACATGCTGAATGAATTAGAATCATTTGAGCTGCTCCTGAAAGAAAATTTAAAAATAAAGGTACTAGAAGTCTATTTCTCTATTACTTAAGTAAACTTGTATGTTTTCAAGGGCCAATATGGTGGGTTTATGATAATCAGATTCTACCATCAACCACACATGGCTTCAATTCATAGCTCAATGATCACATTAGCATTTCAGGTATCAGGAAGAGGTTGAGCAAGCAAAGCCTCACCTATTCTTTTAAAGAACACTTTCTGGAAGTTGTACACTCATCATTTTCACTTACAGTCCATTGGCCAACAAATTGATGCAAAGGATGCTGGAAATTTAGTCTTCATTATACTTGGCCATGTGGCTAGTGAAAAACTGGAGCAAGAAAAAAGTATAAATACAGGGGACTACTAGGAGTTTCTGTCCTACATGCTTTAGGGGATGCAGGAGGAAAAAAAATCTAAAGAGAGGAACTGTTGATATATTCTTTGAAAGGTATAGAACCAGGCCAGACCTGGTGGCTCATGTCTGTAATCCCAGCACTTTGGGAGGCTGAGGCAGATGGATCAGGAACTCAAGACCAGCCTGGCCAACATGGTGAAACCCCTTCTCTACTAAAAATACAAAATATTAGCTGGGAGTGGTGGTGGGCATCTGTAATCCCAGCTGCTATGGACCCTGAGGCAGGAGAATCGCTTGAACCCCTGGATACAGAGGTGGCAGTGAGCCCAGATTGCACCACTGTACTCCAGCCTGGGTGACAGAGTGAGACACTGTCTCACCCACACACAAAAAAGACATAGTAGTTGCTGAGTCTCTAAAGAGACATGAGTTGTCATTGTTCATGTTTAAAAGTATGTAGATGTTTTGAGACTGCTTGGTTTTACTAACAATGTGCTACAGAAAGAATGTGTTCTCCCTGGCTGTGTTAAGAATTCTTTCTCTCTGAGACTTTTAGATTTTATGATTCTTCTTGAAGACCAGACTGGTAAATAAGGTGTTGGAAGAAATTACAGACATGCCTGGAATTAACATGGTTTTTGGAGTCAGTTGTATAGGAGGGCACCAAGAGTTCTTACTTGGCGAGGAAAAAACAAATAACAATCTTATTTTTCTTTATTGCTTACAATTCTGATGTAATAAGGTGATGGAAACTTTTTGAAATTTTTATTATTTAATGGCAAATTCTAGCATATTCTTTACCAACTTGTGTATGTATGCCTTTAGAAACATACCAAGTAGAATTGCTAGGTCAAAGGAAATGTCCTTTTAAATTCTGAAAGTGGCAAATTGCCTTCTAAAATAGTTTTACCATTTTACATACTGAGCACATTTTTACTGTTAAGGCTGATAGAAAAAAACAACACAGCAACCTTGTGTGTTCTAAAACATTTTTTAAAAATAAAATTTCCACTAGAGGGAGAGGTTTAGCTATCTGAAAATTAAAAAGTAATCTAAATAGTAAAATCCTCAATTTATAGAATATTGTTTTAATAAAGTTATATTAATAAAATATTTGAACTAAACATGACCTCAAATCATGTTAATAGAATGTTAGAACAAAATGATAACTTATAGTTATCATAGGTTATAGTTATCATAACTTATAATAGGGTCTAGGTCGACCCTATTATTTTATAAGTAAATGGATCCACAGAGTTTGAATGAGTACACATGTTTGTGCAGTTATTATTGTCCAACATGGTTGGGACATAGAGCTCTGTTGTCCAGATTTACTTTCTGGTGTTCTCAGCACTATGTTTGTGAAGAGTTGTAAGACATCAGAATTAACATTTATCAGCCTTCCATAATCTAAGCAACATAATCAATTAGATGGATAGGAGTTTGTGGGGAAAGTGGCAGGTTGTTTCCATAAATTCTATCCCAATGAAATGAACAAAATTATTCAAAAATAAGCAATATTTTTAAATAGAAGAGAATACAATTTCATTTATCATAGGCTCCAAAGAGAGTCTCTCTGATATTAATGACATTTGATTCTAAACACTGAAATCCAATACAAGGTGGTTCATGAGAGGTTTATAAGTTTTACAAAGTTAGGCTGGGTATGGTGCTCACACCTGTAATCCCAGCACTGAGGGAAGTCAAGGCAGGAAGACAGCTTGAGAATTAGAATTAGAGGCCAGCCTGGGCAACATAGTGAGACCCTGTCTCTCTTTTTTTTTTAATTAAAAATTAGCCAGGCTTGGTGGCTCACCCATATAGTCCTAGCCACTTGGGAGGCTGAGGCAGGAGGATTGCTTGAGTCCAGAAATTCAAGGTTACAATGAGCTGTGACTGAACCACTGCATTCTAGCCTGGGCAATAGAGCAAAACCCTGTCTCAAAAGAAAAAAAAAAAAAAAAAAAAAAAGGTACCAACTTAATGGCACCTTTTCCTAAACACTTCTACCCATAATCCTTCAGTTGTAGAGGAGAATGAAAACCGTGGGCTTAAATTAAATGGACGATTGTAGAAAGGAATGTGCTGCTGAGACTCATGTAGGGGCTTGAGGTCAGATTGTTTATAAGGTCTCTTCTCTTATTTACCAACTGGGGAGAATTGACCTAGTTAGCAGTACCACAAGCAGGGGAGAGATGGAAAAACAATATTTTCAAGTCAGCTTTCAAGTTGTTCAACAACATTCTATAAACCAACAAAAATTTTTTTTTTAAAGAGGCCAATAAATCATAGACTTTGCATTGAAGGGTTACTTGCCTATTCTAATGGGTTAAAAAGCTGAAATCTAACATGTGTCTACACATACTTGACCAGGAGACCAGATGTGCCCCTGAGATTTTTGTTTTCCTTTTCCTTTCTTTCCTTTTATTTTTCTGGTAACAGTTCTATTGAGATATAATTCACATATCATATAACTTACCAGTTTAAAGTGTATAGTTCTATAGTTGTTTTTCAAATATAATTTATTCAGAATCCAAGCTTTGTTTCATAAGTTTATTATTATTTATTATTATTATTGTTATTCTTTTTGAGGCTGAGTCTTGCTCTGTTGCCCAGGCTGGAGTGCAGTGGTGCGATCTTCGTTCACTGCAACCTCTGCCTCCTGGGTTCAAGTGATTCTCCTGCCTTGGCCTCCCAATTAGCTGTGCACCACCATGCCCAGCTAATTTGTGAATATTTAGTAGAGACAGGGTTTCACTATGTTGGCCAGGCTGGTCTCAAACTCCTTACCTCAAGTGGTCCACTCGCCTCGGCCTCCCAAAGTGCTGGAATTACAGGTGTGAGCCACTGCATCTGGCCTGTAGTTTTTAATATATTCAGAGTTGTGCAGTCATTGCCACAGTAAATTTTTTTACCTCAAAAAGGAACCCCATATTCTTTAACTGTCATCCTTCAACTCCCCCTCTCCTTTTACCCAATCCCAAAGAACCAGTTTTCTCTCTACAGATTTGCTTGTTTTGGACTTTTCATAAAAATAGAAGCATATAATATGTGGTCTGTGTTGTCTGGCTTCTTTCACTTAGCATAATGTTTTCAAGGCCCATCCATACTGTAGCATTTATCATTGTAGAGATGGGATCTCACCGCGTTGGCCAGGCTGGTCTTGAATTTCCGGGCTCAAGCAATCTTTCTGCCACAGCCTCTCAAAGTGTTGGGATTAGAGAGACATGAGCCACTATGTTCAGCCTTATGTGCAAGTTTTTAAGTGGACTTAAGTTTCCACTTAAGTGGAAATGTGTGACCAGAAGTGGAATTACCAGGTCAATTGGAACTATTTGATGATGACCAATGATGTTGAGCATCTTTTCGTGTGCTTATTGGTCATTTGTATGTCATCTTTGGAGAGATATCTATTTAGATCTTTTGCCCAGTTTTGAATTGGTTTAACTTTAAAAAAAACTGAGTTGTAAGAGTGCTTCTGGAACTTATGTTTTGATTAGAAATGGTGGTAGATGCCCACAGAGAGCTTATTGAACTGCATCTGCTCCTAGTAATTCCTACCCTTCCCTCAAGCAGATGAAAAACTAAACAAAGATTACAAACCATCAGTATTTCTTTCTCCAAAAGTTCAGAATATTAAGGGATAGTCAGATAGTATCCAGATAAATGGGAGAGAGAGTCAAGAAGTTTCCACTCACTGTAGTCTTAGGAAATAGCAAAAATTGCTGGATTTACTGCTGTTCATAACAAATAGGAGCCACAGAGTTCAGGAATTCAGAGCACAAAGATGGAACAGAGTTCTTTCATCACCATATTGGGTAATGTGATTTAAAATTAGGGCAAAAATACTGACATAAAAAGAAAGGAAGTTAAGAAAATACAGACAAATTCACTTTAAATGGTTAATCCAGGAAATAAAACAGCATGCTATATAAAAGCTGCTCTGATTCTCAAAGCATAAAGAAAATTGAATAAGAGAAAAAAGCTGAGAGAAAAAGAAAAGAAGAATAAAATGATTATAGTACTGAAAATTACATTATCAGTATAAGAGAATAGAGTATGGAGGATATGCCTGAGAAAAATCACCTGTGAAAGCAATTGAAACGAACATAATAAATCTAGAAGACAGACAATGGAGAGCCAATATATGATTTTTCCAAAAGCAAGAGTAGCAAAAAAAGTAAAGAGAAATTATAGCAAATACATAACAGAACAAATTTTACTAAAGTAAAAGGGAAAACCTGAATCTGCAGATCAAAACAGTTTAACGATCCCCATCATTGAGTATATAGCTGTTTTTGTTTTCTGTGATCAGTAGTACGGTTATGAATATATTTGTTGATAAGTCTTTGTCTTCGTTTCTCATTATAGTACTTAAGGACAGATTCTTAGAAGTTAAATTACTGGGACAGAAGATTAAGAATATTTTAAGTTATGCATTGTCAAAATGATATTTAAAAGGGTTATGCTAGGTTTCAGTATATTTACTAGGATTGACACATTTTTAGTCATTGCTCATTTTATAGGCAAAAATGGCATCTTATTATTTTAATTTACAATTATTACTAGCGAGATTGAACTTTTTATTTTTATTTTTTGGAGATGGAGTCTTGCTCTTTCGCCCAGGCTGGAGTGCAGTGGTATGATCTCAGGTCACTGCAACCACTGCCTCCTGGGTTCAAGCAATTCTCCTACCTCAGCCTTCAGAGTAGCTGGGATTACAGGTGGCCCCCACCAAGCCCAGCTAATTTTTATTATTTTTTAGTAGAGATGGGGTTTCATCACATCTGCCAGGCTGATCTCAAACTCCTGACCTCAGGTGATCCACCAGCCTCGGCCTCCTAAAGTGCTGGGCTTGCAGGTGTAAGCCACTGTGCCCAGCTGAGATTGAACGTTTTTGTACATGTAAATTGTTTTTTACTTCTGAATTTTTAGTTAATATCCTTTGCCGTTTTTTTTTCCAGCTTTTTAGTGTCCCTTTGTCATGTTTATGGTAAATATTTAGCTCAGTTTATTGCTTCTCTTTTATTATAAGATCATTTTTTTACTTAGATATATTGTGTTTTTATTTAATCATATTTGCTAATTTTTTTCTATTTTTGTTTAGAAAGTCTTTCCTCAATAATAAATTAAAAGTTTCTATTTTCTCTTTATATTTTATTGTTTCAGTGTTCCATTTACATAAGTAATTCATCTGGAATTCCTTTTGGTTTTTGGTATAGAGTAAGGATCTGACTTCATTCTTTTAACAAATAACCAATGTTTTTGGTATAATTTCTTGATTACTCTTTTATTTGGTGACAGTTCATTTTGCATATTTCAAAAGTATTTTTATCTTTTTGAAGTTTACCATGCTTTGATACGTAAACTTTTTATCTTTGTTTTAGAATAAGGAGAGATTATCTTCTGCTGTTACTGACCTCAACATAATAATGGAGCCCACAGAATGTTCAGAATTAAGTGAATTTGTGTCTAGGTAAGCTATTTTACAAGTTTACTCTTTTAGACAAAAAAGGTAAATTTACACTTTACTGTTTTAAGTTTACCTTTTCCTTTTCTTAGTAAGTAAATAGGTCTTCTCTGAAAATATAACACCATTACTGTGGCTTTTACTTAAGCCCCTATTCTCTATATCTATTATTCTTTCATTTAATTTATATTTATTGAACACTCACTATGTGCTGGGTATTAAAATTAAAATGTGAGCAAGAAAAGATCTAATCCTCAGTCCTCGTGGAATTGACAGTCTAGTTGAGAAGTCAGATATTAATCAAATAATGGCAGAAGTAAATCTTAAATTATGACTATGTTAAATGCTACAAAGGAGAGTTACATAATGCTGTTGAACTATATATCAGGAATTTTTGTTTTTTATTATTTTTATATTTTATTTTAAAATTAGAGTTGAGATCTCACTATGTTGCCCAGGCTGCTCAAGCAATCCTCCTGCCTTAGCCTCCTAAAGTGTGTATCAGGAATTTGACTAGCAGAGAGAACATGAAATCATTTCCTGAAGGTTGAGCTGACATCTGAAAAATGAGTAGGTGTGAACTAACAAAGAGGAAATAGCTTTCCTGTGCATTGTGCTAGCAGGGAGCATGATGTCTGTGAGCAATTGACACAGGGCCAGAGTGACCGGTAGAGGCAAGAGCATAGGAGAATGGTGTAAGTTGAGGCTAGTAAATTAGGTAAGGTCCATACTACAGGGAATTTGGTATGAAGAGTTTTATCATAGTCCTAGGACCAAGTGAAACTATTAAAAAGTTTTGATCAGGGCCTGAGGAAAACAGAAGTATGGCATCCTAGAAAGAATTATTCTGGATGCTATGGAGAAATGGAATGAAGGGGTACAATCATTGATACAGGTGAGTCAATGACTAGTCTTTTAAAACAGTTCAGGCAAGAGAAGTTTGTAGTTTGGACTGAAATGATGGTACTTAGCTAGATGAATTTTGGGGATACTTAGGAAGCAAAAAGAGTGGGCAATGGGATTGCTTGAATAAAAGGAATTAGAGTTCATTCATAGGTGATAACTCTTCCATTATGGTGGGCCTGTTTGCTGATAAGGGGAAGTTGGAAGAGGGCCATTGTCTGGTGAGATTATGACTTTATTTTGGACATATGAGACTTGAGTGCCTTTGAAAACTCTGAAATAAAAATGTGAAAGAGGCAGCACAGAAGAGGTGGGGGTGAGATATAGAACACTGAAATTATCTTCTATTCGGTAGGAATTAAAGCCTTGAGCAGGAGTGAGGTTGCCTAGGAAGGACTATAGAGTGAAACTAGAAAAGGGCCTAAACCTAAGCCTTGAGGAATTCTTAAATATACTGGCTGAATAGAAGGCAAGGATCCTGCAAAGGAATTAGAAAAGGAACTGTTTGAGAGGTAGGCAGAACACCAAGAATGTGTTGTGTCATGGCAGAGATCACATACTTCCTTTTGTTCAGACCATGGTTTGGAAGTAGCATCTGCTATTTGGAAATTACAAAAGGAAGAATACTGAGATATCTTATAATAATGAGCATATTATAGTCACTTAATATTTAATCTCAGCCATTTGGGTAATTTTTTTAGACTGGGTTCCATTTGTGGAGAGTCGTATTTTAGAAAGAGTGTTGAACATAGGTCAGAAGACCTGGATTTTAGTCCAGATTCAATGACCTAGTGCAAGTTACTTCTCCTTTTGAAGCTTCTTTCTTCTTTATCTCTGCTGTTATGTAATTTAAATATTATGTGCCTAAATATGAATTTATTTTTAGTTTTTCATTATAGATCTGTAGTTTTCATACAGGATTGATATCTTTAATTTTTGGAAAATTTTAGTCATTATTTTATTGACTCTTGCTTCTACCTTGATCATCCCTTATCACAGTCTACCTTCACTTTAAGTAGTAAACATTTCACATGTACTGTAAGAACAACAGTATACTTTCCATTTTTTCCCCTCAACCATTGTATTATTATTGTCATACAATTGTCATACACTTTTACATGTTCCTGATGCCTCAGGGCATTGTTACTATTTTTGCCTTAGACTCAATTATTTTTTAAAGCAATTAAAAATAAGACAAAACTTGCTTTGTTTTGTTTTTTGAGATGGAGTCTTACTTACTCTGTTGCCCAGGCTGGAGTGCAGTGGCATGATCTTGGCTCACTGCAACCTCTGCTTCCCAGGTTCAGGCAATTCTCCTGCCTCAGCCTCCTGAATAGCTAGGATTACAGGCACCCAGCTACCATGCCTAGCTAATTTTTTTTTTCTTGGTAGAGACAGGGTTTCACCATGTGGGCCAGGCTGGTCTTGAACTCCTGACCTCAAATGATCCACCCACTACGACCTCCCAAAGTGCTGAGATTACAGGCATGAGCCACCGCACCTGGCCAACAAAACATGTTTTTGTATATTTATCTTCATTTTTTCAGTTACAACATTCTTCATTTCTTTATGTCGATTCAGATTTCTAACTTATGTGCTCCTTCTTCCGTAAGAACTTCCTTTAACATTTTTAAATTTTTTTTTTTGAGATGGAGTTTCGCTCTTTTTGCCTGGGCTGGAGTGCAATGGCACAATCTCAGCTCACTGCAACCTCGCCTCCGGCGTTCAAGTGATTCTCCTGCCTCAGCCTCCCAAGTAGCTGGGACTGCAGGTGTGCACCACCATGCCCGGCTAATTTTGTGTTTTCAGTAGACGGGATTTCACCATGCTGCTCAGGCTGGTCTTGAACTCCTGACCTCAGGTGATCCACCCGCCTCGGCCTCCCAGAGTTCTGGGTTTACAGGCATGAGCCACCACACCTGGCCCTTTAACATTTCTTACTATGCTCGTCTGTTGGCCATAATATCTATCAGCTTTTCTTTCTCTAGAAAAGTCTTAATTTTGCCTTCATTTTTTGAAAGATATTTTTGCTGGCCATAGAATTCTGAATAGATAGGTTTTTAAAAAATATGTATCTTTAAACATATTCTTTCATGATCTGGATTGCATAGGTTGTGACAAAAAGTCTGCTATGATTGTTATCTTTATTTTTCTGTATTAGTGTGTCTTGTGTGTGTGCTTGGGGCTGCCTTAAATCTTTCTCTTCATTTTGCTTTTCTGTAGTTTGTGCTATGTTTAGGGTATATTTGTGTGAAAATTATCAACCATATCTTTTAAAGTATTTATTTTGCCTTGTATCACTAATGACATATATGCTAGGCTATCTGACATATTGTCCTAGCATTTGGATGCTCTGTTCTATTCCTTTCATGCCTTTTTGTGTGTGTGTTTCAGTTTGGATAATTTCTATTAACCTATCTGCAACTTCACAGACTCTTTCCTCTGTTGAAGTACTGGCTGCCCGTGGGCCCATTTAAGGAGTTGTTGGTCTTACTTGTAATGCGTTTTATTTCTTTTTATTTTCATATTCCCTTGTATGGATGTACTAGAGTTTTATTCAATTACCCATTGAAGAACATTTGGGTTATTTTCAGTTTTTGGTGAATATAGCTTATTATAGTAATATACACATTTATGTAGCATATTATAGTGTATAATATATATAATGTAAAGATATTATTTTTATGTGTGTATATATATATATATACGTGCACATACATTCATGCCTTTACAAACATTCATATGCTATAAATATGTATATTATACACACAAACATACATGTATATGCTGTTGTGAACATTCACTAGAGATTTTTGTGTGAATACAAGTTTTCTTTTCTCTAAGGTAAATAACCAGAAGTGGAATTGCTGAGTCATATATGAGTATGTTTAAATTCATAATAAACTGCCAAACTGTTTTCCAGAACAATCATATTATTTTGTATTCTTACCAGTAATGTATGAGAATGATTGTTAATATTTTTGTGAATTAATTTCTGATGGTCACCTAATTTTATATGTAATAGTCCCAGAAATTTATTGTTAGAATAAAATTTTTAAATTTTTTTTTTTTTTTTTTTTTTTTTTTTTTTTTTTTGGGGGGGGGACGGAGTTTCGCTCTTGTTACCCAGGCTGGAGTGCAATGGCGCGATCTCGGCTCACCGCAACCTCCGCCTCCTGGGTTCAGGCAATTCTCCTGTCTCAGCCTCCTGAGTAGCTGGGATTACAGGCACGCGCTACCATGCCCAGCTAATTTTTTGTATTTTTAGTAGAGACGGGGTTTCACCGTGTTGACCAGGATGGTCTCGATCTCTTGACCTTGTGATCCACCCGCCTCGGCCTCCCAAAGTGCTGGGATTACAGGCTTGAGCCACCGCGCCCGGCCCAAATTTTTAAATTTTTAACCTAAATTTCTCTTTATGTTTGTTTTATACTTGAGAGGAGACATTTGGAGTTGTTTTTGTTTCTTTACTACTTTAGTTGAAATTGAAATGTGTTACTGCCAACATTTTATGAAAGAAATCCATGACATCTGTTTTACATTTAGTGAAGTTTGGACTTTGCTTAGGAAAAATAGATAAATTGCAATCATTATTACAGCTGTGAGAGCCAACACCCACACCCACACACAAAATTTCTTTCTATATGGAAAACTCTTACATACTGTAGTACAGTATCCTTTATGAAGATGCAAATGGAAGAACGAAGAAAATTGTTAATCTTTTAAAGCTCATTATAAAAGAACAGTCTTTTCCTCTGCTTGTGTTTAAACTTGAGTCATCATAACTTTTAAGATTATTTTCATGGCTTACTCCCTCATCATATGATTAAGAATTTATTTTTTGTTCACTTGTTTGATGGAGAATGAAATACCATGTCACTTCGGCCTTTAAGCTCTAGTGAACAAACTTCTGCTCTTTATAGGCCCATATTCTTTGGAAAACAATTTTTTTCAGATGCTAAAAATTTTTTTAAATAGCTATCAGACTGACTTTTAACACATGATCTCCAGTGTTCCCTATAAAGTATATGCTTAGGCAGTTTTGTGTTAATTCAACTATTCTTTTTTGATCTTTGTTTTCTGTGAATCTATTTGGGTTTTTTTTGTTCTTCTATTGCCCTTTCTTGCCTTCTTTTAGATTATTTAACTTGTTTTCCTATGGTTTTATTGTGGCAGAATACTTACAAAATCTTCTAACTCAACCATGTTGAAGAGTAAAATTCAATGGTAGTAAACATTCATTATGTTGTACAACCATTACTACTGTCCCACAACGTAACTCCCTTCTCTTTTAAAACAGAAACTTTGGCTGGGCATGGTGGTTCACGCCTGTAATCCCAGTACTTTGGGAGGCTGAGGCAGGCAGATCATCGGGTCAGGAGTTCGAAACCAGCCTGGCCAGCATGGTGAAACCTGGTCTCTACTAAAAATACAAAAATTAGCCGGGCATGGTGGCGTGTGCTTGTAGTCCCGGCTCCTCGGGAGGTTGAGCAGAAGAATTGCTTGAACCAGGGAGGCAGAGGTTGTGGTGAGCCGAGACCATGCGACTGCACTGCAACCTGGGTGACAGAGCGAGACTCTGTCTCAAAAAACCCAGAAACTTTGTACTCATAAACAGTAACTCTCCCTTCTTCCCGCTCCTCATCCTCTAGTAAGCAACATTTTACTTTTTGTCTGTATGATTTTGATTACTCTAAGTACCTTATGTAAGTGGAATCATATAGTATTTGCCCTTTTTTTTTTTTAGGTAGAATCTCACTCTATTGCCCAGGCTGGAGTACAGTGGCGTGATCTTGGCTCACTGTAACCTCTATCTCCCTCCCAATTCATAATTGAGTTCAAGTGATTCTCCTGCCTCAGCCTCCCAAGTAGCTAGGATTACAGGCATGTGCCACCACACCCAGCTAATTTTTGTATTTTTAGTAGAGATGGGGTTTTGCCATGTTAGACAGGCTGGTCTTGAACTCTGGTCTTGATCTATCTGTTTCAGCCTCCCAAAGTGCTGGGATTACAGGCATGAGGCACTATGCCTGGCCAGTATATGCCTTTTTTTTTTTTGACTGGCTTATTTCACTGAGTGTAATGTTGTCAAGTTTGATCTATGGATCATAAGTCAGAATTTCTGTCTCTCTTTCTTTGTCTTTCTTTCTCTCTTTTTTTCTCTCTCTCACTCTTTTTTCTTTCCTTTTCTTTTTTCTGTACCACACAAGCTTTAATTGCATCATTTATGTAAGATAGTCCTGGCCAGGTGCAGTGGCTCACACCTGCAATCTCAGCACATTGGAAGGCCAAGATGGATGGATCACCTGAGGTCAGAAGTTGGAGATAAGCCTGATCAACATGGAGAAACCCCATTTCTACTAAAAATACAAAAAATTAGCTGAGTGTGGTGGCGGGCACCTGTAACCCCAGCCACTCTGGAGGCTGAGGCAGGAGAATCACTTGAACCCGTGAGGCAGAGGTTTCAGTAAGCCAAGATCATGCTACTGCACTCCTCTAGGTGACAGAGCAAAACACCATCTCAAAAATCAAAACCAAAACCAAAAAAAAATGATAGTTCTGTGAATCTGTCCAACTGAGAGAAGACAGGGCCTTTTCTCTCATGCCTTTTACTTAAATGTAAATAATCACAATTACAAATCAAATTTACAAATGTTGACTAAATAATGACTTTGCTCCTATTTTAGTTATGATTATCAGCATAAAACGCCTTTTTCCAATCCACACAGCTATAGCCTCCTCAGTAGTACTGCATCACCCTAGAAAATATGCCTTCAGGCTCCTTCCCATCCCCCAAGGCAGCAGCCAATCCTTGTTGCCTCCTTTTGGCCAAAGCAGCCCAACTTTTACAAGTCTTTGGTTCATAGATGGCTAGATCTGAAAGTACTTTCACATTAAGCTCCACCTGGCACTTAATTAAATTGAGAGTGAACACTGGGTACTTAAGGCTGTGTTCCTGGGGGTCAGCTTTAATTTGGTTAATCCAGAGTATTCTCATACAGCTGGTGCTCGACTTATGACCACGATGGGTTCCGACAGACCGGTCGTAACACGATTTGGTCTTAAGTTGAGTAGGCTATATGTACAGTACTGTGGAATGATGTTATAAAAATCTTTAAGTCATATTTTGTCATAATTTTCTTTCATTATTGTTATATATCATAATTTTCTTTGTTCATTTTATGCCATTTGTATCATCTCTACACCATTTTGTTTCTTATTTTTACATTCGTCAGGTTTAAGTAAAACACTGCATTACCAGTACAACTGGTTTAATATTTGCAGAACATACAAAATTACAAAATACAGGTGCATACAAAAATACAAAATACAGGTGTAAAAAATACCATAGGAAACATTTTCCCAATTGCAAAACATATCAAAATATATAAACATGTACGAAACATTTTATTGGCCGCTGGTGCTTGGCTGCGGATCGTTGATGTCGTCATCTGAGGCAGCAGTTGGGGTTACCGGAGTTGGTTTTTTCATAAACATGGTGAGCTTTGTCTGAATTGTATGTTTCTTTTTTTCTTCATAAATTTCACGATACGGACGAAGCACATCGTTCGCCATCCGTTCAATCCTTGCAAATTGTTCGATGTTTGGGTCCATTGCTTCGAAATGTATAAGAAGTTTATTGGGGACTGGGCGCGGTGGCTCAAGCCTGTAATCCCAGCACTTTGGGAGGCCAAGGCGGGTGGATCACGAGGTCAAGAGATCGAGACCATCCTGGTCAACACGGTGAAACCCCGTCTCTACTAAAAATACAAAACATTAGCTGGGCATGGTGGCACGTGCCTGTAATCCCAGCTACTCAGGAGGCTGAGGCAGGAGAATTGCCTGAACCCAGGAGGCGGAGGTTGCGGTGAGCCGAGATCGCGCCATTGCACTCCAGCCTGGGTAACAAGAGCGAAACTCCGTCTCAAAAAAAAAAAGAAAAAAAAAAAAAACGAAGAAGTTTATTGGGAGGGGTTTGATGAAAAATATCCAAGACACAAAACACAAATTGCTGTACCGAGTCTGGGATAACAGTTGAAATAGTGCACGTGGAGATGGTAGTGCTGCTGGAAGCTGGTGGGCACTGTCGTTTGCCCAGCTGGGCAACGTTTGTGCTGCCAGATGCGGAGTAGTCGTGGCTAGCGATTGTGGTCGTAAAGTCGAATGGTCATAAGTTGCATAGGTTGTAAGTCCATCAATACCTGTATTTCTCTTCCTCAGTCTTTTGGCTTTAGTGCATGTATTAGGGCTTTCTAGAGAGATTTATATATATATATATATTTTATATATTATATATATATTTTATATATATATATATTTTATATATTATATATATATTTTATATATATATATATTTTATATATATATAAAATAATGGATATATATATTTAGGACTCCTATATATATATATATAAGTCATATATATGCTTATGTATAGAATAATAATATATATACTATATATAAATATATTATACATAGTAATAATATATATACTCCTATGTATTACTATATAAACATATAGGAGTATATACTATAATAATTACCACAATAATATTACTATAATAATATATATAGTATATATTTATCGTCCTATATATAAATACATATTATAAAAATATATAATATAGCTGTAATAATTATATAAGAAACACATTTAATAAAATATATAAACATATATATTGGACCTCTATATATAGAAGTATATATAGAAGCATGTATATATAGGACTCCTATCTATGACTATAGATAATTTATAATTATGTAAATACATATATAATTTATTATATAAATAATATATAGGACTCCTACATATATGAGTCCTATATATACTTAGTAAATTATTATTATATATTATATTAATAATATATATAATCGTTTCTATATAGGAGTTTATTAAATATTAACTCACATGATTAGGAGGTCCCACAATAGGCCATCTGCAGGCTGAGGAGCAAGGAGAGCCAGGCCGAGTTCCAAAACTGAAAAACTTGGAGTCCAATGTTCGAGGGCAGGTAGCATCCAGCACGAGAGAAAGATGTAGACTGGGAGGCTAACCCAGTCTAACCTTTTCACATGTTTCTGCCTGCATTATATTCACTGGAGGCTGATTAGATGGTGCCCATCCAGATTGAGGGTGAGTCTGCCTTCTCCAACTCACTGTCTCAAATGTTAATCTCCTTTGGCAGCATCCTCACAGACACACCCAGGATTAATGCTTTGCATCCTTCAATCCAATCAAGCTGATACTCAGTATTAACCATCGCAAGCCCACCCCTTGTTAACATGAACCCATACACATCTCCTAAGATCATACATAATCTTCAAATAAAGACAATAATAATCGTAATTACACCTAACATAATTATCCTTCATGTACCTGGAAATGCACTGATCTCCAACCCAAATACTATTACATAAAGTTAATTTGTAAATGCTGATATGAAGTCAATAAATCATAGGTCAGATGAGAAAGGGGAATGGAAATAAAATGAAGATATTTTCTTAGTACAAGTGTATATATGCACAAACGTTTTAAACAAAAAAAGGAGGAAATACTCATGACAATTACAGTCCCGGTTTCTGCAGCTGATCATGTGGTTGTGGCTGGTATTGAAGACTACTTTCTTCTACTACCCATTCTGTATTCCCTTTGCCTTCAGCAAGCACCTCAGCAGGTTGTGTTTTTTTTTCCTGGTGGAGTGACCCAAACCTTCATTCCTGAAGGTCTGAGCCATTTGTAGTCCAGCTTGGATTGGGCTAATGTAGTTTCCCATTAACCTTAAACACAGGGCATGGTAATACTAAGAGATGTTCTAATGGATTTCTTGTATTCCATGCATACTCTTCCTTACCTCCATTGTGGAGTAGTAGACTGATTTTATCTTGATAATCTGGGTAAGTCATCCCAGTCAACACTGTAACTCCCTTCTTAGCCTGTTGACTTAAAGGTAAGAGGAGCCCAAAGTGTCCAGGTGGCAATCTTAACTTCCAGTTTAATGGGATCGTTGTTGTGGCTCCTGGTAGCAGTGTTCCTCCCTTTGGATCTAAGACACAAATGTTGCTGCGTATGACCCAGTTTATGGCTAGATGGGTCAGAAAGCGCCCCAGTTTATAATAGGCAGTACAGGTTGCATGGTGACTTGACGACTCATAGTCAAATGTTCAGTTTCCACCAAAGCCTAGTAACAGGCCAAGAGCCGTCTCTCAAAAGGATAATAATTATCTGCAAAAGATGGCCAATAATTCTAGTGCGTTTACTACTTCTTGCTTACTGAATCCAATCAGCATAATGTCATCAATGTAATGGACCAGTGTGATATCTTATGGAAGTGAAAAGCAATCCAGGTCTCTCTGAATAAGATTATGACACAAAGCCAGAGAGTTGATGTACTCCTGAGGTAGGACAGTAAGGGTATATTGCTGGCCTTGTCAGCTGAAGACAAATTGCTTCCAGTGGGCCTTATGAACAGGAGTGGAGAAAAAGGCATTTGCAAAGTCAATAGCTGCATACCAGGTACCAGGAGATGTGTTCATTTGCTCAAGCAATGAAACCACACCTGGTACGGCAGCTGCAATTGCAGTCACCACTTGGTTAAGCTTATGATAATCCACTGTCATTCTCCAAGATCCATAGTCTTCTGCACAGGCCAAATGGGAGAGTTGAACAGCGTTGTAGTGGGAATTACCACCCTGCGTCTTTCAAGTCCTTGATGGTTGCACTAATCACAATTTCTCCAGAGATGTGATATTGTTTCTGATTTACTATTTTTCTAGGTAGAGGCAGCTTTAATGGCTTCCATTTGGCCTTTTCCACCATAGTAGCCCTCACCCTACCAGTCAGGGAGCTAAGATGGGGGTTCTGCCAGCTGCTAAGTATGTCTATGCCAATTATGCATTCTGGCACTGGGGAAATGACCACAGGATGAGTCTGGGCACCCACTGTACCTACTGTAAGTTGGACCTGAGCTAAAACTCCATTAATTACCTGACCTCCATAAGCCCTTACTTTAATTGGAGGACCACAAGACGTTTTGGGTTCTCTGGAATCAGTGTCCACTCAGAGCCAGTGTCCAGTAGTTCCTGAAATGTCTGATCATTTTCCTTTCTCCAATGCCCAGTTACCCTGGTAAAAGGCTGGAGGTCCCCATTCAAAGTTGCAGGGTCCCATTCTTTTCCAATCAATGCCCTTACTTTAACTGTAGACACGTGGCAAAGCTGTGCATGCACCTTTCATTGCAGGTCAGCCACTCACATGATACGAGCTTGTGTCTGTTTTTCCACAGGAGGTAAAGACTCTCACTCAGGGCAATCTTAGCAGATTTGAGGCTCAGTATCTGCTTCTGAAGCCAGGAGACAGAATCCCTGAGTTCATAATTTTCTTTCACTACTTTTTCCTCTGAACTTAAGAGCAACCAGCCAGCTTCATTATGTTCCTTTGTTATCCCTTCCTCTGTCACTAGACACTTGGGTTGTTTCCATGTTCTAACTAGTATTAATAGTGCTGCTGTGAACATGAGTGTACAAATATCTCTTTGAAACTCTACTTTCAAATCTTTTGGGCATATGCCTGTAAGTGAAATTACTGAATCATATGGTCATTCTGTGTTAAATTTTTTGAGGAACTACCACAGTGTTTTCCACAGCTGCTATCTGTTTTTTGCATAGAATGTTCCATATATATCTGTTAGATGTAATAGTTGGTTTACTGTGTTGTTTAAGTCCTCTGGTTGTTCTATTCATTATTGAGATTAGGACATTGAAGTCTCCAATTGTTATTGTAGGACTTTCTGTTTCTTCCTTTAATTTAGTCAGTTTATGCTTCATGTACTTTGATGGTCTGTTTATTAAGTGTATAGATGCTTATAAGTGTTACATCTTTTCGATATATGGAAGCTTTTATTAATACAGACATATCTTGGATATATTGTAGGTTTGGTTCCAGACCACCGTATATGGAAATATGGCAATAATGTGAATCACATGAATTTTTTTTGGTCGAGCAGTGCATATTATAGTCATGTTTACATTATACTACAGTATATTAAGTGTACAATGCCGTTGTATCTGAAAAATGCCATTTTTTTATATGGGAGTGGTTCATGGCACCCCAAAACAATTCCCATAGTAACAGCAAAGATTATGGATCACAGATTACCATAACAGACAATAATAATGAAAAATTTTGAAATATTGGGAAAATTACCAAAATATGACAGACATGAAGTGAGCACATATTGTTGGGAAAATGACACCAATAGACTTGCTTGACATGGCATTTCCACAACCTACAGTTTTAAAAAATACAGTATCTGCAAAGCACAATAAAACAAGGTGTACCTGTATATAGTGTTCTTGTCTCTTGTAACCTTTTTTTGATTTAATGTTCCTGCAATTTCATTTTATGCCACTTTAACTTAAAAAAAATTTAGAAGACCTGTGTTACTTAACAGCTCTATCCCCAGCCTTTTCAATTATTGATGTTACAAACTTATATATTTATATGTTGTGTACCCCAAAATGTAAACTAATAATTCTTTAAATGCATTGGTTTCTTAAATTACATAGAAAATATGTGGGGTCACAAATGAAAATTACAATAATAATAGCTTTTAGACTAATTTTTAAAAAACATATTAGTCTATAAAATCATGCAGGAAACAGTCACATACTAATTGTTGCAAAAATACTAGCTTTTATAATTTCACATGTATTTACCTTTATTGATCTTTTTGTTGTTGTTATTGTTTAACTTTTTTTTTCTTTTGCCTTTTTCCATATATTCTAAGAGGCTTTATTTTTTAACATGTCTTCAGGTTACTGTCTAGTGTACTTTCTTTCACTCTACGGAATTCCCTTGACCATTTTTTACGGAGAAAGTTTAATGATAAACAACTCCTTCAGCTTTTGTTTACCTGAGAATGTTGTAATTTCTCTCTCACTTTTTTTATTTTTTAATTTTTGTTTTATTTTTCTTTTCCCCAGCTACATCCCTTTGATCATCTCCCTCACTTTTAAAGGATGATTTTGCAGGATATAAAATTCTTGGTTGACTGTTTTTTTTTTCTTTTCTTTTTTTTTTTTCAGGATTTGGTATGTTTTATTAGAGCAAATTTTTAGCAAAAGATGGCTTTTATTTACAGAATTTAATAAAAAAGGCTTAATGATTATCCTTGAGTCCACGTGGTTTGGGTACTGTCCAAACCACGTGGACTTAAGGATAACCATTAAGCCTGTTAATGTATTGTCTTATTTTCAGTTTACATACAAAGTGGTTTTTTTTGTTTCATATTCATAAAAACTCCAATATTGTAAATGACAAATAAATCCTCCTGTCCCTTAATTAAATATACAAACAGCTTGAAAAACATGAAATTTAAATTGGTTTAATCTTGAAGTGTAATCCAATGAGACTGAAAACTAAACTTTTCAAGTCTTATGTCAAGTAGCAAAATACTTGAAGACCTTCAGGATCCTTTGACTGATTTACATGAATAAGAGAACCTATTTTTGATGTGGCAAAAGTATGTGTTTATCTCCAATGACAATTTCAAGCTCCTGTCAGCCAACCCTGTCGGGGGAGGCCGCAAAGCCTCATCTTCTTTTATAATTTCACTGTCATCAATAATTCTTTTCAGTTCTTCCATTACAGTCTTGTGCACATAAGCCTCTTTTCTGATCATGACATCATTTATTTTTTTTAAAGAGCATTTATTTATTTATTTATTTGAGATGGAATTTCGCTCTTGTTACCCAGGCTGGAGTGCAATGGCGCGATCTCGGCTCACCGCAACCTCCGCCTCCTGGGTTCAGGCAATTCTCCTGCCTCAGCCTCCTGAGTAGTTGAGACTACAGGCACGCGCCACCATGCCCAGCTAATGTTTTGTATTTTTAGTAGAGACGGGGTTTCACCGTGTTGACCAGGATGGTCTCGATCTCTTGACCTCGTGATCCACCCGCCTCGGCCTCCCAAAATGCTGGGATTACAGGCGTGAGCCACTGCGCCCGGCATGACATCATTTTTGTAATTGCTATTGTTGGCATATCTAAGCTTTCCATCCAGCTGAAATTTGAACTCCAGAAACTCATGTCCAAACTTGCCCTTGTGCCCTGCATAGTAGCACAGGTAGAAATTGCTGGCCATAGACATTTTTGTCCCTGGTAAGCCTGCCAAAAACCCAGCCCTTTTTTCCTTTTCTTTTAGCACTTTGACTATAATCTGCTCACTGACTTCTGGCCACCACGCTTTCTGGTGAAAAATCTGCTGATCATTTTACTGAATATCCTTTGTATGTGACCAGTCACTTTTCTGTTGCTGCTTTCAAGATATTCTCTCTTTCTTTGTCTTTTTACAGCTTGATTATAATGTTTCTCTATGTGGATCTCTGAGTTCATCTTGAAGTTCTTTGAACTTATTGAATTTTTTTTTTTTTTTTTTTTTTAAGATGAAGCTTTGCTCTTGTTGCTCAGGCTGGAGTGCAATGGGGTGATCTCAGCTCACTGCAACCTTTGTCTCCCAGATTCAAGCAATTCTCCTGCCTCAGCCTCCCAAGTACCTGAGATTACAGGCATGTGCCACCATGCCTGGCTAATATTTTATATTTAGTAGATACAAGGTTTCACCATGTTGTTCAGACCGGTCTTGAACTCCTGACCTCAGGTGATCCACCTACCTTGGCCTCCCAAAGCGCTGGGATTATGGGCATGTACCATTGCGCCTGGCCACTTCTTGGATGTTTTATACTCCTGTCTTTCATCAAATGTGGGATGTTTTAACACTTTATTCCTTCAAATATTCTCTCTGCTTCTTCCTCTCTTTTCTCTTGACAGTGTTCCACAGTTTCCTTACTTTTTTTGTTGTTGTTGAAATGGAGTCTCCTTCTGTCACACAGGCTGGACTGCAGTGGCACAATCTTGGCTCACTGCAATCTCCACCTCCGGGTTCAAGCAGTTCTCCTACCTCAGCCTTCTGAGTAGCTGGGATTACAGGTACCCACCACAATGCCCAGCTAATTTTTTTTTATTTTTAGTAGAGACAGGGTTTTACCGTGTTGGCCAGGCTGGTCTTGAACTCTTGATCTCAAGTGATCGTCCCGCCTCAGCCTCTCAAAGTGCTGGGATTACAGGCATGAGCCATCATGCTCAGCTAGTTTCATTCCATTCTGTTCACTTTTCTCAATCATTTTTCTTTTTATTTTTCAGACTTGATAATTTCTATTGTCTTATATCCAAGTTTGCTGATTTTTCTTTCTGCCTACTCAAATCTGCCTTTGAATTCCTCTAGTGAATTTTTCACTTTAATTTTTGTACTTTTCACTTGTGGAATTTGTTTTTGGTTTTCTTTTAGGTTTATTTCTTTTAATATTTCTGTTGTGTTCATGTATCATTTTGTTGACTTTCTCCACATCTTTCTTTAGCATTTTTAAGACAGTGTTTGGGAAGTCTATATAGTACATCTACCCTCAGATTTTTTTTCAGGGATAGTGTCTATTGATTTATTTATTTTTTATTTCACTAGGCCATTCTATTTTTTTGTATGCTTTGTGTTTTATTGCTGTTGTCAAAAAGGGCTTGTTTGAACCTAATAATGTAGTAACCCCCAAAGTCAGATTCTCCCTCTACCCCAGCGTTTGCAGGCTTTTTTATTATTGTTTATTTATTTATTTATTCATATTTTTGTAGGTCATCTCTGTGCCAGGGATCAACTTGAGGTATAAACTTAAGGTCTTCTCAGTTTGTTTCTGGGTCTGAAGCTTTCTATGGGTATATGCAGTCTCTTCCAGAATCTCTCCTTATATGCAGTTATTGGTCAATATCCTAGTCTTGATTGTCTGGCTCTTAGAAAGGGGAAATGGAGAAAATAAAGGTGGGGATAAAAGGGGCTCTGGCTTTTTAAATCCCCTGGAAATCACTCCAACCAGAGGATGCAGGGTTTTCGAAAGTGTATGCATGTGTAACTACAGTGGCTGCCTGACACTTTGTCTACACTTCCGTCATAAGCAGCAGCAATCAGTGATCAACACACAGATCCCTTATGGTTGGAAGACATAGTCCTGTTTTTTGCCCTCTCTGGCTTCCATAAGCTGTGTGTAAGCTGCTCTGGTTTTATACTCACATGACTGCCTGCCAGGGGGTTGGGGGTGAAGGAATGGGTAGCTGCTGTTATATTAAGAGCTGAAATTTACTAAAATTAATCACAGTTTACCATTGAAGTCCTTCTCCATGCCTTTCCCTGGATTTGCCAGCCTTCATTAGACTCAGAGTTTCAAAATAGTTGTATCAGAGAGATTCTGCCAGCGAAATTGTTATATAAGTGGAGAGATGGAATTTTGGTACTTCCTATTCTGTCATCTTCTCAAAACCCTCTCCTTTAAATATATTTTAATATTCCCTTTTAATTTATTTCATTCACGTTTCGCTATATTTGTGTCATTTTTTATTGGCTGCTGTAGGGATTGCAACATACATAACCTAACTTTTTTTGTGTATGTGTGACCTGCCTTGGAAACATAACCTAACTTTTAACAGTCTATTTTAGATTTGGTACTTTACCACTGCAATTATAGTCTCATAGTCCTATAACTACATGGATCACTTCCTCTCCCTACTATATGTGGTAGTTTTCATGTGAATTACTTTCACATGTATGTGCTGAAAAACTCCATTAGTTCAGTCTGGGCAACAAAGGAAGAAGACCCTATGTCTACAAAAACGACAACAAAATTAGCTTATTGTTGTGGAATATACTTGTAGTCTCAGATACTTGGGAGGCTGAAGTAGGAGAATTATTTGAGCCCAGGAGTTTGAGAGTACAGTGAGCCATGATTGTGCTATTGCACTCCAACATGGGAGACTGAGGGAGACCCTGTCTCAAAAATAATAATAATAATAATCCCATTAGATAATGTTATAATATTTTACTTCAATCATCATACATACTTTAAACAACTTAAGAAAAGACTAATAGTTTGCCGTATATACATCCCAATTTTTAATATTTCTGTTGCTCTTCTTGATATTGAGCCTTTTTAGGACATGTGACATATACATGGCTCATTTCCCATAAATACTTAAGTGTACATTTTTATTTTATTTTACTTATTTTTTATTTTATTTTATTTTTTTGAGACGGAGTCTCACTCTGTCACCCAGGCTGGAGTGCAGTAGCAAGATCTTGGCTCACTGCAACCTCCGCTTACCAGGTTCAAGTGATTCTCCAGCCTCAACCTCCCTAGTAGCTGGGACTATAGGCATGCACCACCATGCCTGGCTAATTTTTATATTTTTAGTAGAGACGGGGTTTCGCCATGTTGGCCAGGCTGGTCTCGAACTCCTGACCTCAAGTGATCTGCCCACCTCAGCCTTCCAAAGTGTTGGGGTTATAGGCATAAGCCACCAGCCTGGCCTTATTTTATTTATTTTGAGATGGAGTCTTGCTCTGTCATTCAGGCTGGAGTGCAGTGGTACAATCTCAGCTCACTTCAGCCTCCGCCCCCCAGGATTCTTCTGCCTCAGCCTCCTGAGTAGCTGGGATTACAGGTGTGTACCACCACGCCCAACTAATTTTTTTGTATTTTTAGTAGAGATGGGGTTTCATGATGCTGGCCAGGCTGATCTTGAACTCCTGACCTCAAGTGATCCACCCACGTTGATCTCCCAAAGTGCTGGGATTATAGACGTGAGCCACTGCACCTGGCTCAAATGTGTATTTTTAAGTTTAGAGATATTCCCCTATATAATTACGGCGTGGTGATCGACTTCATAAATTGACATTGATAAGATACTTTTATCTAATATGCTTTTCATATGCCAGTTTTCTTAGTTGATCTCATAAGAGATTGCATTTTCTTCTTCCCTGAATTACATGATCCATTCTAAAGTCAAATATTACCTTTAGTTGTCATGTCTCTTTAGTTTCATTTAATCTGGAGTTATTCCCTAGCCTTTCTTGGCCATTTTTCACTGTGTCATATTTTAAAAAGTTTTTCCTGCGAACCAGCCTGAGCAACAGAACAAGACTCCATCTCTGCAGAAAGTTAAAAAAAGAAAAGTTAGCCTGGCATAGTGGTGCATGCCTATACTTTCTAGCTACCTGGGGGACTGAGGCAAGAGGATCGTTTGAGGCTGCAGTGAGCTGTGATCATGCTGCTGCATTCCAGCCTGGGCCATTGGGCAAGACTTATCTCTTAAAAAAAAAAAAAAAGTTATTTCCACTTTTTTGTTTGTTTCTTTTTTTCTTTCTACTTTTTTTTTCCCAATAAAATGTTTTTTATTTTGTCTTTGATCTATTGTGACCGGTTGATGCTATGCCTTCTTAGGCAAATTCTGTATAGATGATATTTTGTGCTTCTCTTCATAGCTGTCCCTCATAGGTGATATAAAGTTTGTTCACTCAGTGAAACTGTTGTGTTTCTCCACTATATGATAACTGTTTTTTTCTCCCTTGCATCTAACATGCAGCCTGTGGGAACACAGTTGATGACTACACAGTTATTACTCTTTATTAATATTTGTTCCTCAATTTAGCATCTACTGATGATTCTTGCCTTATCTACTGTCTACTATGATGTTTGTAAAATGATGATTTTTCAATTCTAGCACTTCCTCCACATTTCTCAGTAGGTATTTGGCATTATGCTTAAGAAACAGATCACCATTCTCTTTGTATGTATATGTGTACATATTTATTATATGTATGGACTCATTCATTTTTTTCCCAATGATTTATAGTTTTTGACTTTTATTCTTTATTTTGGTGCTCAGAGTATCCCAGATTTGATCAGAGGGAATCTCTTTAAGCTGGCTCCTGAATCCATGTGTTAATTCCTCATTATATTTTTGGGCACTTTTTTATATTCTGGCATTAAAAGATTTTCCTGGCTCACAATATACCTGTCCTCCTTAGGTGTAGATTCAGCAACTTACCTGAGGAACCATTTTCTTTTAGTGGGAAATGGTATTAGAGACAGATCTGACACTAGGTCTGCTCATTGCTATTGGAGTGTCTTTGCTTCTTGATTCTTTCAACAAACAGTACTAGAAAATATGTATTTCTACATATTTATACGTGTATGTATATATACATATTTATACACACACATACAAACTTGTATATAAGAAATCATGATTCATATGATATGCATGTGCACGTATAGTCATGTGCCGTGTAACTACTTTTTGATCAGTGACAGACTACATATACGAAGGTGATCTCATGATTGCATTACTGTATTTTGCTGTACCTTTTCTATGTTTTGATATGTTATATGCACAGATGCTCAACACTGTTTTACAATTGCCTACAGTATTTAGTACAATAATGCTGTATGGGTTTATAACCTAGGAGCAACAGGCCACACCGTATGGCCTAGGTTTGCAGTAGGCTGTACCATTTAGGTCTGTGTAAGTACACTGTATGATGCTCCCACAGTGAATAAATCATCTGACAGTGCATTTCTCAGACTGTATCCCTGTCGTTAAGCTACACATGACTATAAATATTTACAAAATCATGAGTGTACACCATGACCTCCAGCTCTACTCCAATTTATCCCCAGTTTATAGTATGTATGGGTTTATATACATACTATTCTTTCTTCCATATTGAGAAACTTGACTCCTAGCAATATCGACAAATTCATCCGTTTGCCCAGTCCTATTGTTTTTTTTTTTTTTTTTTTGTTGTTTTTTTTTTTTTTTTTTGTGTGTGTGTGTGTGTGTGTGTGTGTGTGTGTGTGTGTGTGGTTTGTTTGTTTGTTTTGAGATGAGGACTTACTCTGTCACCCAGGTGGAGTGCAGTAGTGCAAACTCAGCTTACTGCCACCTCTGCCTCCCAGGCTCAAGTGATTCTCCCACCTCAGCTTCCTGAATAGCTGGAACCACAAGCACGCACCACCATGCCTGGCTAATTTTTTGTATTTTTGGTGGAGATGGGGTTTTGCCATGTTGCCCGGGCTGGTCTTGAACTCCTGAGCTCAAGTGACCCATCCATGTTGGCCTCTCAAAGTGCGGGGATTATAGGCATCAGCCACTGTACTCAGCCAGTTTTTTATTTTTTATTTTTATTTTTTGTAGTGAGGCCTGCTGTTTTTTTGTTTGTTTCTTTTGTTTTTTTAATTAGAAAAAAAATTTTTTTAAGAGGTAGGGGTCTCTATGTGACCCAGGCTGGTCTCACACTCCTGGGCTCAAGCAATCCTCCTGCCTTGGCCTCCCAAAGTGCTGGGATCACAGGCATGAGCTACTGTGCCTGGCCTGATAGTCTGCTTTTAATGGATTTTTAAAGCTTTTTCTATGATTTTGGTCTTGAAAGTCTTTATTTCATCTTTGGTTTTGAAAGATATCATCCTGGATATAGAATCCTTGGTTGACTGTTTTGGTTCTTTGGGTTTTTTTTCTCTTGAGTATTGTAGAGGTATTTTTCTGTTGTCTTATGGCTTAAGAGTAAACCTGCTGTGATTCTTCTTTATATTCCCCTGTATGGATGGAACTGGTGGTTGTGTTGGATACACAACTCTATTCATTTGGCCAAAATCTAAATAACAATAAAACTAAATAACTATAAGAGTGAATTTTACTGTATCTAAATTTTTAAATAAATACATATATGTTAAAAGCATATTATGTACTTTGCATTGTATTAGTCTCTAAGAATACAGTTGAACAAAATTTTCAATTTTACGAAGCTTACAACCTAGTGTATGCACAAAATTTTCAATGATACGTGGTAATTGATGATAGAGTACATGCAATGGGAATATAAATGCATAAAGTGTCTACTCTAGGGGAGAGTGAGGGATGGTATTAGCCCCAGGTCACCTAGGAGAGTGCCTTGTACATGGTTGGTGTTCAAACAGTTGTTGAGTGAATCATCTAACAAACACTTGAAAATATAAGACTGAAGTTAAGCAGGGATGAGACAGACAAGTCAGTGGTATTCCTTCATTTATTTGGCAATTATGTGTTGCCTATTCTACAGCAAACTATTGTCATTTGTGCTTAATATGTAGCAGTGAACGAAAGAAAAACCTGAACCCTGGAATTCCACTGTGCCTGGCCTATAACCACTCTTATCCTAGTGTAAATTATAAATTTATGATATTAAGGATAATGTACTTTGATGTATTTTCTTTCTTTTTTTTTTCTTAAATTAATGACTAACAGCATTGAATTAGAAAAGTTGTATAATCTTTGTGGAGTTCTTTATCTGCAAAATGAAAGAACTGGATAGAATTATTTCCAGGGTTCTGTCCCATTTTAAAAACATACATCTATGCATTAAAGAATAAAATATATCAGAAATGATGGAATTTACTGAAATTGAAATGATAGAGCTGTAGAAGAACATCTACAACTTAGATCTCTCCTTTATAACATGGGCTGATTGCCAGTACTTGGGGAATCTTTCTCAGCGAAACCAGATCTATAAAACACTGTTTCTTTGGGCCACCTACTAGGCATGGAATTACTTCATTTTATAGATTTCTTGTTGTTTGGTATTACTTGTGGCACAGATTCCTTCAGTAAGTATATATGCCCACCACCATTTACAGATTACTCAACTGATGTAGTTAGAAAGAGTCCTCAATAGGCCCGGCACGGTGGCTCATGCCTTAGTCCCAGCACTCTGGGAGGCCGAGGCAGCCGGATCACGAGGTCAGGAAATTGAGACCATCCTGGCCAACATGGTGAAACTCCATCTCTACTAAAAATACAAAAGTTACCTGGGTGTGGTGGTACACGCCTGTAATTCCAGCTATTCGGGAGGCTGAGGCACAAGAATTGCTTTAACCCAGAAGACAGAGGTTGCAGTGAGGTGAGATCCCACCACTGCACTCCAACCTGGCGACAGAGTGAGACTCTGTCTCAAAAAAAAAAAAACAAAAAACAAGAAAGGGTCCTCAATAATAATGAATTTTATGTGCCAGATGCTTTCTTCAGTATTTGTGGGCTTTTTCTTTTTTTAAAAAAGGTATTATTTTTAAAAATAAAACACAGAAAAGGATAAAAAGCTATTTCTCGAAGGGATTTGGGAAGAAATTATTACTCTGTCTGATCATTGTACCGGTAAGCTGAATGATTATTATTAATCAGCTTAATGATTATTAAGCTGAATGATATTAATGAGCAAACATCATGCTCATTTTTTCAAACATCTGAGGCTGTTTTGAGGACAGTGTTTGAGAGGATCACAATTCAGTTAGTTCAATACTGACTTCCCCAAGAGCTCTCATGGAGTTACTGCAGGTTGAATATCTGTAATCTGAAATCCAAACTGCTCTAAAATCTTAAATGTTTTGATTGCTGACATGATACCTTAAGTGGAAAATTCCACACCTGGCTTGTGCAGGTTGCTGTCAAAATGCAGGACTACAACACAGTTTATTCAACATCCTCAGGGGAAAAAGACCCTCCCAGCTCTCTTCAGCTGCGGTAGCAGCATGCATTCATAACAGAACAAGACATCATGTCATTTATAAAATCAAAGCTAGATTAATAAGACAAAAAACTGTTGTTAATGAGGCAGATAACTGTGGAGGAAACATGTATTTTATTTTTATTTATTCATTCATTTATTTATTTTTAATTTTTTTTTTTGAGACGGAGTTTCGCTCTCGTTACCCAAGCTGGAGTGCAATGGCGCGATCTCGGCTGACCGCAACCTCCACCTCCTGGTTTCAAGAAATTCTTCTGCCTCAGACTCCCAAGTAGCTGGGACTACAGGCGTCCGCCACCATGACCAGCTCATTTTCTTTGTATTTTTAGTAGAGACGGGGTTTCACCGTGTTGACCAAGATGGTCTCTATCTCTTGACCTTGTGATCTACCAGCCTCGGCCTCCCAAAGTGCTGGGATTATAGGCGTGAGCCACCGCACTCGGCCTCATTTATTTTTTGAGACAGAGTCTCACTCTGTGTCCCAGGCTGGAGTGTAGTGGCACAATCTCGGCTCACTGCAACCTCCACCTCTCGGATTCAAGCAATTCTCCTGCCTCAGCCTACTGAGTAGTGGGGATTACAGGCGTGTGCCCACACCCAGCTAATTTTTGTTTTTTTTTTTTTGTTTTTTTTTTTTTTTGAGACGGAGTCTCACTCTTGTTGCCCAGGCTGGAGTGCAATGGCACGATCTCAGCTCACCGCAACCTCCACCTCCTGGGTTCAGGCAATTCTCCTGCCTCAGCCTCCTGAGTAGCTGGGATTACAGGCACGCACCACCATGCCCAGCTGATTTTTTGTATTTTTAGTAGAGACAGGGTTTCACCATGTTGACCAGGATGGTCTCAATCTCTTGACCTCGTGATCCACCTGCCTCGGCCTCCCAAAGTGCTGGGATTACAGGCTTGAGCCACCGCGCCCGGCCTAATTTTTGTATTTTTAATAGAGGCAGGGCTTTGCCATGTTGGCCAGGCTGGTCTTGAACTCCTGGCCTCAAGTGATCTGCCCAAGTTGGCCTCCCAAAGTGCTGGGATTATAGGCATGAGCCACCATGCCTGGCCTTTGAAGGAAACATTTAAAAATGGTTCTACAGGAACTATCCAGCAGAATGCCTCCTCATCCCTAGAGAACCCTTTTTTTGGTCCCACAATTGTTTATGTTTCTTCTCACCTAAAAAAATAAAATACAGTATACAGTAACATTTTAATCAAAACACAGCATCATAGGTGGAGACTGAAAGCCTACCATTGTTAGTTGTTGCTATTGTTTAAAATCTGGTAATTGGTATTTTGGTGATACTACACTGCATACATTATTTTTTCACTATTTAATGACGTCATATTTTTTATTGTTCTTATGTGTGAATAAATTAAGAAAATTATTGCTTATTGGTATCATAAATTCAGAATCAGGAACGATGGTGATGCCAAATAGCCACAGATTATTCACATGGGTAACTGAGATAGTGACACCTTTGCTTTCTCTTGGATCATTGTACACAAACTTTGTTTTATACACAAAATTATTTAAAATATTGTATAAAATTACCTTAAAGACCTGGACATTCTCCCCAAGATATCTCTTTATATATATATATGCAAATATTCCAAAATCTGAAAAAAAATTCAAAATCTGAAATGCCCCTAGTACCAATCATTTTTGGATAAGGGATACCCAGCTTCTAATAATTTTATCAAAATTAGGTTCAAATCAGCTTCTTGGGGCCATTTATTCAACGATCAAGAGCTGAACCAAATTAATCACCTTCATAAAAATATAACTATAGGTGCTGTGAAGACCAATTTCATGAGGTCTGTCTGGGAAGCAGTCCCAATGAGTTCATCATCTGTTACAGGACCTTTTGAGTGACCAAATATGGAGAAACCAAATCTCACATCTGGTATTTATATATTGTGGATAGTTTTTTGACTACTGACAGGCATCAGCAGCTTATATTTCACATCTGTCTATGTTCATATGTACTGCATGGTTAATATTTAAAAGTTAAGAATAAATTGGCCAGGTGCAGTGGCTCATGCCGTTAATCCTAATGGTTTGGGAAGCTGTGATGGAAGGATCGCTTGAACCCACGAGTTCATGACCAGTGTTGGCAACATAGTGAGACCCTGTCTCTACAAAAAAGAAATTGAAAAAAATTAGCCAGGTCTACCCTCCTATAGTTGTAGTTGTTAAGGAGGCTGAGATGGGAGGGTCACTTGAGCTCAGGAGCTCTAGGTTACAGTGACTTACAATCATGCCACTGCACTCTAGGCTGGGTGACAGAGCAACACACTATCTCTAAAAATAAATAAGTAAATGGGAGCCGATTTCAATAGCTTTTATTATTATTAACAATTAATATAGTGAGGCTAACAGATAAGGAGACAATTGCCATTAAAAATGCAGTTACGGTTCACAAGAGGAGGAGGCACACCACACCATAGTGGCCACATGAGGAGCACTGGGGTCAGTCAAGAGACAAATAGGAGAGGGGACACTGTGAGCCAAAGTCTTTGTTGTGGTTTCTGTGGGAAGTAATGGTTGAGGCAAGGTGAGCGGGCTTAAGCTTGGCTTGGTTGAATAATTTCAGTGGGCTCTGGATCAGAGGACCTGTCCCTAGTTAATCGTGTCTTGTACATGGCCCTGGGGTGATTATAGCAGGTGGATAGTGGAGAGGACTGGTAAAGAGAGAACCTGGTAAAGGAGGTGGTTGGAGGTATGGAATCTGGGCTAGTTGTTTTGCATTTGAAAAATTCACTCATGCTGGGTGCGGTGGCTCACACCTGTAATCTCAGCACTTTGGGAGGCCATGGCAGGCAGATCACGAGGTCAGATGTTCAAGACTACCCTGGCCAACATGGTGAAACCCTGTCTCTACTAAAAATACAAAAAAAAAAAAAATAGCTGGGCATGGTGGTGCACATCTGTAATCCCAGCTACTCAGGAGACTGAAGCAGGAGAATTGCTTCAATGTGGGAAGTGGAGGTTGCAGCGAGCCAAGCTGGTGCCACTGATCTCCAGCCCGGGCAACAAAGCGAGACTCCATCTCAAACAAAAAAAAAAAAAAAAAAAAAAAAGAAAAAGAAAAACTCACTCAAGGGCAAATTGTTGATTATCTCTAGAGACTGGCTCGGATTGCATTGAATTGGTCGATTGCTTTAGACAATATGGTCATTTTAATAGTATTAATTCTTCCAAGCAATGAGCATGGGATGTGCATGAGATGACACATTTGTAACTGATGTATAGAAACACTACTGATTTTTGTACATTGATTTTGTTCTGCAACTTAACTGAATTCATTTATCAAATCTAGTAGTTTCTTGTTGGGAGTCTAAGTTTTTCTAGATGTAAGATTATGTAAGCAAAGAGAGACAATTTCACCTTCCTCTCATCTAATGGGAAGGCCTTTTATTTCTTTCCTTTGCCTGATTGCTCTGGCTAAGACTTCTACTCCTATGTTGAATAGGAGTGATGGATGTCTTGTTCTAGTTCTTCCCCTGTTCAGTATGATGTTAGCTGTGGGCTTTTTGTATGTAGCCTGTGTTATTTTGAGGTATATGCCCTCTATACTTAGTTTGTTGAGTGTTTGAATCCTGGAAGGATGTTGAATTTTATCAAATGCTTTTTCTGCATCAATTGAGATTATTTGTTTCTTTCCTATATTTTGTTGATGTGCTATATTAAATTTATTGATTTGTATATGTCTAATCATCCTTGCATCTGTGGTATAAATCACAACTGATCATGGTATATTATGTTTTAGATGTGCGATTGGATTTGGTTTGCTAGTTATTTTGTTGAAGATTTTTATTTTTTTTAAATTATTTTATTTTTTAAGTCTACTCATAAGTTTCAGAGTTGATGATTTTTGCATCTGTGTTCCTCAGAAGTATGGGCCTGTACTTTTCTTTTGTGTGTGTGTTTGTCCTTAACTGGTTTTAGTATCAGGGTAATGCTGGCCTCTTGCAGTGAGTTAGGGAGAATTCTTTTCTCCCCCTTACATTGTGATTATCACAGATTACGTTTTTATACATTGTTTGGCCATTAACATAGTTTTACAATTTTTTTCTCCTGTTTTTAAAACCAAGATTTACAATTTTCATTTTACGCATTTGTCTTTATTTTATTTTAAGACAGGGTTTCACCATGTTGGTCAGGCTGGTCTTGAACTCCCGACCTCAGGTGATCCACCTGCCTTGGACTTCAAAGTGCTTGGATTACAGGCATGAGCCACTACACCCAGCCGCATTTGTCTTTAACTAATATGGGAAAAAGAGGGCTTATTAATCAAAATACAGTGATGCTTTCTTTATTATTTACCTATGTAACCAGTGTTCATTATTTCTGTGTATGGCTTTCAGTTACTGTCCAGTGTTTTTTCCTTTCAGCCTGAAGAATTCTCATTTTTTATAGGTCAAGTCTACAAGTAACAGACCTTAGCTTTCTTTAATTAGGGAATGTCTTAATTTCCATTTCATTTGTGAAAGATAGTTTTGCTGGATATCAAATTTTTGGTTGGCAATTCTTTTCTTTCAGCTCTTTAAATGTCATTGCATTACCTTCTGGCCTCCATGGTTTCTGATAATAAATCAGATGTTAATCTTGTAATATTGGTGTTCAGGGGTTCAGGGTGCCCTCAGTTCCCCTGAGAGGACACTTCTCCAGGTTCTTGGTCTCCTGTCCTCTCAAGAATGAGAGAGGGGACCATGGCGCAATGCATAGTAAATGCCAGACTCAAAAGTGTTTGTAGAAAGTGATTTATTTAAAGAGAGAGAGAAACAGGACGAGAGAGAAAGTAACAGCTAACTCTCATACTGAGTGAGAGCATCCAGAAATATGGAATCCAGGAGAGGAAAACAGCTTCCATGAGAGTGTTAGGGAATAGAGAGAGATGGAGTTTAGGACGAGAAGACAGGCCTCCATGAGAGAGTGTGGAAGGGGACTCCAGAGGGAAAATCTAGGATAGAGAAAAACAGCTTCCACAAAGGGAGTGTTCATGGAAGGGGATCCAAACCTGGAGTCCGAAGGGGTGTGCAAGAAGGGGACTTTTAACCTGGGAGGAACCCCCACCTTCTCTAAGACCACAGGCCAATGAAAGGAGTTCCTTAGAACTTCTGCTGGAGTGATTGACTCTTAGTTTCTTCCTGCGCCCACAAAATTCAAACATAAACTGTTAAATCTCCTGGTTGGAGAGAGATGTGAGTGGGGGCATGGCACTAGGAAGTTCTTGCCCTTAAAACTACGCCCCCTTGTGGACCTGGAAAGAGAACACATTCCCTCAATCTTACTGATGATTTCTGCGTGACAATGTGTTTCTCTCTTGCCAGTCTCAGGATTCTCTCTCTCTGGAGCTCAACATATTTACTATAATGTGTTTTGATGTGAATCTCTTTGAGTTTATTTGCAGTTTATGCACTTCTTGGATCTGTATATTAACTTTTTATCCAGAGGGATTTGACTGTTGTTTCTCAAGATATAATTTCAGTTCCCATTTTTTTCAGCTTTCCTTCTTTGACCTTCATTATATGTATGTTAGTACTTTTCTGGTTGTCACATAAGTCTCTTGGGCTCCATTTATTTTTCTTTATTCTTTTTCTTATCTTTCTTAGACTAGATAATTTCACTTGGCCTATATTCATTTTTCACTGATTCTTATGCCCGTTCAGATCTGCTGTTGAGTCCCTTTGGTGAATTTTTCATTTCATTTGTTGTACTTTTTAGTTCCAAAATGTCTATTTCTTTTTTAAATAATTTCTCTCTTTATTGACATTCCCTCTTTGTTGGATACTTTGTTCTCTTAGTTTTCTTGAGTTCTCTAAACACATTGAAGACAGTTGATTTAAAGTCATGGCCTAGTAATTTCACTAGTCATTCAACAAGATAAGTTTCTGTTAACTTCTTTTTTTTTTTTTCTATGACTGGGCCATATTTTCTTGTTTCTTTGCATGCTTAGTTTTTTGTTATTGTCATTAAATACTGTATATTTTGAGTATTATGATTGGCAAAAATGAAAAAAAAAAAAAAAGAAAAAATATATCATCTCCAGGTCTATGTATTTTGTTTCCATATTGGGACACTACTTCATTGCTTAGCCCGGTCTTTTACAACGCTGCCTTAGTCTCATCCTTAGCCTAGAGATTAGCCAGAGGTTGAAGTCATGCTCCCCTCAGATCTCTTCTAAGCATGCATTCTGCCCTGAGCATTCATGTGGCTTCCTAGTTCCCTGATATACCCAAGCACTTTTTTCAAGACTTTATTCCCCACCTTTTCTTCCCTTGGCTTTCGGCATATCTGTTGTTTGTCTCAAGGTTCTTTTGCCCTTCACAGCAGTGACTTGTTAATTTGCCTTTTAGTATTTTTGAAGAACATCCCCTATGTCGTTAGGTCTTTATTGTGAAGCAGCATTGTTGTCTGGGGTAATATCCAAGGTTTGTTGTCCCATGGCCACACCAGTATGAGGTTAAGAGTGGACGTTTAATAGGGGGAAGAAGGAGAAGCGCCGCTCTCTGCACAGAGACGGGTCCCAGAGAAAATGGGTTGTGGCTTCCACAGTCAAATGCAGGTTTTACAGATGACTTTGAGGAGGCAATGTCTGATTTACATAGGGTATGAAAGATTGGTGGGACCAGGTGTGTCATTTGCATTGAATGTGAAGAAGCTGGCTTCCCCACCCTAATCTTTTATTATGCAGATGGGTTCTCTACTGGGACAGGCCAATAGCAAAGAAATATCATATATATATATATATATATATCATATATGTTGCATATGTATGTTACATACATAATATATTTTTTGAGATGGAGTTTCACTCTTGTTGCTCAGGCTGGAGTGTAATGGTGTGATCTTGGCTCACTGCAACCTACGCCTCCCAGGTTCAAGCGATTCTCCTGCCTCAGCCTCCCAAGTAGCTGGGATTACAGGCATGCGCCACTACACCCAGCTAATTTTGTATTTTTCGTAGAGATGGGGTTTCTCCATGTTGGTCAGGTTGGTCTCAAACTCCTGACCTCAGGTGATCTGTCTGCCTTGGCCTCCCAAAGTGCTGGATTACAGGCATGAGCCACTGTGGTCAGCTGTTGCCTGCTTTTTTACTGTACACGTGGTGACAAAGAAAAGGGAAGATGTGGGCTGGGCACAGTGGCTCATGCCTGTAATCCCAGCACTTTGGGAGGTTGAGGTGGGCAGATCATTTGAGGTTAGGAGTTCGAGACCAGCCTGGCCAACATGGTGAAACCCATCTCTACTAAAAATACACAAAAAATTTAGCTGGGGATCATGGCATACTTTTTCCTAGCTACTTTGGAGGCTGAGGCAGGAGAATCACTTGAACGCAGGAAGTGGAGGTTGTGGTGAACCAAGATCGTGCCACTGCACTCCAGCCTGGGCAACAGCGTAAGACTTCATCTCAAAAAAAAGGAGAAAGAAAGAAAAGAGAAGATGGATCCTCCATGTTTAACATACTTGGCTTCCAGGTGGTAGCCATTTTCTCTTGGCACAGCTACTGGCATTTACCTGTGCAAGCTTCCATCTTTTGTTTGCAGCTCTATTTTTCAGGCTGCTCTCTGTTAGAAAATAAATTATTTTGGGGCAGCTCTTTATTAAAAGGGAAGCCTTGCTAAGGTCTTCTTTACCCTCACTGTCTACCTAAATAATTTCTTTCTTGCTCCTGTATCAATTGCAAGAAAGTTCTGACTTAGCTGAAACAAAGTGAGGCCGCTTGAGTCAAAAGAATTCATTGGAAATGAGGTCTCTTTTACTTGGAAACCAAGTCAAGACAAGACAAACAATTTCTTGGGAACAAGATCCTTTTACTGTTGTTAGGTTTGGGTTCTCACACTAGTAAAGTGGCATGCTATCTTTAAGAGTGTTACTGTGGCCAGGTAGGGAATGTAGCAAGGGTATGTTAAAATACCCCAAAACTCTCTTACCCTGTTTCAGTTGCCCTTTTCCTGGTTGTTTTCTCAGTCATAAGCTTTTTACTGTCTTCCCAAATTCCAGTAAAAGTGATTCTGACAGCTATGCAGTAGTTTTCACTGTTTCTGAGACAGGATGACCCCTAGCCCTTCCTACTTTGCCATTTTTCCTTTTGTTCTTATTGATGCATTCCTAATTCAAAAGCACACCCTAGCTCACTTTATAGTCTGTAGTTATTGTGGTCTCCCTTACTCATGTACTACCCTAAGGCCAGCGTGAATTCTGGAAATTATTCTACACTATAATTCAGTTCTCAGTATTTTTTTCTGTGTAGATTCTAGTTCGTCTTATGTCTGGGTTATTTAGGACTTCATAAACCGATATAAAAGATTCTCTTCTGAAGACTCCTCCTCTCTGATTCTTCCTTATATCTTCTTGGGATCACTTAAGTGCAGAGTGTGGAAAGTTAACAGAGCATCCCACTGTGTGTGCAGCTGCCATGCTGGTTCAGAACAGGAATGACATCCTTTCTTTGCTTATGTTTGCTTGGTGTCAGGTAAGGTCTCTGCTTTGCCTGCTTTTGCTTACTGTTGGCAGTGATAGTTGACAGCCTTCACACCTCAGCCTCTGTGGCTAAAGTGTCTGGTTTGGAGTGAAAGGGGTATAGCTTCTCTTTGGCACTAGGGCTCCCTTCTGCCAGTCCTGTTTCTTCTCATCTTGCATGATCTTCATTGGCCTAGAGGGAATGGTCTTGCTGAGGCCTTTTGGGTTGTTGTTGTTAATGTACCCTTTGGTAATTCTGAGTTGCCTGTTGCTCCTTTGTGCAGACTGGGATATACAGGAGGCAAAAATAAATCCCAAGGAATTCATTTCCAGGTCCTCCCTTGATTCCTGAAGACTCTACCTGTTCTGCTTTCTTTCCATATTTCAGAGTTTCTGATGTTTGCTTTATGTGTTATGTCCATGGTTTTAAATTGTATTTAATGGAAGCATTGGGGTGGAATATGCTTACTCTATCATGCCTAGTACAAGAACTCAACTCCCACAATCATTTGCCAAATGAATGATTAAATGATAGATGGTTCTTGCCTTCAAGTTACTTGTGTTTGTGGCTTGCATTATTAAAATAGGTGTAGTATTTTTTTTTTTTTTTTTGAGACAGAGTTTCGCTCTTGTTACCCAGGCTGGAGTGCAATGGCACGATCTCGGCTCACCGCAACCTCCGCCTCCTGAGTTCAGGCAATTCTCCTGCCTCAGCCTCCTGAGTAGCTGGGACTACAGACACGCGCCACCATGCCCAGCTAATTTTTTTGTAGTTTTAGTAGAGACGGGGTTTCACCATGTTGACCAGGATGGTCTCGATCTCTTGACCTCGTGATCCACCCGCCTCGGCCTCCCAAAGTGCTGGGATTACAGGCTTGAGCCACCGCGCCCGGCCCAATAGGTGTAGTATTAAGAGAATTAAGACTCATTCCTGTGAGAGCTCTCAGGCAAAGGAATGCGATTATTTCTAGCTGTTAGGGAATGGTATATGTGGTGTGGTGGTGTGGTGATTGTTCTGACAATGGTTCTCTGTCACCAACTGGATGTCCTGCAGCTCAGTTCAATTCTCAAACTGACAGACCCCACAGGTTATAGGCAGAGGCCTCTACCAAGAGTGTCTCCACTTCACACACCAGCTGCAAGTGTCAAGGTCCACCTGCAGTTATGACCAACCGGCTATAAATTCTGGAGTTCCCACAAATCTCTCAGGTTTATTAATTTGCTAGAACCACTCACAGAACTTACTGAAAACACTACATTTATAATTACCATTTTATTTTGAAGGATACAACCCAGACACAGCTAAATGGAAGTAATGCATAGATGAAGGTTTGGGTGCTGGGGAGACAGAGATTCTTTGTGGAATCCAGGCACGTTATCCTCCCAGCACCTCAGTGTATTCACCAACCAGGAAGCTCTGCTATGTTCCTGGTTAGCCCTCTAATGATGTGTTTGGTTTTCCTGGTGAACAGCCCCCAGTCTGCAATAGGTAGGAGCCACTATGAGACATCTCATTAGCATAAAAAAGACACA
Source organism: Sapajus apella (assembly GCF_009761245.1). NCBI lineage: Eukaryota > Metazoa > Chordata > Mammalia > Primates > Cebidae > Sapajus > Sapajus apella. The sequence continues at coordinate 4,165,978 of NW_022437058.1, read as the reverse complement.
ACCATCACTCAGGAAGTTCAAAGGGTTGTAAAGCACCATGCCAGAAGACTTTTGTATTGTCTATTCTTCATTATTCTTTATTATATTACAGTCATCAGATAAGATTTCAGGGAACGTGGCATTTGAGTGATTTGAATAATAGGTAGATTTAAACGTTTGAAAATGGTGGAAAGTGACATTCTAGGCTGAAAAAGTAGAAGTAGCAGTCACACTGGAGGAACACACAGGAGTGCAGGAATTGATATGTAGAACTATGTCAAGTAGTTTTTTGTTTTAGTGTAGGACACATGAAAAGGAAAAATAAATAAAGCTAGATTTGTCCTATCATTTAATGATATTTATTAATCAGAGAATTATTTATTCCTACAGAGCAGAAGAGAGAAAAGATCTGTTCATGTTTTTCCGAAGCCTGCATTTTTTTGTGGAGTGGTTTGAATATCGTAAGCGCACATTTAAACATTTCAAGGTAAAGTCTAAAGTCTTTGAATTTAAACATATATGGAAAGTAAAGCTGATATTAATTGGGGATTCATCCATAACATTCTTTTCTTAAAAGCTTTCAAACAATAGAAAATATTGTCATTGACTTTTGGAATTTGCAATTATTTGGAATAAGTGGAGGAGGATTACTTCTGTATAGATAGGTGAACAGTTTATAGGGTAGAATGTCTTGAAAGAAGTGTGGTTGCATTCAAATTTATTTAAAATGCACGTTGTGAAAAATCATTCTTTTAAGAGTACTTGAAGTAAAACAATAAATGTTAGTAAAGAATATTATCACAGCAGGCTTATCATGTAGTGGTAGACTGCTAACTTCCTGAGCCAGACTCTGTGTTTTCAGCTTCTCAATTGTACATTTTGAGTTTAAATACCAAAGCCTGATTCTTGTGAAGTAATGCTTTCTAAAGTCTGATATAGGTACTTTATAATACTTCTTTTTATTTCCTTTCTTTGTTTTCGGGCATAACTGAAATTATGTTTGGTTGCATTGTCATACCTCAAGTCCATCAAATTAGTGACAGCATTAATCCACACGGAAACCAGTTATGAAAGTCAACTTAAATAATATTTCAAGGTTCATATTCCTTCAAAAGCCTAACCAAGTCATGACTGTTGTTTTTAGGACTTATACTAACTCTCCTTTATTTGGGGTTCTATTGTTTATTATTATTATTTATTCTATTTGGTTGAGCTAATAAAACCTGTCAGGTGTAGGATTTTTTCCAAAAAGAAACCTGGGCAGTTCTGTACTACAGTACCTTGAGGCAGTCTCATGATTTTGTTATATTTTATCATAGGTAGTCTTGTGCCAGAAAAATTAAATATTTCTGCTTCACAAGTGGTAAAATACAATAATGACTGCGGAGTGTGCTGGCAGTTATGGTAGTAAATGAATCACCTAATGTTGCCATTTCTTTATGCATTTGAATGGGTGATGGAAAATGAGAGCACTAGTCTGCATTTCCAAGCTGATTTGACTCTAGGTGACTTCCAGGCAGTTACGAAAATATAATTTGTGTGTTTTTCCTATGGAGGGTAGAGAGCTCCTAGGAGCTGGTCTTTGCTAGTTATAACATTACACTAGGATGGAAAAAACCAATCACATTGTTCTGTAAGCATCACCACTCTCCTTCTCCAGAAGTTTTTCCATCATCTAAAACTGAAACATACCCACTAAACATTAACTCCTGATTCCTGCCTTCTCTTAGTGCTTGCTACCCCTGTTCTGTTTTCTGTTTCTATGAATTTGACTATTCTAGGTACCTCATATATGTAGAGTGTCCTTTTTGTCTGACTTATTTCACTTAGCATAATGTCCTCAAAATTTATCCATATTGTAGCATGTGTCAGATTTCCCCCTTTTTTTTTTGAGACAGGGTCTAACTCTGTTGCCCAGGCTGGAGTGCAGTGGTTCAGTCATGGCTCATGTCAACTTTGTCCCTGGCTCAGGTGATCCTCACACCTAAGCCTCCCAAGTAGCTGGGCCTACAGGCACACACCACCATGTCAGCTAAGTTTTGTATTTTTTGTAGAGTTGCAGTTTTTGCCATGTTGCCCAGGCTGGTCTTGAACTACTGGTCTCAATTCACCTACCTTGGCCTCTCAAGCCCACTGCCCTCCTCCTGCCTTTTTTTGAGGCTGGATCATAATCCATTAAATGTATATACATTTTGTTTATCCATTCATTTGTTGATAGACACTGATTGTTTTTACTTTTGGCTATTTTGAATTATCCTGCTGTGGACATTACTGTACTGTTACCTGTTTGCATCCCTCTCAGTTCTTTTAAGTGTAATTGTATACCTGGAAATAGAATTGCTGGGTCATATGGTAATTCTGTGTTTAATTATTTGAGGACCGTCATACTCTTTTGCATAGTGCTTGTACCATTTTATGCCAGCAATGCACAAGTTCTTCAATTTCTCTACTACTATTTTTTTTTTTTTGAGACGGAGTTTCACTCATGTTACCCAGGCTGGAGTGCAATGGTGCGATCTCGGCTCACCGCAACCTCCGCCTCCTGGGTTCAGGCAATTCTCCTGCCTCAGCCTCCTGAGTAGCTGGGATTACAGGCACGCGCCACCATGCCCAGCTAATTTTTTGTATTTTTAGTAGAGACGGGGTTTCACCATGTTGACCAGGATGGTCTCAATCTCTTGACCTCGTGATCCACCCGCCTCAGCCTCCCAAAGTGCTGGGATTACAGGCTTGAGCCATTGCGCCCGGCCCTCTACAACTATTTTAATAGTTGTTATTTTCTGCTTTTTTTTGGGAGGGGGTGCCATAGTCAACCTGATGTGTAGGAAGTGATATCTCACTGTGGTTTTGATTTGCATCTCCCTAATGATTAGTGATGTTAAACATATTTTTATGTGTTGGTTGGCCATTTGTATATCATTGAGGAAATGTCTCTGCAAGTCCTTGGCCCATTTTTGAATTTTTTTTTTTTTTTTTTAATTGTAGAGTTTTAAAAATATATTCTGGATATTAATTTCTTATCAAATATGTGATTTCAAAATACTTCCTGTGGGTTGTATTTTGACTCTTGATGGTGTCCTTTGATGAACAGAAGTTTTTAATTTTTTAAATTTATTTTTAATTAGCAAATAGTTATTTTACATATTCATGGGTACATAGTGATATTTCAATGTGTATAATATATAGTGATCAGATCAGGGTAATTAGTATTTCCATCAGCTCAAACATTTATCATTTCTTTGTGTTGGGAACAATGAGTATCTTCTAACTATTTGAAACTATATACTATGTTATCTTTAACTGTGGTTGTCTTACAATGGTATATAACTTATTCCTCTTATCTAGTTGTAATTTTGTTTCCTTTAACAAATCTGTCCCAAAAGTTTTAAATTTTGATGGAGACTAGTTTATTTATTTTTTACCTGTGTTTTTGGTGTCAAATCCAAGAAATTCTATGCCAAATTCAATTTCATAAAGGTTTTCCTCTAAGAATTTTATAATTTAGCTCTTAAGTTTAGGTCTTTGAGTTCATTTTTTAATATTATATAAGGTAGGGATCCAACTTCATTCTTTTGTATATGGATATCCAGCTTTCCCAGCACCACTGCTGAAGAGACACGTTCTCCACTGAATGGTCTTTGTACTTTTGTTGCAAAGCATCTGATCCTATTTGCAAGGGTTTATTTCTGGGCTGTTTAATGTATTCTAATTGGTCTGTATGTCTGTACTTAAACTAATATCACACTGTTTTCTCCTTCCCCTCCCCTCCCCTTCTTTTCTTTTCTTCTTGAGATGAAATCTTGCTCTGTTGTGCAGGCTGGAGTGCAGTGGTGCAATCTCACCTCACTGCAACCTCCGCCTCCTGGCCAAGCGATTCTCCTGCCTCAGTCTCCCAGTAGCTGGGATTACACCCGCTACCACATCCAGCTAATTTTTTTGAATTTTTGGTAGAGATGGGGTTTCACCATGTTGGCCAGGCTGGTCTTGAACTCCAGACCTCAAATGATTTGCCCACCTCGGCCTTGCAAAGTGGTAGGATTACAGGCATGAACCACTACACTCGGCTACATACTGTTTTCATTACTGTATCTTTGTTGTAAATTTTGAAGTTAGGAAATGTGAGTCTTCTATCTTTATTCTTCTTTTCAAGAGTCTTCAGTGTATTTGGAGGTGTTTTGAAGTTCCATGTGAATTTTAAGGTGAATTTTTTTATTTGTGTGAAAGCATTATTGAGATTTTGATGGCAGCTGTGTTCAGTCTGCATATTGTATTGGTTAGTATTGTTGTCTTAACAACATTAAAGCTTCCCATCCATAAACATAAGATATCTTTCCATTTATGTAGATCTTTAGTTTCTTTCAGCATGTAAGAAGTAAATTATTTAAAAGTTTAAAACCTCTATTTCTTTAATTATTAGTGTCAAGAATGAAACATTATTAATATAATGGAGACAGCATATTTTTACTTTCTCTAATTATTTCCTCTGATATCTTCTGGAACTTTGTGGTATAATTTGTATTGTTTATTTTGTTTTGTTTGTGATTTAATGTTGTGTCTATGAAGGTGTAAGGTATGCATGTTTATATCCTCTTATCTAGACATCCCCCCCCAAAAAAAGAAAAAGAAATCCCCAGATTATTTCTTTAATTCTATAATTCATACCTTTTACCAATCCTCTTTCTCCCTTATCATCGTCTTATCTAAAACGACTGACTTTTATATTTTTTCTTAATTTGAGAGTATTTTATGGTGTTTTGGTCCGTAGGTTTTATCATAAAAAGAATATAGAAATACATTATTTTTCTGAAAACTAGAAAGATGACAGGATTCAAGATTATGACAGTTTAAAGATTCAGTTTTTCCAGATGAAACAGAACCTTTTTATTTGGATGGATTTTATTTTGCAATATTTATTGTATATTCAATTCAAATGTGCTCACTATTGTGCTAGCACTTTGAAAGTATAAAGTATAAGGCTGCATTTAGTGCTTGTAGTGAGCTTTAAGTCACAGGAAAATGAGGCATGCACACAAAATAATGAGAAAGCATTATAATAATTATGATCATTAGTTATCAAAATAAGTGAACGAGCTAATAATCATTGTTAGAATAGTAATTGTGGTCTTAGATCTCAGATGCATTAATCAAAAATTTTATCTTGAGGTCAACTGACAAACGGGGGATAGTTGAAAAACATGTGACATCATTGTAGGTAGGGAAAAAAACAGAAGCAAATGCTTAAAAATGGGAATAAATATGTATTCTGGGAATAGTGCACAGAGACAACTTGATTTCAATACATACTTCATGATGGAAATAATGTTTGTACTTTTGTTTAGTTAGTCCAGACTTACGTTTCTAAAACACTGATAATTTTGTTTAACTTCAAAGCAAAGTGTAGACTAAGACTTTTAGTGGGGTACAAGCAAGACGAAAGTTATTTTAGAAACTTTACTCTGGCAGCACTGAGTCATCATAAACTACTACTCTCAGATTGAAGATTAGATTCTTGCAGTTAGCCATATCAGTTTATCATGAGTAATCGGAAAGTGTTACTTAGAAGCTTTATTGTGAATATTCAGTTTGTTACAGTGAACATGGATGTGTATGGGAGGGAAAGTAGTGTGCACTAGCACCACAGAATATTCTGTTTTCATCTTATGTTCGAACTAATTTATTGATGAGATTCTCATTTCTAAATAAAAGGAAAATGTTTTGCAGTTATCTTATATGTGAAAGACTTTACCATAGAGAACTTAATGGTTATGATGGACTTTTCATGTTTTCTTTTTTATTGGCTATAGCCAGTATACGCATACTGATTTTGGCCTGCTTGATTTTAAAAACTTTTTCTGGGCAGACTTAGAATGTTAATATTTAGATAAAGAAAAATATTTTACTATTTTACTGAAGACATTAACTCTGTGACCAGAAAGTGAAATAACTTGAACATTTCCGTATTAGCTCATTATCGGAGAATAACATTTATTTTATTTGGAAAGTTTGCCTACATATGAGACTATTCTGTATTTCTCAGACTAAGTGAAAATTTAATAAAATAGCTGCCTTGATAGGAAAACAAAGTTCTAACTTTATAAGGAATAATGTATGAATCATAAAAGAAGAATGGGTGATCATGGGAAACATTTAGCTTTTCAAAGTTTTTTGAACATGTACCTTAAATGCTTTTGTGATCCAGTAAAGGCTAGGAAAGACAAAGAGTTGAAAATTTATTGGATTTATCCACTTACTTACATCATTAATAATAGGAATAATGCATCTCCAATTTTGGCACTTATATAAAAACATATTTTTTATATGATAGTCTAGTATAAACTAGGATTTTATAATGCTGTTTAAATATTTTCACATTACTTTGTTTTGATCATAGACATTCAATCTTACTTTTTACTTATTATATGTAAGATTTTGAACATCCTTGCTTAAAATATCAAATGCTTTCAAAGTTAATATTAAACCAATACTTAGGTTCCTTTACACGTTGTTGAGACAGACTATAAGTGTAGGTGTACTTTAGTTTATATGTTGTACTGACAGAGGTTAAGAGTATGACCCTATAGGTAATCTTTTTAAGCAAATAAAACTGTTTGGATGCTTTCCCAGGATGACTGGATTGCCCTCCAGGCGTATCTCTTCAATGCGGTCCCGGATGTAACTGGTGTCATTAGCCTTGCAGAATGTGTCATCTGTAATTGAAGCTATGTTGTTAAACTGAAAAAAAAAAGAGGAAAAATTTGTTCAGAAATCTGAAATCATCCTTTCATATGCTATGTAATGGGAGAAGGAAACATCAGCTAGAGGTCTGAATGCCCCTCACTTCACATCCTTGTGTCAGATTAATTAGGAAATACCAAATACACACCTGGAGACAAATACAATCAAGAGCAGACTTCACACCTACTGTGCTGGTCCACTTGTTATGCTCTGGACGGAATCTGGACTTCAGGACAGAAAAGTTCATTGGCTTAACATTAATACTTTTGATAGGCAGGCATTTAGCTGTCATACTACTATAGTGATCTAACCAATATGTGTATGTGAATAAGTGAGATTCCCAATGAGACATAAGATTTTGACTCATAGGTAATTAGAGTCAGTTATTGTGAAAGGAACCATCATACCTGAAGATGAATTACACGTAGACTTTCTGGTAAATTAAGAGGTACGGATTCCAGGGCATTGTGGTCCAAGTAGAGGAAGGTGAGGTTATTCAGTTTCTGTAAGGAAAATTTCATGTGAGTGCTATTGAGGTTCCGTGCATTCTTTCACAGGATTCAAGGATTATACATGTGCATATGAGTATGTGTCTCTATACAGACTTGCATATTGACATACATACATCAATAATATCAATTGTTTATGTGGTAGTTTCTTCTTTGGTTTTTTTCTGGCTTCACATGTAGTGTAGTTTGGTCCTTTATGACAGCTAGTGGAATTCTGCTGCATATTCTGCATTTCTGTCCATTCATCTATCTGATCTCTGAGTATCCTTGCTTAAAATATCAAATTCCTTCAAAGTTAATATTAAACCAATACTTAGGTTCCTTACACATTGTTGATACAGACTTTAGTTTATATGTTGTACTGATAGAGGTTAAGAGTATGACCCTATAGGTAATGTTTTTAAGCAAATAAAACTGTTTGGATGCTTTCCCAGGATGACTACTTCTAATGCCAACTTCTGGAGCCCTTTGGGTTTGTCTTGATAGGAGCTAATGAGATGAGTCCCTACGTGGGACTAAATTTTGACCCTGGTGCTGCCATAACCTCTCCTGTACCTCTGGAGCTTCCCATCTCAGCTCCACCAATTTCTAGCTAAGTGGTTACTCCTTAGAAATGTGTGTGTTTTCCAAAGCAGTTTATTAAACAGTTAGCTTGATGTGTTTTTTCCCTAAGGGCTTCATGTTAGATTACTCTTCATGATCAGTAACCCATTATTGTGTATAATTGTAGTTTCCCCTGCTAGCAAAATTAGCACAGGATGTGTATTGAAGACTAAGTACAATTTATCAGTTCTTTTCTGTGCTGTTATTTTAATAATTTCTTAAGCACCCTACCCTTCCACCATATGGGCATCAAGCTCTGGTCTTCCCAGTGAGTCTCATTTACATGGGTTAAAATAACCTAATTGTACTAGTGACTATAGAGGCCTAGGACATTAAATAAAACTGCAGGGCAACTGAGTTTATTATTTTCTTTTCTTTTTTTTTAGAGACAGAGTCTCACTCTGTTGCCTAGGGTGGAGTACAATGGCACAATCTCGGCTCACTGCAACCTCTGCCTCCCAGGTTCAAGCAATTCCCCTGCCTCAGCCTCCTGAATAGCTGGGACTACAGGGGCACATTGCCATGCCTGGCTAATTTTTTGTATTTTAGTAGAGACGGGATTTCACCATGTTGCTCAGGCTGGTCTCGAACTTCTGAGCTCAGGCAATTTGCCCGCCTTGGCCTCCCAAAGTACTAGGATTACACGCATGAGCCACTGTGCCTGGCTGAGTTTATTATTTTCATACCAACTTGTCATAAATCCCTTCAATAATGTTTGTGTAAACCCAAAAATATGCAAACATTGTTTTTGTGAAACGTTGATCAGCTTTTTTCTTTGGACTGAATCTTGCTCTGTCTCCCAGGCAGGAGTGCAGTGGTGCGATCTCAGCTCACTGAAACTTCCGGCTCCTGGGTTCAAGTGATTCTCGTGCCTCAGCCTCCCAAGTAGCTGGGATCACAGACGCCTACCACCATGCCTGGCTAATTTTTGTATTTTTAGTAAAGACGGGGTTTCACCATGTTGGCCAGGCTGGTCTTGAACTCCTAACCTCAAGTAATCTGCCTGCCTTGGCCTCCCAAAGTGTTGGGATTACAGGTGTGAGCCACTGAGCCTGGACTGATTAGCTCTTATAGGTCTTTAACATGTAAATTATTCAAAGACTGACCAATTCAAATTAATTTTTTCAAATTACAACTTTAAAAAAGCTGGCATGGTGGCTCATGCTTGCAATCCCAGCACTTTGGGAGGCCGAGGTGGGCGGATTACCTAAGTTCAGGAATTTGAGACCAGCCTGGCCAACGTGGTGAGACACCGTCTCTACTAAAAATACAAAAATGAGCTGGGCATGTCGGCATGTAGCTTCAACTACTTGGAAGGCTGAGGCAGAAGAATTGCTCAAACCTGGGAGGCAGAGGTTGCAGTGAGCCAAGATTGCATTACTGCACTCCAGCCTGGGCAAAAGAGTGAGCCTCCATCTCAAAAAAAAAAAAAAGTATGTCTGCTTTTAAAAAGTCCTCTAAGAGTCCTTTAACTTCTGAGTTCCTTACAAGAAACGTCAGATGAACTCTGATGTAACTTTGAAATGTCCCTTGAAGGTGAAAAAAAAATACCTTAATTGTAAAGAAAAATAAAAGAAAAAAATGGACTATTTCTTCACTTTCTAACAGACTGTGTATTTTTGGACTGATTCTACTTTTGTGTGATTATCATAAACTTTATGATAATGAATATTTGCTAAGTTTTAGGTCCTATCTGAATTCATCTTTAGAAGCAAGAAACCTTGCCTTTTGAGTGAGGTTATGTCTGTTACCAGCAGTGGCATGATCATCTCATCATTTTATCTGGGGAATGATTACATCAGAGCTATGGAAATCCTGGGCTAAAGTGATTACTTTTGTAAAGCATGCATTTTGAGACAAATCGTTTACCTAAATGGAAGTAGATTACCTTCCCTTTTTCCCACATAGTATTTGCTTGAATTGTTAAATTGAGAAATATATTTCTTACTACATATAAAATTTTGTTTTACATGCTATCATGAAATTCAAAGGAAAATCTCCCTATAGAATTTCACAGTCTAAAAGTTTTAAATATTAAAAGTCAAATTCAGTATTTACTTTTTGGACCTTTATTTTTGTCTGATATTTATAATTTGCTAACATTGTAAGGAAAAAGAAACATAGGAAAGGTCCCATTTTGAGTTTTCATAGACTGTAAGTGCCATGAGGGGACAACCATGTCTGTCTAAATAAATATTTGCTGTATGAACAAGTAGAAAAATTAGAAATAATATAGTCCCATGAAATAAGATAAAGGTTATGTATTTTAACTGAGATATAGGTATAAGCTAGGCCAAATAAGCCTAATAGGATGGTTACTTATTATGTAAATAATGTCTTCATTTATTAAATTGAAATACTTTGTAAGTGTAATCAAAATACAATTCTAGACCAAAGTTTCTCTCTTTATTTTTTCTGTTTTTGAGATGGAATTTCGCTCTTCTTGACTAGGCTGGAGTGCAATGGCACGATGTCGGCTCACTACAACCTCCACTTCCTGGGTTCAAGCAATTCCCCTGCCTTAGCCTCCAAGTAACTGGGATTACAGGCATGCGCCACCATGCCCAGCTAATTTTCTATTTCTAGTAGAGCTGGGGTTTCTCCTGTTTGTCAGGCTGGTCTTGCACTTCCTACCTCAGGTGATCCGCCTGCCTTGGCCTCCCAAAGTGCCGGGAATACAGGCGTGAGCCACCAGGTCTGGCCAGTTTCTCTTTTATCTATCATATTATCACTCATACTATGCTTAGTTTTACTATAAAATACTTACTTTGAATGCGTTTGCTTTGATTCCTCTACTCTTGATTTTGTTGTATTTTGCATTAAATAAAGTGAGCTTGGGAGGAAGAACTGGAAGTTTTAGTAGTTGATTTTCAGCAAGTGAAAGTTCTTCTAACAGAGAAAGTTTTGAAAAAGTACCATCTTCTATATCTTCTATCAAATTTCCCGTAAAATCAAGTCTTCTTAAGTTAGCTTGAGGGAAAAATATACAAAAAATAACTAAATAAGTAAAATTCTTATTGTATGGACTGAAGAAAAGCAGTTTTTTAACAGATCACTCAAATCTCATTTTTAGTGCACGGTAGAGTGTCTACAATTCATAGCCCAGTAAAGTTTTGTCGAATGATCACTGAGCACCTCTTCGTGCCTGAAACTGCTGCCCTTTCTGACTGGAGTCCTAGAATCTCAGGTTTGAAAGTGATCTTAAGGCTAGGCACGGTGGCTCATGCCTGTAATCTCAGCACTTTGGGAAGCCAAAGCAGATGGATCACCTGAGGTCAGTTGTTCGAGACCAGCTTGGCCAACATGCTGAAACCCCATCTCTACTAAAAATACAAAACTTAGCCGAGTGTGGTGGCATGTGCCTGTAATCCCAACTGCTTGGGAAGCTCAGGCAGGGAACAGCTTGAACCCAGAAGATGGAGGTTGCAGTGAGCCAAGATCACGCCACTGTACCCCGGCCTGGGTGGCAGAGCAAGACTCCGTGTCAAAAAAAAAGAAAAAGAAAGAAAGTGATCTTAAAGTTAATCAAGTCTTTTAATCTTTCTCTGTTCAAATTCCTCAGGATGGCCAGGCAGTTAGAAAGAAATTCTTCTTTCAAATCATGGAAAGTAAGCATTACATTTTATTGGAATGATGTAATATTTTTAGATATTTTGCTGGCATGTTGCATTGTAAATCTGAGTATGTTATCTTAGTATCTCTATGCCTTATCACTTAACAACAACAAAGACAAAGATGTCCCCTGATTTGTTAAAGTGACACAGATTGAGAGATAAATTCAGCGTGTGTGTGTGTGTGTGTGTGTGTGTACTGTGTGTGCGTGTGTGTGTGTGTGTGTGTATACTGTGTGTGCATCACTTATATCTGGGATAATTAGGAAATACAATTGCTTCTTATTCACAGGAGTTATGTTCTAGAAAACTACCACAAGGGCTGAATTTGTGAATACTGAACCATTATTCCTAGGAGAAATACAGGGTTATGTCCCTGTGAGCCTCTGGACACTCATTTCCATCAACTAATTAGTACATAACTTTATGTGTTTTTCTTAAAGATAACTCGCTTAATATATATTGTTGAATCATTAATATTGCACTATAACTCATACCTGAACAAACCTTATCTAACATATTTTCTCTGTAGGCATGTCACACCCTTTTTGTGCTTAGGGATGTTAGACATCATTTCAGCATTGTGTGTTGGGTCATGTTAAACAGCAAAATCAGGCCAAATGCGGTGGCTTATGCCTGTAATTCCAGCACTTTGAGAGGCCAAGGTGTGCAGATCACTTAAGGTCAGGAGTTCAAGACCAGCCTGGCCAACACAGTGCAACCCTGTCTCTACTAAAATTACAAAAAAAAAAAAAAAAAATAGCCGATGTGGTGGTGCATGCCTGTAGTCCCAGCTACTTGGGAGGCTGAGGTATGAGAATCCCTTGAACCGAGGAGGTAGAGGCTGCTGTGAGCCTAGGTTGTGCCTCTACACTCCATACTGGGTGACAGAGCAAGACCCTGTCTCAAAAACAAACAAACAAAAACCCCCAAGATCAATAAACAGCAAAAGCATAAACAAAAAGCAAAAAAAAAAAAAAAAAAAAAAAATAAAATTCCAGTGAAAAACATGTCATTAAATAGGCTGTGAACAGGGCATTTATTTACAGTATGAGAACTGGAACCAGAAGACAGTATACTGTGTTCAACATGAAATGGGAATGTGCATGTCAAGTAACTCAAATTTTTTAACACTTTGAGCATGTCTGAGAATGACCATGAAAGTACCATGTGTATTAATTTTGGGGTTATAAATAAATTTTATCAAGTGGGTTAATTCACAAATATGGAATCCACAAATAACAAGGATCAATTATACTTATATCCACATTTGGAATCTATCAGAGGCAGCATGGATCTGGTTATGGTTACTCTCATAAATGTGTAGTGGGGCCAGTATGCATTTCTTGGTGTTATTTTCTTCAGAACTCTTGACAATATTAGGAGTCTAGAACAGTGACAAGAAATTAATGATCTAGGACTGGGGTTTGGTACTGCATAAATGGAGGATTCCAGTGTGCTTATGGCAACACTCCAGTTGAGTTAAGGTTTGCTAGAAGTTCAAGATTGATAATGACCTGGTAAAGAATTAAATACCACTGTTCTCAACACTATTTCCATATTAGAATCATCCAAGGAGTTTGTTTGTTTTTAATAATGTTGCCTGGGCCCTAATCCACATCTGAATTACAACCCCTAGAAAGTAGGACCTGGTTTCAGTGTTTAAAAAATACTTCCCTGCCAGGCACGGTGGCTCACACTTGTAATTCCAGCACTTTGGGAGGCCAAGGTGGGCAGATCACAAGGTCAGGAGTTCACGACCAGCCTGGCCAACATGGTGAAACCCCATCTCTACTAAAAATACAAATATTAGCCAGGCATGGTGGTGGGCACCTGTAATCCCAGCTACTTGTGAGGCTGAGGCAAGATAATCGCTTGAACCCAGGAGACGGAGGTTGCAGTGAGCCAAGATCATGCCATTGCACTCCAGCCTGGGTGATAGTACAAGACTCTGTCTCAGAAAAAGAAAGGAAAAAAAAAAAAGCTTCCCAAGATATTTTAATATCCAGCCAGGTATAAGAGCCATTAGTTAAAGTAATAAAAAGCAGTGTGTGTGTGTGTGTGTGTGTGTGTGTGTGTGTGTGTGTGTGTGTGTGACGGAGTCTTGCTCTGTTGCCAGGCTGGAGTGCAGTGGTGCAATCTTGGCTCACTGCAACTCCCACCTCCTGGATTCAAGCGATTCTTTCGCCTCAGCCTCCCAAGTAGCTGGGACCACAGGCACGTGCCACCACGCCCGGCTAATTTTTGTATTTCTAGTAGAGACGGGGTTTCACCATGTTGGCCAGGATGGTCTAGATCTCTTGACCTCTTGATCCACCCACCTCGGTCTCCCAAAGTGCTGGGATTAGAGGTGTAAGCCACTGCGCCTGGCCAGTTTCTGTGTTTTTATAGTGCAGGTAGATAATAAAACATTGTGGTTGGAGAAGCATCCCAGTTATACTGGTGTTACTCAGTGTCTAAAGCAAGAGATCCTGAAGTATTGGAATTGAGAAGATATAGTTGCTGTATGTTAGATGGGCTGTCAACATAGACACTGAAGTCACCAGTAAAGAAAGATCACAGGATCTGTCTGAATGGAAAGATGATTCACCAACAAATGAATGGACTTTTGTGGAACATGTTAGATGCTTATGTACTCCAAGTGACAAACCTATATGTGACAGGCAGCAACTATATAGAAATGTGTTTATATGAGTTAAATACTAATATCAGTTAATACTAATATCATATTTCAGCTTAACTTACGTATGTCTGCAAAATCTTTGGCAGTCAGCTTTTTAATTTTGTTGAATCGTGCGTAAAGATAGGCTGATTCCTTTGGCAAGGGTGGTACAGCATCAATGTCAACTTCTTCACAGTATACAGAGCCACTTAAGCAAACACACAGCAGACACGTGGGCATTTCTAAATTGGAAAATAAAATCGTAAGATAAACAATAGTTTGAAAATACTTGGCCACTAGTAGTAAAATTTTTGCTGTAATGAATGCTATTACTATTTTGAAGAGATGTTTTACAGAATCATAAGAAATCATACTCATATTAAATTTGATGTGTGAGAAACATATTTCAGATTGGTGAGAGTCGCTAGACTTTAGTAACCACTAGTTTGATAAAGAAACCATTAACTTGAAAATTAGACTAATCGCAGGTACTGTTTGGATCCCATAGCACCCCAACTCATCCATTGCATTTACTTGTCATGCCTCTTGGAACATTCCTTAGTCTTTGTTTTTTATACCTTTTCCTGTTTTTGAAAAGTGTAGGGCTTTTTTTTACTTTAGTTTTATTTTTCAGGGCATTTATTTTGCAGAATGTCTTTCAGTTGGCAGAGGTTTCTCATTTTTGGCAGGAGTACCATGGATCCTCAGTGCTGTATATCCAAAAGCACATGATATCTGTTTATCCTACTCCTGATAATATCTTTGGTCACTTGGTTCAAGTAGTATTCGTCATGTTTCTCACTGAGTAAAGTTAATCTTTTTTACTTCATAACTGATAAGTAATTCTGGAGAAGCACTTTGAGAATCTAAATGTCTGATGTGACATTGTACTTTCACATATTAGTTTTAGCATCCATTGATGATTCTTACCTGAATTGTTTGTGACTAACCAAATAGTGATTTTCTAATTCATTATTCCTTCTACATTTGTTAGTTGGTATTTTCTTATTTTTTATGTCAATATGTACTTATTTTATTTATTTTACTTTATTATTTATTTGCTTATTTATTTTTGAGACAGAGTCTTGTTCTGTTGCCCAGGCTAGAGTTTAGTGGTGTGATCTTGGCTCACTGCAACCTCCACCTCCCTGGTTCAGGTGATTCTTCTGCCTCAGCCTTCTGAGTAGCTGGGATTGCTGGCACGTGCCACCATACCTGGCTAATTTTTTTTTTTTTTTGGAATTTTTCGTACAGACAAGGTTTCACCATGTTGACCAGGCTGGTCTCAAACACCACCTCAAGTGATTTCCCTGCCTCTGTCTTCCAGAGTGCTGAGATTACAGACGTAAGCCACCGCACCTGACCTATTTTGATATATTTTAAATATATCAAATAAACATGTCAAATTTTATTTTTTGAATTTTTTGTTGTTGTTTTGAGATGGAATCTCGCTCTGTTGCTCAGGCTAGAGTGCAGTGGCGCGATCTTGGCTCACTTCAGTCTCTGCCTCCTAGGTTCAAGCAATTCTCCTGCATCAGACTCCCAAGTAGCTGGGATTATAGGCATGTGTACCACACAGGCTAATTTTTTTGTATTTTTAGTAGAGACTGGGTTTCACCATGTTGACCAGGCTGGTTTCAAACCCCTGACCTCAGGTGATCTGCCCACCTCAGCCTCCCAAAGTGCTAGGATTACATGTGTGAGCCACCATGCCCAGCCTATTTTTTAAAATTTTAATTGATATTTTTATATCAATATGAACTGTGTCTTGTGAATTATAACCCATGTTTAACAATCAAATTGTCACAGATTAGCCAGTGAGTGCCCTTTCAAGCTTTTTTTTCCTACTACAGCTTTTGTGGTTAGTTGACATACAATTAATTGTACCTATTTAAATCATACAGTTTATAAAGATTTTTACATATGTATACCCCCATGAAACCGTCACTACAATTGAGTTAATTAACATATCTGTCCCTCCAAAAAGTTTCCTCCTGCCCTTTGGTAATCTCTCCCTTTCACTCTTGTCCTCAAGCAATGACTGACCTGCTTTTGGTCAATATACATTAGTTTGCATTTAAAGAATTTTATATTAAAAGAATTGTGTAGTATCTACTCTCTTTTCTGGCTTCTTTCGCTCAGTATTACTATTTTGAGTTTCAATCTGTATCAGTAGTTCATTCTTCTTTATTACTCAGTAGTATTCCATTGTCTTATTGTATACAATTTACATGGTCATTTCGTATGGACATTGGGTTGTTTCCAGGTTTCACTATTTCAAAGAAACTTATGTATAAGTTTCTGTGGACTTAATGCTTTCATTTCTCTTGGGTGAATACCTAAGGAGTGGAATGGCTGGGTCTTATTATAAATGTATGTTTTATCTTTTGAAGAAAGTATCAAACAGTTTCCAAAGGACTGTGCCATTTCATAGTGCTAACAGCAGCATGTGAGAGTTCTAGCTGTTCCACATCCTTGCCAACATTTGGAATGGTCAGTCTGTTTAATTTTAGTGATTGAAATGTAGGGCATGTTATAGTATCTCATTGTGTTTTAATTTGTATTCTCTGATAACTAATGATGTAGCATCTTTTTATGTGTTTGTTTGCCATTCATATATTTTCTTTGATGACTTGTCTTTTTTTCTCTCTTATCAATGTCTTTTGGAATGGAAACATTTTAAATTTTAATGAAGAACAGTTGATTCCTTTATAATTCATGGTTTCTGTGTTGTATTTAAGAAATGTTTGCTAACCACCAAGATTTGACACTTTGCTTTCTTCTAGAAAGTTGTATACTTTAAGCTCTTTACCTTTAGGTATGGGGTATACTTTGGGCTAATTTTTTTATATGGTGCCAGGAACGGTTAAGATTCTTTTTTGAAATTTTTTTACAGTTGTCTGCTTCTTTTAGCACCATTTTTGAAAAAGATTATTCTTTTCCATAGAATTGTGTTGTTACATTGTCAAGAACTAGTTGTTTACTTCATGTTAGCCTGTTTCTGGATTCTATTTTGTTCTGCTGATCTACTTTAACATTTTTATGCCAGTACTGCAGTATCTTGATTCCTGTACCTTTATAATAGTCTTATCATTATAAATCCTACAACTTTGTGACTCTTCGATGTAGTTTTTTCTAGGTCCTTTACATTTTTATATATATTTTAGAATCAGCTTGTTAATTAAACAAACAAAAAAAAAAACTATTAGGATTTCAATTGGGATTGTGTTCGGGAAAACTGACATCTTAATGATATTGAGTCTTCCAGACCTTGAACATAATACATTTCTTCTTATATGTCGATCTTCTTTAATTTCTCTTAGCAGCATTATCTAGCTTTTAGTGTAGAAGTCTTACATACTTCTTTTTTTTTTTTTTTTTTTTTTTTTTGTTAAAGACAGGATCTCACTTTGTCACCCAGGGTGGAGTACAGTGGCATGATCATGGTTCACTGTAACCCCAACCTCCCTGGCTCAAGCAATCCTCCTGCCTCAGCCTCCCAAGTAGCTAGGACTACAGATTTATGCCACCACACCTGGCTCTTTGTTAAATTTTTTGTAGAGACATGGTGTCACTATGTTGCCCAAGCTAGTCTCAAATTCTTGAGGTCAAGCAATCCTCTCGCCTCAGCGCCTTCCCGTATACCTCTTTTGTATCTATTTCTCTCATATATTTCGATGGATTTAAAAACATTTTGTGGGGAGGCTAGGTGCAGTGGCTCATGTATGTAATTCTGGCACTTTTGGAGGCTGAGGCGGGTGGAATTTGAATTTATGAGTTTGAGAGACCAGCCTGGCCAACATGGTGAAACCTCATCTCTACAAAAAAATACAAAAATTAGCAAGTGTGGTGGCACATACCTATAATCCCAACTGCTTAGGAGGCTGAGGCAGGAGGATTGCTGGAGCCCAGGGGGTCAAGACTGCAGTAAGCTGTGACCATGCCACTGTACTCCAGCCTGGGTAACAGAACAAGATCCTCTCTCTCTCCCTCTCTCACACACATACACACACACACACACACACCATAAATAAATAAAAATTAAAAAAATTAATGCCCCCATTATTCTTTGAGAACTTCCTTATTGTTTCTTTTTTCTTTTTCTTTTTTTTTTTTTTTTGAGACAGAGTTTCCCTTTGTCACCCAGGCTGGAGTGCAGTGGCATGATCTTGGCTCACTGCAACCTCCATCCCCTAGGTTCAAGTGATTCTCCTGCCTCAGCCTCCCAAGTAGCTGGGATTACAGGTGCCTTCCACTGTGCCCAGCTAATTTTTATATTTTTAGTAGAAACAGCGTTTCACCATGTTGGCCAGGCTGGTCTTGAACTTCTGACCTTGTGATCTACCCGCCTTGGCCTTCCAAAGTGCTGGGATTACAGGCGTGAGACACTGTGCTGAGCCAGAGAACTTCCTTATTTTCTAACATTGCAAGATGTCCCAAACCAATCTTGCATTGTTCCTGCCCCAACCCTGAAATCAGCTGTCACTTCAGGCAGTATTGGGTTTTTGTTTGTTTGTTTGTTTGATTGATTTTGAGACAGAGTCTTGCTCTTTTGCTCAGGCTGGAGTGCAGTGGTGCAATCTCGTCTCACTGCTACTCTGCCTCCTGAGTTCAAGTAATTCTCCTGACTCAGCCTCCCGAGTAGCTGGGATTACAGACATGTGCCACCACAATGGGCTAGTTTTGTGTGTGTGTTTTTAGCCGAGACAGGTTTTTGCCATGTTGGCCAGCTTGTCTGAAACTCCTGACCTCAGGTGATCCACCCACCTTGGCCTCCCAAAGTGCTGAGATTACAGGCATGAGCAACCACACCCAGCCAGCTTTGGTTTCTTTTAGTGGAGAATGGTATTAGAAACCAAGATGTAGGTGCTAGGGTGCTCATTGCCATTGCGATCATGTTGCTTCCAGGCCCTTTCAGCAGAGAGAGCTAGGAAATAAATGTGTGTGTATATTTGTCTCTTTCTCCATAGATAATACACATACATGCAATATATATATGGATATAAACATACACAATATACATGCATATGTATACCATATACTCACATGTATACATAAGAACACACAGAGATAAACAGAGATATACATGTCTATATTTTTGTATCTCTTTATATGTACAAACTGTGAGTTAATACTGGTATCTTCTATTCCAAACCAACTCCGCAGCATTCTTTCTAGCCTTCCACGTTTCCAGATTTATAATGTTTCTCTTACAGTGTGGAACCTGGCTCTTTTTATTTACAGCATATTTACTTAGTTCTGGCACACACATTAAATAGTTCCAATATTGCTAAGTCATAATACTGTGCATAACAAACCTACTCACTGGACCTTAGTATTTGTTTGAAGTTCTTTTTGTCCTTAGCCTGAAGATATGTTGCCAAACTGTGTTTAACGATTACTTAAATTAGATTTTATTCTTACTTTAGAGTGTTATTAATTTGAAATACAATTAAGTTTATGTTTTTATGTTTATATTCCAATTTGGGTTCTTTTTTCCTTGTTCTTGTTGATTTCATTTATATATGTATTTGGTTTTTTGACTACGAAACAGCATTATTCTAAAAATTAAATCTACATTAAAAAGTGTATACTCAGAGAACTGCCATCCCCTCTCCCACAATTTCTTTCTATCCTGTATTTATTTTCACAGAAATAAGCAGATACATACATATTTTCTTATGTCCCTTTCTTTCTTACATGAAAGACAGCATATTATAGATATTCTTTTGCACTTTTCTTTTTTTCACATAGTGTATCCTGGAAATCACTCCATTTTAGTTCTTAGAGATCTTCTTCATTCATTTTTACAACTGCATAGTGTTCTGTTCTGTTGGATTTACCCTTGTTTATTCAACTACTCTTCAGTGTTTGGGCAGTTAAATTATTTCTGATATTTTGCAATTGCAAGCAATGCTTTAGTGATTTTACGTTTATATTTATTTTGGAGTATATCATCAAGATACATTTCTCAAAGTAGGCTGGGTGTGGTGGCTCATGTGTATAATCCCAGCACTTTGAGAAGCCAAGGCAGGGGGATCACTTGAGGTCAGGAGTTCAAGACCAGCCTGACCAACATGGTGAAACCCATCTCTACTGAAAATATAGAAATTAACCTGGCCTAGTGGTGCATGCCTATAATCCCAGCTACTCAGGAGGCTGAGGCAGGAGAATTGCTTGACCCCGGATGGCGGAGGTTGCAGTGAGCTGAGATTGCATTGCTGTACCCCAGCCTCAGTGACAGAGCTAGACTCTGTCTCCAAAAAAAAAAAAAAAAAAAAAATTCTCAAATTTGATTCTTACGTCAAAAAGTAAATGCATTTTTGATTTTGTCAGGTATTGCCAAATTCCTGTCTAAAAGTATTGTGCTGATTTGCCCTTCCTGCTGCAGTGTATGAGTGTCTTACCCCATAGCCTTGTTCATGGAAAATATTAATGTGTTGTCATACTTCAAATTTTTTCAGTCAGGTTAGAAATGGTATCTCAATATATTTTTAATTAGTATGTCTCTGTGTGAGATTGAACATTTATTTGAGTCAAATCATTTAAATCCTCTTGTGAATTGTCATTTTTCTAATGGATTTTTGTTTAATCTCTTTTCCTTAATTTTTAAGAATTCTTTATAAATTAGAGATACTAGCTCTTTATCTAGTTATTTATTTGTAGTATATGTTGCAAATATTCTTCCCAGTTTTTAGTTGTGTTAGACTTTGTCACATGAATTTGTGGGGTCAAATTTATTCTTTTCTATTATTGTCTCTGGATTTTGAGGCACCCTGTACCCAGATTATTTTCTAGTATTTGTATGGTTTTGTTTTATACATACAGATAGCTAATCTATTTAGAGCTTATTTTTGTGTTTAAGGTATGGTAAATGTGTCTCTCTCCAAATGGCTATTTCTCCGAGCACCGATTTTTTTTTTTTTGAGACGGAGTTTCGCTCTTGTTACCCAGGCTGGAGTGCAATGGCGCTATCTCGGCTCACCGCAACCTCCGCCTCCTGGGTTCAAGCAATTCTCCTGCCTCAGCCTCCTGAGTAGCTGGGTTTACAGGCACACGCCACCATGCCCAGCTAATTTTTTGTATTTTTAGTAGAGACGGGGTTTCACCATGTTGACCAGGATGGTCTCGATCTCTTGACCTCGTGATCCACCCGCCTCAGCCTCCCAAAGTGCTGGGATTACAAGCGTGAGCCACCGCGCCCGGCCCGAGCACCGCTTTTTAAAAACCCCATTTTGCTTCAGTGATTTGAGTTGGTACCTTTATTATGTACTAAATTTTCATGTGTTTCTGGACATTCTATTCTATTTCATTGATCTTTTTTTCTGTTCATATATTAGTATCATACTTTTTAAAATATAGAGTTTTTATAATATATTTTAATGTGTAGTGCATCTGATTCCTGTATATACTTGTCATTGTTCTTTGTTTTCCCTTGCTATTTGTTACGTGTGGTGTCATATGAATTCTAGAATCCATTTTTCCAGCTTTATGAAAAAATTATTGGTAATTTTAGTTGGATTGTTTAAAATTTATAAATTTAGAAAGAACGGATATCTTTATGATTTTGAGTTATTCTATCCAAGAACAAGGGATGTCTTTAAATTTATTCAAATTTATTTTTACTATCATACTTCTCATTTTTTAAGTGTTATTTTCTTTTATGGTTCA
This sequence comes from Sapajus apella, assembly GCF_009761245.1. Lineage (NCBI taxonomy): Eukaryota > Metazoa > Chordata > Mammalia > Primates > Cebidae > Sapajus > Sapajus apella. Next base: position 4,144,208 of record NW_022437058.1, on the reverse strand, counting down.
TTTTCATTTTATTGTAGCAATATAGAAATCAGCTGGGCGTGGTGGCTCGCACCTCTAATCCCAGCACCTTGGGAGGCTGAGGTGGGTGGATCATGAGGTCAAGAATTCAAGACCAACCTGACCAACATGGTGAAACCCCATCTCTACTAAAAATACAAAATTAGCTGGGCGTGGTAGTGCACGCCTGTAATCCCAGCCACTCGGGAGGTTGAGGCAGAAGAATCACTTGAACCCGGGAGGCGGAGGTTGCAGTGAGCTGAGATTGCACCACTGCACACCAGCCTGGGTGACAGAGTGAGACTCCATCTCAAAAAAAAAGAAAGAAAAAAAAAAAGAAAGAAATGTGTGTTGGCCAGGCGTGGTGGCTCACACCTGTAATCACAGCACTTTGGGAGGCTGAGGTGGGTGGATCATGAGGTCAGGAGTTCGAGACCACCCTGGCCAACATGAGGAAACCCTGTGTCTACTAAAAAATACAAAAAATTAGCCGGGCTTGGTAGTACACGCCTATAATCCCAGCTGCTCAGGAGGATGAGACAGGAGAATCGTTTGAACCCAGGAGGTGGAGGTTGCAGTGAGCTGAGATCATCCCTTTGTACTCCAACCTGGGTAACATAGTGAGACTCTTGTTCCCCCCACCCCAAAAATAAATAAATAAAATAATTAATATGTGGGTTTTTTTTCATGTTTTCATGTAAAATAATGTTCTGTGATAGAGCAAGAGTAAACAAAATACAGACGTTTTATTAAGTAGGACTTGTAATTTGTTATTTCATGACAAGTTTTCTAAAATTGAAATGTACATGATAGCTATTTATGTATATATGTTTCTGTTCTGTGAGTTTCTTAAAGGCAATAATTATATTTATCACATTCTGAGGCTCTCCATTATATTTGGCAAATTATCCGTGTTTAAGTATTTCTTGAATTGATTTTATATGGACAGAAACCACAGTTTGTGGAGGCTAAGCTTGCCCACGCATTGGTTGTTCTTGAATGTTCTTGTTCCACATTTCTCACTCATGATGTGCGATGGCAAATGGTGTGCACTCCTGGTATACCCATCTGACTTTACCATTGGAAATAAAACTCCACTGTTTGAAATTGCTGTATTTTTGATTACCACAAGGAATAAAGTCCATTATAGCTATTGTTAAAAGATCCCTTTTGGAAAATATTTAGATAATACTTACCATCATTTTCTTTCTTGGGAGGTAATGGTGTTATTATCTCATCGTTTTGTAATTGAAGACTTTTCTCATTGGGTATTCTCACAGTTTCTTTTTCCTATTGGAAAAATAAAAGTTTGTTACCTAGGTTGATTAAGTCTATGTTTGACTGTAAAACTGAGGGATCACAGACACCTTCTCATCGTTACAATTAGTGGCATTTCTTTTGTGCTTCATTAGGCTTTCATACCTATTTCCATTTTATTATTTATTAAATTACAGTATAAATATTTTTTAGCTTGGCTTTATTTTAGAGTATGAGCTCCTTGAGTAAAAGAACTGGATGTTTTTATTTTATATCTTCAGTGGCTGAACTCAGTGCTTAATAAATATTGAACATATTGAAATTCCAAATCAGAGCTAGATGAGAATTCCCTCAATTGGAATGAAAGTTTTTCTGAGGTGAACTATTCCTCAGGGGTCTTTTTTTTTTTTTTTTTTTTTTTTTTAACCTCAGGGGTCTTATCTGAACTGAGTTTCTCATTCAGATTCTACCATTTTGAGCTCGGCTAGATCTCCAGCCATGTCACAAGTATAAACTCCTGACTAAGGTCTTTTGGTCTCTTCTTGTGGTTACCCTTTACTTACCTATTCCTCCATTAAGCCCTGGCTCTTGGAGCCCTTTTATTCCAGCCTGCCTACCCTGCTCAGGCCACTGGTATAGGCCATTAATTCTGGGGAAATTGGAGTCGATATAATTTAGTCTCTCTTTTTCCTGTTCTTGGAGGGTACATTTTCTGCCATTAGATTACAGTGTATTATGTGGTATCCTACTCTTTGTCCTTTGTAAGCATATTTCATTTTAGCCTCGGTCGTGACTCCCGACTCTGCCCTTCACCTTCATTCTCCCATCTGTGTGGTGGTTGAACTTCCTCCCTTTACTCTGTGTTTGCACATCAAGTCCTGTTGAATTCTACTCCACTCCACAGATATCTTAGTCCCTGCATTTATGTTAAGATAAACTTCTAAAGCCCTGTAAAGAGAAGAAGCAGAGAGAAAAATCATCTCTAAACTATTTAGGGACTAGGGAATCTTGAAAGAGTTTTTAATAGATTCAAGTCATCCAAGTGAGCCAATAGCTTATGTTATGATGGGCCTTTTTTTTTCTTTTTTGAAGCTATAATTAGTAATACCTATCCTTTGTGTTTTATTGATGGGCAAAAATAATGCTATCATATTAAAAGCGTTACTTGAAAGAAACTGTGGTGTTAACATTTGCTCATTGTTTATCCCTGCAAAAAAGAAAAGAGAAAGTAGCAATTGTAACTGGTCAATCTTATTATCATCCAATTTAAAGTGGAGAAGAACTTCTGAAACAATCAGTATTGTTGAATTTCTCATTTTCCTCTGTGTGTGTGTGTGTGGGGGGGTTGTGTGTGTCATACACAGTGGGCAACAGATACCAATGTGGTGTATTAAATTTTTCCTTACCCAGCATTCATTTCTGTGTGCCAAGAAAAACCACAAGTAATTACTTTGCCCATGAAGGTGGGGAATGAATGATGTGGTATAATGTCATCCCTGTAGTGTTAACTCAATGACAGTTACAGTTACTTGGTACAAATTGATAGAGGATCTAAACTGTTAAAATTGATTTAAAAAGAAAGCCCTATACTGAGTAGGTTTTCAGTTTTTGGGACTGTATGTAGATGGCATATATAAATTATTGTGGGATGCTATTTATATAAAAATAACCAGTACACTTCTATTTATATTCTTAAAATTTTTTCTATAATAATAACCTTAAGCTGATAATTCATCTTTATTTCTCCAAATATACATTTCCACTAATTTATTTTTGAGGCAGTACAACATTGCAAATATAGGGCATTGTATAATATTACTTAATACATAAATTGCAACTAGTCAGGGATCATCTTAAAGTCTAGTTTTCCTTAAATTTTATTTTTTCATTACTATAGATACTGTTTGGTTATCATAGGTGCTGTTTATTAATTTGGGAAGCATGCATACTCTAAAAATATAATCTTAGGGACAATTATGAATTCATTTGAATCATTTAAAGTGACTTTCCCTTCCCCTTACCTTATCAGACACATTCAGGAAAAACAAAAACATGCATTTAAATGGACAGTATTTTAGAAACTAAATTTAGAGTAGAAATAAAGTACCTTAGTATTTTTTCCATCCAGGTATTTATCCTCATAATCTTGGCTAAATATGGATTCTTCAAAATTATCTGTTCCATAATCATAGATAATGCGTGAGTCCTGCTGAGTTGGTGGTGCTGGCTTTATCAGAGGCACAAACAGTAACAGGAGAAGTGTAGACTGCAGAGTCTTCATTTTAGCAAAAATCAAGGTGACTGGAAGTTAATAAACTAGTGGCCTGCTGACTGTGGGACAAAACTCTCTTTTTCCCTGGAAATAAAAATTCAGACCATCGAAGCAATATTTAAAAGCTTAGAGGATGTTTTGGCAGGGTGTGCGCAGTAAGGGCCAGAGAACAGTGTTTAACCCTTAGTGATCTTTAATTAGATGCTAGCAGTTTTTATGTATCAGTGAGCATTATGAAAAATAGTTTTAGAAAATAGTTTTATTTCTTCTCTATCAGAAATTCAAGAAATATTGATGATTTAAGTTTCTTAATAATTAAGTGCCTGGGACAGACATACTAATATTTAATTGAAATATTCTTAGGATACCTGTAGTATAAATAGTTAAAATGAAGTCCCAAGATCCTGTCTCATGTGAGTTAAAAATATCATATTTCAACTTAGCTACTTTATAAGAACTCTTGATTTGTATTGGTATGAACAGAAACAAGTTCCAAGAAAAGTTTTAAAACTTAAATCTTAAATTTAACATTATGAAAAGTAGTCATTAACACTTACCTTTAGGTGGTACAAGAATATAGGAAAAGCCATATGTTTTTAATTTTCGTAGTTTTGTAATTTTAATAGGTGATCACAATTTTTAGTTAATAATATTGTATTTTTAATTTAAACTATGAAAACTGAAAGAATAGTATTGCAGGCTGGAGGAAATACCGAACTTTAATCAAGGAACTTTGAGGAATGTAATAGAAAGGATTCCTTTAGACTCATCAGTGGATTTTATCTGGTGGGTACACATTTCAGACTTTTTCTTAAGTAACTTCGAGCAGAATCACTCACAGTTGCTGATGCTGCATTATAGATGTCAGTAAACTGTCAAAAATCCAGAGGTTGAAAATGAAGAATAAAATGGATTTGTGACTTTTGCAGCACCCTATTCTTGCCTGCGTGGATGTTAAAGTTATGCAATGATATACATAAGTACTTGTTAAAAATTAATTGTTTGAGGCAGCTGAAACAAACCGGAGATGGTCTTTACATTTATTAAGACTATTAGATGAGTCATACTTTAACAAACAATATTTAAAATAATATGTGAAAAGTAAGCCTACCGTTGTAGCTGTTTTGAAGTTTTTTGTGGTTTTCCTCAATAGATGTTCTTGTCTGTGCATTAGCCCCAAGTGGGAGGGTGAATGAGAAAAGCTATGGCTTGATTTCAAACTGCTGAATAAAATTTCAGGGCCCAGCAGCTTAAGGGCAGTTTCCATGTGGTAGAGATCTTTGCCAGCATTCTTTCTCTAGGGTGAAATGCAGTGTGTTGTACTGGAGAACTGTACTTAAGATATTTGTTATAACTGCTACACTCAGTCTGCTTTGACTAATTGACTGTAAACTTGTGTCATTTTATTATTGTGTAATAAATACTCATGTTTTGGTGAATATTAGTTTATGAAAATGATATAGTTATAAAGTCATGCTTTTCATTTTGGTGATTTCCCAGGAGATTAAACATCTGCTTTTTGAATAAAATAGAACACCAAATAAAAACATAGTCCATGTTGTTAATTTTATGAGAATTAAAAATACTGCCCTAGTACCATAATCAATATATAGCCAAGAAAATTCAAGTGTAAAAATTAGTTTTAGCACAAATTATTTTATAGTTTTGTCATTTGGATTTTTTTCTCCCCATTATTTTAGTTACATATAAGAAAAACGGACACATAAAAATTAGCTTTTTAAAAGTAAATTTGATTTATAGTTTTTGAGGTTGATAGTAAAAGAGACTTTTCTTTGCTGAATAAAGGAAACTTTATAAAATTATTTTAATATTAAAATTGAGTTTAAAAAGTTAAAGTGGCATTGTAGATACCATACAAGCAACTTTAAAGATTTTTTTTAAAGATTCACTTTTTAAAAATTCCTTTGTTGTTTTTAACAATCAAAGTAACATTTTCTCTTTTAAGGTAAAAATTTAACAAATATGGATACATATTTTATTACAATAAAAATCAAAGAATACCCATTTGTTTTCTTTTCTAGTCAAAATTGGTTTTAGAACCTTTCAAATCAAAGCTTAAATAAACTTAAGACTTGAATACTGAAGTTTTTATTTGAATGTGAATTGTCTTAAATTTAGTTGTGATATTGTCTAGCTTGAGTTGATAATAAATTGTCAGTTTTATGACTTCAAGCATACGATAAAACATTTTAAAGACTTTGAAATATATAATAATGAAACAACAGACATTGATTTGTTTTGTATTGTGTGGCAAGATAACAAGATGTTGAGAATTAAGCTGGATAGATATCATATGTCCAAATAGAGAATCTTAGATATTCATAGTTTCATTAATTGTACACTTTGATACTTTGTATTACAGAAAATTATTTTGTGGATAACAACTTTCCTTGAAAAATTATGACCAGTGAATACAATGTTATTAGCATTCACTCATTTAATAAAAGTTTATTGAGCACCAGTTCTGTGCCAGAACTTCAGACACATAAACTCAGATAAACAAACATCAGTTTCTTCCCTCAAGAAACATTTATTGCCTCTAAGTTCAGTAAGAAAAACAGCAAACAAGCAAGTAGAATACATGATAGGGCTTGCTACACAGAAATGTACAGAGTTCTGTGATAACCTGGGAGAAGCCACAAGCTGACTTTTATAGAAAGGATAAGGGAGGAGGGTAAGCGATGGGATAGGTGGGAGGGATAGGTGATGGGGTAGGTGATGAGGTGTTCTAGGCAAGGGGAGCATCATGTGAGTGGAAGGGATGCGGGTAGATCATTTAGAAAATTTATATATGTTTTTTGCATACCACTGGAGCTTGGAGGGAGAGAGAGAAGTCAGGGGAATGGACCATATTAAGACATGCGCCTAGAGAGCGGGAATAGAGGTTGGATTAAGGAGAGTATTTTATATCCTGCTAAAGTATTTGGGCTTTAGTCTGTAGTCAGTGAGAGACCATGAAGAGATTTTTTAAGCCAGTGATGGCTTAAATATGATCCTGTTTGCATTTTAGAAACATTCCTCTAATGTTGCATTGTTGAAGAATACCACTGTTCATCTTTGTAGTGGTTATCTATTACTGTGTAAAAAACTCCCACAAAGGAATGGCTTAGTTAAAATAACACACATTTATTATATCACAGTTTCCGTGGGTCAGGAATTCAGCATAGCTTTGCTTGATTGTCTGCTTCAGGATCTGCATTTGAAGTACATCTGGCATTGCAGCCTCACTTCAGTGGTTGAATAGGGAAGGATCCAATTCTAAGCCCATGTGGTTGTTGGTGGCATTCAGTTCCTTGCCAAATGTGAAACTGTGGACCTAAGTTTCTTGCTAGCTGTTGACTGAAGGCCTCCCTCAGTCTCTTGCCATGTGAATTCCTCCATAGGGCAGCTTACAACATTGTAACCCGCTTCTTCACAGATGGAGAAGGAAATCGTCTGCTAGCAAGATGGACATTACCTGCACTTCTGATACCAACAGCAAGTTCAGGAGATTCCCAAAACCACTCTTGTTACATTTGATATTTCCCTAGGAGAATTCTCAGAACTCACGGAAGACCATTATACTCAAGGTTATGGTTTAAATAGAAAAAGGATACCCCTAAAAATCAGCCAGGGAAGAGATCCATAGGGCAGTGTCTAGAGGGCTCCAAACTTGAAGATTCCATTGTTCTCTGGATGCATTGCTTTCCTGGTGTTGATATGTGGCAGTGTATATGGCTTATTGCCAACGAGGCAAGTTTATTAGCAGTGTTCAGAGTTTTTATTGGGGCTTTATTAATAGGTTTGATTAATTGATTGATTGAATTCAGCCTCCTGGTCCACTGATAATGCATAACCCAAATCCCTTATCCTATATCACATGGTTAGTCTTTCTGGCATGATCACCTCAACCTTAAGACTGTCAAGTGTGGCTGATCTCACCCTAAACAAAAACACTCCTATCAGAAATGACACAGATCACCTCTCAGATGCCAAGGCAAAGCCCAGACTTCTCTTTAGGCAAAGCTAAAACCTTTGCTACACAGTACTCAGTATAAAATGCTTGAAACAGGTGGTTTTCTATTCCAGAAAGAAATGAATGCTGATAGAAAGCTATTTAGCTTTCACTGTACAGGAGTAAAAGATGAAAGCTGCCTCATACTCAAGAGCAGCATTGCATCCAAAGATGAAAAAGTCTTCTTTATGGAGTTCTTTTTTTGGAGACAGGTCTTCTCTGTTATTCAAGCTGGAGTGCAGTGACACAGTCATAACTTACTGCAGCCTCAACTTCATGGGCCCAAATGATCGTCCCACTTCACCGTTCTGAGTAACTGGGACTTCATGCATGCACCACCATGCCTGGCTAATTAAAAAAAAATTTTTTTATAAGGAGTCTCCTTATGTTAGCCAGACTGGTCTGGAAGTTTTGGCCTTAGTGATCCTCCCACCTTGGCCTCTGTGGAGTCCTTTTAGGTGACCCTATTGTATTATCTTTGGTGCCTTATAGGGGTTTTATTTCCTTGAACATGTATCATTGGTCTGTTGGCAACCAAAAAAATGTGTTGAATGGAATGGACTTTTGGAAATAAGAGTTTTCAGGGAAAAAGTAGTTTTGGGAAGTGGTTTAATTCTGATAGAGACCATATAACCTGCACATGGATTAGCTTTCAATAAATGCTACAGACTAGAAGAGTCTTTTCTTCATTTTCATCTTCATTCTTTAACTTTGTAGGAAATCATTTGGTTTAGTAGTCAGAACGCCTGAGTTCTAGTTTTGTCTTTTTGTTTGTTTGTTTTGATTTTTAAAACAGAGTCTCGCTCTGTCGCCAGGCTGGAGTACAGTGGTGTGATCTCGGCTCATTGCAACCTCTGCTTCTTGGGTTCAAGTGATTTTCCTGCCTCAGCCTCTGGAGTAGTTGGGAATACAGGTGTGCACCCACCATGCCCAGATAATTTTTGTATTTTTAGTAGAGACAGAGTTTCTCCATGTTGGGATGGCTGGTCTCGAACTTCCCATCTCAGGTGGTCTGCCCACCTAGGCCTTCCAAAGTGCTGAGATTATAGGTGTGAGCCACCGTGCCCGGCCTAGACAAGTTCTAGTTTTGATTCTTCATGAACCTTCCGCTGATCGTGGGCAAGTTCTTTAACGTTTTAGGCCACAGTTTCTTTATCTATTGGACTAGAATCTGGTTACTCCAGAGTTCCTCAGCCTCTACACTATTGACATTTTGGACTTGATAATTCTCTTTTGTGGGGGCTAGCCTGTGTGCACTGTAGGATGTTTAGCAGCACTTCTGCCCTCTACACACTAGATGCTAGTAATGGTACCCCACTGTGTGATGACCAAAAATGTCTCCAGACATTGCCAGTTGTCCAGTGGTGGGTGGGAGTTAGGGGAGCAAAATCATTTCTATTGAGAACTGCTGAGTTACTAGATACGTGTGGACCCTTTTTAATCCAGCAATCTTGATTTTGTGGAAAGTCTGTGATTTGGCTCTCCATCTTAAATCTCATACTTATGCTTGAAGCCTAGTTGTTTGTTCGAACAAGAAATATGAGAACCCATGTATTCTACTTCCTAGACTAAAGGGTCAAATTGGTATGGAGAGGACTTATGACTCAATGTAAGGAAGAGCTCAGGGTAAAATTGTATCTTATTTGTGAATTTAGTTTTTCTCAGTAGTACATAAATCTCTGTATAGTGAATTCATAACCTAAACATGTGAAGTGATGCAAGATGTGTCCATGATGTTATGATATTTATAACTAGGCAGATTTATAACTTGGCATAGTTATATCTATTTAGGAAATTAGAACATATAAGAAACTTCAGATGTTTAGCTGTTATGATTTAATTTTGTTTCCAGCTGCTCTTATACTTTATTTCCAAGATGTAGAAGAAATGGACTTAGAATCAGGAAACCAGGGCTTTAGGTCTAGCCGTCCTTGGGGACATATGAATTCTTAAAACAGAAAAATTTTATAGAACAGACAAGGTTTCTTTCTTCTATTTTCTTTTTTACTTCATGGAGCTGGTTAAGTGTGTTATATATGCATACATCTGTATTTTAGTTTAGTGGTCCTAAACTTGAGAAATAGGGTGAAAATGTGTAGTGTTTCAGGTAGTACTTAAACACTGGCTAAACATTCTCAACCAGTATTATCGTGAACAAACTTTTGAAGTATCCTTCTTAAAATTTCCTTTTTAAAAGTTAAATATATGTTCATTATACATTTATATTTATTAATTAAGCTTTGGTTTATGGTGCAATTTGGACTTATTTGCTAATAGTTACAGTTTAGCCTATTAGCTAACATAACTAGGCTGGGCGCGGTGGCTCAAGCCTGTAATCCCAGCACTTTGGGAGGCCGAGGCGGGTGGATCACGAGGTCAAGAGATCGAGACCATCCTGGTCAACATGGTGAAACCCCGTCTCTACTAAAAATACAAAAAATTAGCTGGGCATGGTGGTGCGTGCCTGTAATCCCAGCTACTCAGGAGGCTGAGGCAGGAGAATTGCCTGAACCCAGGAGGCGGAGGTTGCGGTGAGCCGAGATCGCCGCATTGCACCCCAGCCGGGGTAACATGAGGAAAAACCCTTCTCAAAAAAAAAAAAAAAAAAAACAAAAAAAAAAACAAAAACATAACTAAATACTTGGTGGTATAATGAAAAAAATAATAAATGAATTTTCACATTTTTCTTTATTGCTATAAATATCATCATCTGGTTTAGTCTGTAGCTCTGATAGGTAACTGTGCAGTCTTGATGTACTACTTAAAGAAAATACTTTATTCTTCATTGTCTCCCAGGGAAAGCATTGAGGTTTTTCTTTGTTTTGTTTTTAATGAGAAATGCTTGGGCAGGTTTGAGTTAAGGCATTTTCAAGTACCAAAAAATGATTGTTAATCTGCCTCCCCGTTGGGTCTTGAGCTGGAGGATATGGGATGCATTTACTTATATGCACTTTTAGAGGAAGGAGCTAGAGCAGAGTTGAACTGTTCTTACTAATAAACAGAAGCAGTTTGACCACACTCTGGCTCAGAGAAGCTAGCAACCCAGTGCCTTGTGAGTGGGTGGAGGGAACCTGCCATCCTCGCCCTGGTGGGCCATTCAGATAGTGCTTTGAAAAGCTGCACTGTCCAATAGTGATTGTGAAGTAGTTGTGAGAGATGTGATTTAAGCACCCTAGTGAAACCCTTAGTAGTCTCTCTTGTCCACTAATCTTTTGTATGAGTGGAATGTTTGAAGGAACCCAAAGAGATGCTGACTGTTTTGTGTGCCAGGAAAAACAGTGTGAGCACCCAGGAGTGTACAGTATCCGGATCTGTGGGCTGCTGGGCCAGATGTGCTGCAGTGAGCCTTACTATTCCTGCAACTCGTGTGCACTTTATGTGCTTTATTATATCTATTATTTATCTTTATCCTATGACAACCATATGGAAACCATCTTTTTTTGAAAACAAAGAGACACTTAGAGAAACTAAATAACTCATTGAGAGTCACCTAGCTTAGAAGTGTCATGTCAGGCTTTATACCCACATAGCTCTTATATCAGATTCCTTATTTTGAATTGCTAAATTTTTTTTTTTTTTTGAAACAGGATCTCACTGTGACACTCAGGCTGAAGTGCAGTGGCGTGATCTCAGTTTACTGCAGCGTCCACTTGCGAGGCTCAGATGATCCTCCCACCTCAGGCTTGCCTGGCTAATTTTTCTATTTTTAGTGGAGACAGAGTTTCACCATGTTGCCCTGACTGGTCTAGAACTCCTGAGCTTAAACAATCTGCCTACCTCAGCCTCCCAAAGTGCTGGTATTATAGGCGTAAGCCACCATCCCAGCCAGAATTGCTAAATTTGAATTGCAATTTTATTATTTGCTAAGGCTGTTCTTTGAGAATTAAATGTATTTTCTTTTATTCATTTAGGAGGAGATACAAATTGAAGCTCCAGAGTTCTGAAAATGAAGGTTTTCAATTTTTTTAATTGTGCAAGAAGTAGAACAAGTAATTGATTACCATGTCTTTATGTTAACCCCACTCAGGAGCTTGTTCGCTCCACTTTTGCCAGTCAATTCCTGCTGCACATTTATTACTTTTTCCTGGGAGCCTTCAACTACTTCTCCAGGTCCTCGCCAGCTGTGAAAGTTATGGTATCTGTGCTTATACAGTTTTTCATAGTTATTGCCACATTAATATTTTATTTCATCCTTGTGTTACAGTGAGTTGTTTGATCTTCTCTTTATTAAATTCTTCAAATAACTGCTTTATTGAGATAAGTCACATTCAATACAATTCATCCTTTTAAAGTATATAATTTATTTAGGGTTTTTTTTTTTTTTTTAAAGATGAGGTCTCATTCTGTTGCCAGGCTGGAGTGCAGAGACGTGATCACGGCTCACTGCAACCTTGATCTCTGGGGCTTATGCAATCTTTCTGCTTCAGCCTCTCAAATAGCTAAGACCGCAGACGTGCGCCACCATGCCTGGGTAATTTTTAAATTTTTTGTAGAGACAGGGTCTCACTGTGTTGCCTAAACCAGTCTTGAACTTCTGGCCTCAAACAATTCTCCCATCTTGGTCTCCCAAAGCACTAGGATTACAGATACGAGCCACTGCGCCAAGACTGATGTATACAATTTAATAGCAGTTAGTGTTTTTGGATTTGTACAACCATTACCACAGTCAATTTTGGAACATTTTCATTACCCCAAAAAAGAAACCATATTACCCATTAGCAGTTACTTCTCACTTTCCCTCATTCCCACGATCCCCTGCTCTAGGCAACCAATGGTCTTTGTCTCCATGGATTCCCCAGTTCAAGGTTTATCCATTTTATAGCATGTATCAGTGCTTCATTACTTTTTATTGCTGAATAATATTCCACTGTATGGATATACCACATTTTGTGGATCTATTGATGGACATTTGGATGGTTTGTACCTCATGGATAACGCTGCTATGGACATTTGTATGCAAATTTTGGTGTGAACATGTATGTTCAGTTCTCTTGGGTGTATAGTTAGGAATGGAATTGTTGGGTTATATGTAACTAACTTTTTTTTTTGCTGGAGTGAGTGGTGCGATCTCGGCTTACTACAACCTCTGCCTCCTGCATTTAAGCAATTCTTTGCCTCAGCCTCCCGACTAGCCGGGATTACTGGCACATGCCACCACGTCCAGCTAATTTTTGTATTTTTAGTAGACAGGGTTTCGCCATCTTGGCCAGCCTGGTCTTGAATTTCTGACTTCCATGATTCCTGGCCTCAGCCTCCCAAAGTGCTAGGATTATGTGGCACCTGGGCATGTAACTAACTTTTTAAGGAACTTTCATACTACTTTCCACAGCAGCTGCAGCATTTACACTCCTTTCAGTGGTGTATGAAGGCTCCAGTTTTTCCACTTCCTTGCCAACACTTATTTGTCTGCCTTTTGATTTCAGCCATCCTAGTGAGCATGAAGTGGTATCTCATCATGATTTTTATTCACATTTCCCTAATGGCTCATAAATTTTAAATTGCTCTAGGTTAGAAATTGTCTTATCTTGGCGGGGCATGGTGGTTCACACCTGTAATCCCAGCACTTTGGGAGGCCAAGGCGGGGGGATCATTAGGTCAAGAGATCAAGACCATCCTGGCCAACATGGTGAAACCCCGTCTCTACTAAAATACAAAAATTAGCTGGGCATAGTGGCACGTACCTGTAGTCCCAGCTACTTGGGAGGCTGAGGTAGGAGAATTGCTTGAACCCAGGAGGTGAGGTGCAGTGAGCCAAGATTGTGCCACCACTCCAGCCTGGCACCTGGCAACAGGGCGACACCCTTTCTCAAAAAAAAAAAAAAAAAAAAGGAAATTGTCTTATCTTTGTTATTTTCTAAAACACACACAGTACTTTCCACGTATTGACTCATAGTGTTTGAATTTATACCCTGTTTTTAAAAATTGCAAGAAAAGGGAGGTGAGCCTTAAGATTTTTTGTTTTAATTCTGTTGAAACTGTGCTTTGCCCATATCATGGCATCATAGTTGCACATTGTACTTTGTTTGTTGATCCCTTATTGTCAAGTCCTATATAAGAAAGGACTTGATGAACGTTGATTAAGTGAACGAATGGAGTTTTGTTTATATTCATCCTGTATTCTTAAGGTTGTCCCTGGGAAAAGGTGAGTGTTCTGGTTCTGATAATGCTGATAATCTCCTCAAAGTTATAAAGAGCATTAAAGACTTCATTTAAACTGATATTTCCAGGGGAAAAAAAGACTTGCAAGCTGGAAAACTACTTCTGAAATATAGTTTGACTTGTCTGTTGAGTATTGTCAGAATTGTTATCATTTGTTTTGGGGTCCCTTATATAGGTAGCCCCAGATTGGTATTTGTCCCTTATCTGAAGAATTCTATGAAACATTATCATGGTATGTCAAGAGAGTTCATCACAGCAGTTAGATAATCTTCATTGTAAGGCATACTTAAAATATTTAAACATGATACATTAATTAAAAAGTGATTTTTAAGGTTTTAAAGAAGATGTCAAAACCTGTCATCTGGTCATTCAAATTTTAGAGGAACTGTATTCAATTTTAGCTTATGTAGACATTGGATGATAAGCATAAATTTTTTTTTTGTTTGTTTTTTCTTTTTTGAGATGGAGTCTCGCACTGTCGCCCAGGCTGGAGTCAGTGGTGCATCTTGGTTCACTGCAACCTCTGCCTCCCAGGTTCAAGCGATTCTCCTGCATCAGCCTCCTGAGTAGCTGGGACTACAGGCACATGCCACCACGCCCAGCTCTTTTTTGTATTTTTAGTAGAGGCGGGGTTTTACCATATTGGCCAGGCTGGTCTCAAACTCCTGACCTCATGATCTGCCCGTCTCAGCCTCCCAGAGTGCTAGGATTACAGGCGTGAGCCACCGGCACCTAGCCAAGTGTTTAGTAATATCATTAGAACTTTATTTTGCCAACTTTAACTTAACCTTGTGAACAAAGCAGTTATTTCTTTGCAAATCATTTTGTAACAAAGAAAGCTTTCTGTGGTTGTATTTATTACAAAAACATTTATCCCAGTTAAAATGGAACACAATAACATTGTTTTGGACAGTTACTGAAATTTGCTAACATACAAATTGCAATGAGAGAGTTTGGTGTTTTTTAGTTCTCCAAATACAGCATTTATAATTTTGTTGTTTTGGTACTCTGAGGAAAAAAGATTGGTTCATTTTGTGAATCTGTATGCCTTGGATCCTTAGTAGGATGGCCTCTTACAAATCAAAAATATTATTTTATGCACTACGTGAACTAGGGGAATGGATGTCATAATGATGAGATCACAAATACCAGCACAAAAGCTTTTCTGAATCGGTCAAAGAAAATGAGCTATTCCTTAAATAAATGCTTGTTACATTAATATGCCCTCCTGTCATTTAAATATCGTCCTTAGAGTGATCAAAAAGGTCATGGCTTCTGGGTCTTTACTGCTAATGCTACTTCCTTCCTCATTTTTAGAAAAATTAGTGTTAATAGAAATGATACACTCACTTTTTAAAACATGATATTTCTATATTTACAAAGAGCATAAGAAACAACGTTTAGTTTATGATTCCCACTTGTCATTCTAATTTATATTTTTAAAGATTTGCATTATTTTGAGTAAGTTCTAATCCTATAAAATGATGCATTGTCACCAACAATTTAAATTTAATTCTGACCTTATGCTAATATGTAATTCTAAATATATTACTTTGAGTAATACATATTTACTTAGATTTACTATATTAAGTATAAGTTTTGTGAAGTCATGTATACCTATATAGTTTCTTGCCATTCTTGAATTTCGTAATAATGAGGGTAAAAGTGCCCTTCTGCTCCTTCTTGTTCTGGGCCCTCATGAGCATGGTCAGGATCATCGTGATCTTCACTATCATCATCATCATCTTGAAATCTCCTGAAAACTTGTGTCTTCAGTTGTATTGTTTGACCATTAGTGCTTCTTTGTTCACCATAATAAATAGTGTGTATATTAGGGAAGCAGAAGAAGATGTATGAGCTTATAGGTTCTTTTAGTTTATTTTGGTCCACACGAATGTATGTTAAATGGTGGTGATGCAGTGGGTCAATAGAAGGACACATCACTGTAAGATTCATCTCTGAAAGAAATAAATTAAAAATTAATCCTGCATTATAGTATAATCCATAATTATAGCCATAATTCTATGTTGGATTTTATGTTGTATGGAATATAATTCTGTTAATTAAAATACTTATAAATTGAAATAGGTTTAGTTTTTTAATATTAAATAATAAAATGAAGAAAATTAAATTATAAATGAGTTTTATATTACCAAAATATATATGACTTCATTTTTTCTGATTAATAATTTCCTATAGAACAATCTGAAAAAAATTATCTACAGTCTCACTGCTTAGGATACTCATATTTCTTGATATACTCTATTATGTCTCTCTCTATATATATAAATATGTGTATATATATGTATGATTTATTTATTTGTTTATTTTTTAGACAGAATTTTGCTCTATCACCCAGGCTGGAATGCATGATCTCAGCTCACTGCAACCTCCGACTACTGGGTTCAATCAGTTCTCATGTCTCAGCCTCCCAAGTAGCTGGGAGTACAGGCATACACCACCATGCCTGGCTAATTTTTGTATTTTTAGTAGAGATAGGAGTTCACCATATTGACCAGGCTGGTCGTGAACTCCTGGCCTCAAGTGATCCATGCACCTCAGCCTCCCAAAGTGCGCTGATTACAGGCATAAGCCATTGCTCCCAGCCTATGTCTCAATATTTAAGACAATTAAATTTAACAGGAAGGACTATAAACTGAATAGCACACCTTTCTCTGGGGCAAATTTCTGCCTTTCCCTTAGCCAACTTTAGAACAACCATTTTCAGCAATGTCTAAAGCATAGCTTATTAAAGATTTTTTTCCTTAAAAGGTCAGAATTCCATTCTTTCTCTCCTTAAAACACAATAAAAGTCTACATACTTTCTATTTCATTATTTTGTAGGTATAGGTGTTCCAAATTTCTTGGAATATAAAATGCTTGCTTCAATTTGTTGTGTCCAACACTGAGTTCTACAAGATTGGGAAGATTAAAAATATTATATGGGATGTCTTGTAGTTTGTTGTGTGACATTCTTAGAGTATGAAGTTTTGGAAGTTTGTTGAAGTATTTTTCGGGTATAGAAGAAATTGAATTATTTTCTAAAGACAGATACATAAGTGAAGAAGGCAAACCAGGAGGCATTGATTCTAATCTGTTATTGCAGAGGTTGAGCTGCATTAGTTTTTCCATTTTGGCAAAGATTTTGTCTTTTAGCAGAGAATCATGAAGGTGATTATAACAGAGATCAAGCATGGTCAAGTTTATTAGCCCATCCATCGCATTTGCCTGCAATTTGGAGATTTCATTGTAACCAAGAAGGAGTCTTTCCAGAGATTTAGGAAGGGGAAATGGAAATTCTTCTAAATTGTTATGCTCTAGATGAAGCTGTAGTAGATTTGGAAGCTTCGCAAACACACCATAATCAATCTTTTGAGATTTAATTTTGTTGTGGCTGAGGTTAATTTCTTTAAGATGAGTTGCATTGATGAATGAATTTGCAGTCACAGCTTCAATTTCATTGAACTGAAGGTAGAGTTGCTGAATGTGTATCGGAATATTTGGGATAGTCTTGAGTTTGCGATTATCACAGTACATTGATAATGGAAAGTTAGTTGGACAGAAGCATTCACTGACACAGCCTAAAGTATATCCATGAAAAGGAACTCCATATTCTACATTTTGACGAAATGGGAATCCTGTTTGGTAATCATCATCTGGCTCTTGGTCATAGTCTTCATCCCACTGATAAGTTTCATATTGGCAATGCACTTTGACTCCAAAAAAGAAGAAAAGAACATATATTGGTCTTAAGAAGCTCATCATCATCATCATCATCTTCTTCTTCGTCTTCTTTTTTTTTTTGTCCTATTGCAAGGAGAAAAGGAAACGTTGTGGAGAATAGTGTGTTAACTCAGAATACGTTTTGTATAAATTGACAGCTACCTATGTCTGTATATAAAAGAGTATTCAGAAAGAATGGGCAGTGCTCAAACTAATTTTTTTTTCCTTTTTTTGTGACAGTCTTTTCTGTTACCCAGACTAGAGTGCAGCGGCACAATCCCAACTCACTGCAACTGCTGCCTGACGGGTTCAAGCGATTCTTATGCCTCAGACTCCCGAGTAGCTGGGACTACAGGCACATGCCAACACACCTGACTTATTTTTGTATTTTTTAGTAGAGACAGGGTTTCACTATGTTTCCCAGGCTGGTCTCATACTCCTGACCTCAAGGTATCTACTCCCCTCAGCCTCCCAAAGTGCTGGGATTACAGGCATAAGCCACCAAGCCCGGCCAGAGTCCTAATTTCAAACCTGAGCCTTCTCCACTGTACTGGTTGCCACCCTGCATGTCAGAGGTCATTCACAGTGGGGGTTAGGAAGGTGTCAAACAAAGGTTACCAGGAACATAACCAGGGAGCAGATGATCTAAGGCCCAGGAGGAAGACTTCCTGGAGGAGACGGGCCCAGAGCTGAGACCTCAGAGACTACTAGGAGTTAACCAGAGAAGCCAAGGGAGGGGTGATGCAGAGTGAGTGCGGGGGCGAGAAACCACACAGTTGTGCAAGGGAACCACAAGCAATTTGGTGTTATTAAGGCATGACGTGGGGCACTGGAGAGGTCTCCAGGGCCTTGTAAGACAGGCCCAGGAGTGGGGATTTCAAGTTGAGGGCAATAAGGAGGCACTGAAGGTTTTAAGCAGGGAGTGGTATGATTGTTGCCACTGGTAGAGGCAGGCCTGGAAGCCAGGGTTCTTGACTGTCAGCCTGGAGCTCTGGGGAGATACAGGAGAGGTGCTGGCAAAGTTGAGAGGGTGTTCTGCCTGCCCTGGGGTCTCAAGGCTGGCACGCTCTGCCCTGAACCCTGCTGCTGCAGGAGAGATGCCGCCCTCTGGGTCCTGGCCCACGGGGCATCCATGAGACACCTGATCCCCTGTGTCAGGTGTGGCTGGGGTTGGGTGAGCAATGGGAGTGCAGGGAGCACCTGCTGGGCCTTCCTCCCATTAGCACTGGGCTGCCTGCGTGTGCTGGATACGGTGGCTGAGTCGGGCCTTCCTGGTGCCTGACCCTGGCCTGGCCTGACCCAGGTGGCCACCAGAGCTCTATGGCTGGGCTATGGCTACTGTCACTACCACTGACAAAGCTGTTGGCCCAGCAGGGAGTCAGCCTGCAGCTTGCAAACCCACAGCAATCTGGGCTATGAGGGCACATCAAGACCAGTCCCTTTCCCAAAGCAACTCAGCCATGGCCCTGCTGATGAGCAGGAATGAATTCGGGAAGCGGCTTAGCATGTGCTCTCTTCTCTGGAGCCCTGGACATGTGAGAACACGTATATCCGTGGGCCATGGACAGGTCCGATGCTCAAAGCCTGATGAGCAGCTGTCTGCAGTCCCCAGTAGACCCTACAATTGGCAGGACAGGAAACTTTATTTTTAAATCAAAGCAAATCCAGATCTGTCTCCTAGAGGGCCTAGATGCAGAGACACCCCTGTAGCAATAAGAACACCCAGCCCAGCCGGGTGGTGGCTCATGCCTGTAATCCCAGCACTTTGGGAGGCCAAGGAGG